>NC_069500.1:432535084-432873834 GCF_027579735.1 Bombina bombina | reverse complement strand
GGTTTTCTTATAATTTACAGTCTTTGCAAGATTGATTTGTTTGTAAAGATAGAGAAATTTTTATTTTCAAGGGTCACAGATTGCTGGAGGATTTGATGGTTTCCGGGATGTTATTCCACAGTTGAGGAACTCTGAATGAGAACACCAACCGACCAGCTTCCTTGTTGTAATGGGGAATGGAGAGTAGAGTGGAAGAAAAGGAACTTAAGTTAAAAGGGTGGTACATACTGCTCAGGTAGTGAGGGAGTTTCTCAGAAAAGTTATAGACAAGTCAAGACAGGTGAAGAAAGCATCTAGAGTCAAGTGAGATCCAGTTTAGTTCTTTTAACATATCACAATAATGAGTTTTGTAGTCACGCTGCAGGACAAATCAGCATAACGAGTTTTAGAGACTTGCAAGTTTACTGAGATGGATCTAAGGTGCTGATGCATACACAACATCCCCGTAATCAATTGCCGGGGTCAGCATTTGTTGTACAATACGTTTACTAAACTCAAGACTTAGACAGGATTTATTTCTAAAAAGGGCTTCAATTTTAGGATACAGTTTGGAGAATAGTTTGTCAATATGAGGTCCAAATGACAGGTTATGATCAAGCCAAATACCGAGATACTTATAGCAGTTGACTGGAGCAACCTACAATTTGATAATGTAATTATGTTTAACTCTGCGATATTTGATTTTTAAAAAATTTTTATATGTCCCAAAAACCATGGTTACTGTTTTGTCCGTGTTTAAAAACAGTTTTTTTTTACAGATCCATCTTTTGACCTCTAAAGAATCCTGCTGCAACACAGCTTCAAGTTGTAATATGTTTGGTTTTGTTGTATATATATTATAGTGTCATCCGCATAAATGTGCACAGTATCCACCAAGTGAGATTGTCTGAGGGACAAATCCAAAGAAATCTGCTGTTCCAATCGCAGATAATTCTTTGACCACTGATTGCATAGACAGTTGAAGGGGTTGCAAGTAGAGGCAGGCAAAGGAAACAGCATTTGAAGCTGCAACCATAAGACCCACTACCTCCATGCATTGAGCTACTGATGAAAATGAAGCATGTTGCAGGGACATAAATTCTTGAGGTCTATAGTATACATGAATTGACACTGTTGGGTTAAATTTAAAATTGTGCAAATTGTTTCCATCTTCAGAGCTGGGACCCTGACAAACTTGTTTTGGCTTTTCAAGTTTAAAATGGGTCTGAAAGTCCCTTTCCATATCCTTTGAATCCTGAACACATTGCATTAAGGCAGCAGCCTTTGCAGGATTTTTGGGGACATGAGGCAGATGGAATCATCCTTGAGGAGGCCTGGATCAAAAGCCTATCCCATAGCCCTGGAATATATTTTGAACTCTGGGGTATTGAACTAACTGGAACCAGGCCTTTTGAAAAAGACTGTCTGCCCCCTACCAGGACAGACTCTGGACTGGGGGCTGCATGCTTATTTTGTATTGGCGTTGGACTTCTTGGACTGCTTGTTCTTTGCCCATGAAGAAGCAGGCTTCCAGGCTGGCTTGGAGGGGTCAGGCTTTTGAGAAGAGGAGGACTTCTGATCTCCTGAGGAAAGAAAAGAACAAAACCTATTATTTGGTCTGTTCATTCATTTTTTGTCCTGAGGGAGAAAAGCTCCTTTCCCACCAGTAACAGTCTTAATAATTAAGTCCAAATCAGAACCAAATACAATCTTCCCTTAGAAACATTAACATATTTTTTAAACCATGTCTGCTGACCATGATTTTAACCATAAGGCCCATCTTGCAATAAATGCCATAGATGTTCTTAATATCGATCTTGATGATATCCATTACTGCATCAGATATAAAGGCGTTAGCCATTTTAAGGTCCCTAATGCAATTAGGAAAGTCCTCAGCAGAGGCTTGTTCAGAAACCATGTTGTATAGAGAATCGCACCAGAAGGCCCCTGCCATAGCCACACAGGTGATAGACACTGCTAGTTTAAACAGATGACCTGTCTGAAGAAAGATCTTTCTCAGGAAAGACTCCATTTTGCAGTCCATTGGATTCCTGAAAGATGTGCTATGCTCCATGGGGATGGTAGTGCCTTTGGCAAGAGTGTAAATAGCTGCATCAACCTTGGGTATGGTTTCCCATAATTCCACGTTCTGTTCTGAAACCGTGTACATTCTCTTAAAACTGGAAGAAGGAGCAAATGGAATACCAGTTTTTTTCTATGTTTGGCTATATAGTCAGAAACCAAATCAGGAACCAAGGTGCGGATATGCTTCACTTCATATCTGAAAGCATTGTCAAATTCAGGGTCAGGAACAGGGTCCTGTTCATTAGATGACACTTCCCCATCTGAACTGGATGATTTTGAGTCCTCAGAGTCAGAGCTCTGAAGCAGGACAGGAATTTGAGGTTGAGGGGAAGGAGTTTGCATGTTCAAATCAAGGGAGTGACTTAAATCCTCAGATTTCCATTTACGCTTTCTTGGCTTGGGGATAGCTGCTAAATTTTCTGCCATAGCCCTGTGTAAATTATCTTTAAACTCAGGAGTAAAGTCAGTAAAGGCTCCCTGAGTAATATATACAGGAACAGAACATAAGTCATTAGATGAAATATAAGGATGCGGCTGATTTGCATGCAAAAATTATTGCAAAACTATTGCAAAGTTGATTGACCTGGCACACTGGAACAGATTTGCAAAACAGACACAAAAATGTACAGGGAGAGGTATCAGTTGGACACTCTTCCAAAGTGTTCAACAAAGTTTCAGTGGGGACAGATTCACTGTGTTCCATTATGTACAAAACTCACAAGTATAGCAGAGAATGAACAACAAACATACACTGATAAAAGGTAATGGTAGAGAGCCCTCTACACTTGCCAATTTACCTCCTGACACCTGCAAAGTATATAAAGGGTAAGGTAATACCTTGGCCTTATAATAAATAAACTGACAGAATGCCCCCAAGTGAACCTCTGGCAGCTCCTGTGTTGGTACTCACCCCCTCCAGTGAAAGCCGACTTCAAAAGAAAAAAGACAGACAGCTGCTTTGAAGGTCTTTTCCTCCCAATTTGCAGCTCTGGAGTTAGAGAAAAAGACTGCAAATCTATGGGGGCGGGGCTACTACCTGGAACACTGCCAGTGCTGCAGAGATGCTAAAATCAGTATAAAAATCCTTTAATAAAGTTTTAGTATAAAAGCACACTGTATAGGCTAACGGGATGCCTAGTGAGAGAACCGCTGATTGCACAGAGCAATCAGCTGTTTTATTAAAGGGTAATTGCCCTATTTTAAAAAAGTGTTACAAAGAGGGTCCCAGGGCCCCCAAAGGGTCCAAAAAGGGTGTCAGTGGTCTGAGAATGCAGGTCTATTCCTTTTTTGGACAAAAAAGTGTGTCAGTGGGTGTAAGGTAGGGGAGATGTCTGGAACTCAGTATGCAGGAATAATAACTCAAAACAAGAAAAGTATTTCTAAAGTAATACAGGGAGTGCAGAATTATTAGGCAAGTTGTATTTTTGAGGATTAATTTTATTATTGAACAACAACCATGTTCTCAATGAACCCAAAAAACTCATTAATATCAAAGCTGAATAGTTTTGGAAGTAGTTTTTAGTTTGTTTTTAGTTATAGCTATTTTAGGGGGATATCTGTGTGTGCAGGTGACTATTACTGTGCATAATTATTAGGCAACTTAACAAAAAACAAATATATACCCATTTCAATTATTTATTTTTACCAGTGAAACCAATATAACATCTCAACATTCACAAATATACATTTCTGACATTCAAAAACAAAACAAAAACAAATCAGTGACCAATATAGCCACCTTTCTTTGCAAGGACACTCAAAAGCCTGCCATCCATGGATTCTGTCAGTGTTTTGATCTGTTCACCATCAACATTGCGTGCAGCAGCAACCACAGCCTCCCAGACACTGTTCAGAGAGGTGTACTGTTTTCCCTCCTTGTAAATCTCACATTTGATGATGGACCACAGGTTCTCAATGGGGTTCAGATCAGGTGAACAAGGAGGCCATGTCATTAGATTTTCTTCTTTTATACCCTTTCTAGCAAGCCACGCTGTGGAGTACTTGGACACGTGTGATGGAGCATTGTCCTGCATGAAAATCATGTTTTTCTTGAAGGATGCAGACTTCTTCCTGTACCACTGCTTGAAGAAGGTGTCTTCCAGAAACTGGCAGTAGGACTGGGAGTTGAGCTTGACTCCATCCTCAACCCGAAAAGGCCCCACAAGCTCATCTTTGATGATACCAGCCCAAACCAGTACTCCACCTCCACCTTGCTGGAGTCTGAGTCGGACTGGAGCTCTCTGCCCTTTACCAATCCAGCCACGGGCCCATCCATCTGGCCCATCAAGACTCACTCTCATTTCATCAGTCCATAAAACCTTAGAAAAATCAGTCTTGAGATATTTCTTGGCCCAGTCTTGACGTTTCAGCTTGTGTGTCTTGTTCAGTGGTGGTCGTCTTTCAGCCTTTCTTACCTTGGCCATGTCTCTGAGTATTGCACACCTTGTGCTTTTGGGCACTTCAGTAATGTTGCAGCTCTGAAATATGGCCAAACTGGTGGCAAGTGGCATCTTGGCAGCTGCACGCTTGACTTTTCTCAGTTCATGGGCAGTTATTTTGCGCCTTTGTTTTTCCACACGCTTCTTGCGACCCTGTTGACTATTTTGAATGAAACGCTTGATTGTTCGATGATCACGATTCAGAAGCTTTGCAATTTTAAGAGTGCTGCATCCCTCTGCAAGATATCTCACTATTTTTGACTTTTCTGAGCCTGTCAAGTCCTTCTTTTGACCCATTTTGCCAAAGGAAAGGAAGTTGCCTAATAATTATGCACACCTGATATAGGGTGTTGATGTCATTAGACCACACCCCTTCTCATTACAGAGATGCACATCACCTAATATGCTTAATTGGTAGTAGGCTTTCGAGCCTATACAGCTTGGAGTAAGACAACATGCATAAAGAGGATGATGTGGTCAAAATACTCATTTGCCTAATAATTCTGCACACAGTGTATTTACTGAAGAAAAGATAAGCAGAAACAGATAAAGCACAAGTCTCTTAACAAGCACAGAACTCAGCGAGAACTGTTGGAAAGGGATTTTATGAAATGTCCAGCAACAAGATAGCATATGCAAGTAGGTATAAGTCTCTCAACAAGCACAGAACTCAGCGAGTACTGTTGGTGAGGTATATTGAGAAATGTCCAGAAACAAGTAACCATATGCAGGTAGGCACAAGACTCTCAACGAACTCAGAACTTAGTATACATATGTATCACAACATAAGTCTTTGATTTTAGCAGTAGTAGAAGTATACATCAGTATTACAAGCAGAGGTCTTTGATCTCAGCAACAGTATATGCATACCCAAGTATTTCAGCAGAGGTCTTTGGTCTTGGCAGAAGCAGATGTCGGTTTTGCAAGCAGAGGTCTTTGGTCTCAGCAGTAGTATAAACATACATCAGTATTACAAACAGAGGTATTTGGTCTCAGCAGTAGTATATGCATACCCAAGTATTTCCGCAGAAGCATACGTCAGTATTACAGGCAGAAGTCTTTGGTCTCAGCAGTAGTGTAAACATACATCAGTATTACAGGCAGAGGTCTTTGGTCTCAGCAGTAGTATATGCATGCCCAAGTATTTCAGCAGAGGTCTTTGGTCTCAGCAGTAGTATATGAATACCCAAGTATTTCAGCAGAGGTCTTTCGTCTCAGCAGAAGCATACATCAGAATTTTCAGCAGAGGTTTTTGGTCACAGTAGTAACAGAAGCATACCAGGGGCGGTTCTACACAGGGGCCCACAGGGGCCAGTGCCCCTGTAAAAATGTCCCTGGCCCCCCCTGTGGCCCCCCTGAGCTGGCCACTGAGCTGACTGAAAAATACCGGACAAGATCAAGGCTATTTATCTGCTTCCCTGTCCCTGAAACGCTGTCTAGTCAAAGTGTGGGGTTAACAAAGTGAAGTAAATATATACTGTATATGTATGTGTGTGTATTTATGTGTATGGATTTGTGTGTATATATATATATATATATATATGTGTGTGTGTGTGTGTGTGTGTATGTATGTGTGTGTGTGTGTGTGTATGTATATATATATATATATATATGTGTGTGTGTGTGTGTGTGTGTATGTGTGTGTGTATGTATGTGTGTGTGTATATATATATATATATGTGTATGGTTGTGTGTGTGTGTATATATATATATATATATATGTGTGTGTATGTATGTGTATATGTGTGTGTGCATGTATGTATGTGTGTGTATATGTGTTTGTGTATGTATGTACGTGTGAATATATACTGTATGTATGTGTGTATATATGTGTATGGATGTGTGTGTATGTATATGTGTATGTATGGTGTGAGTGTATGTATATTTGTGTGTGTGTGTGTGTGTGTGTGTGAATGGATGTGTGTATATATGTGTGTGTGTGTATGTATGTGTGTGTGTATATATATATATATATATATATATATACACATTTATACACACACACACACACACACATATATATATATATATATATATATATATATATATATATATATATATATATATATATATATATATATATAATTTGTTTCTGTTTTTTAATGTGCCCCCCTGATTAAACACTGGCCCCACCTTGGCCCCCCCAGTAAAATTTGTCTAGAACCGCCACTACATCAGTATGACAAGCAAAGGTCTTTGATCTCAACAGTGGAGCAGGAACTGGGAAAGCACCTTCCAAGGCAATAACTCAGTGCAGAATGAAGCACTGAGTAGCCTTTTGTAGGAACTCCCACACCTGTACCTTTCAGGTGGGAGTTCCTGTAATTAACTACTGTCCCTTTAAATCTGGGCAGTGCACAGCCACGCGTGCCTAGGGACTCATAGCTGCTGCTGCTAACAGACTGGTCTCCGCATCTCTCCACGTGGGATGCCGAGACGATCACTGGGGCCTGTCTTCACCGCAACGGCAGCTAGAAACTCAGCGTTAGCCACGACTGTGGCTGGGTAAGTCAGGGATCCTGACAGTGGGAAAGCAGGCTATGTCTCCTGGCTATGCTGTTCCTTCTAATAGCCTGTGGGCTATCTGTGCTGTGGTAAGTGCCTTACCTAAAGTAGCACATACCAGTCACCAAACTGCAGCAGTATCCAGTAAAAAGCTTGTCCGGTACTTGTACAAGTACAAAAGAGGATTTATGAGGAAATACTGTTACCCCACAGGGGGAGGCTAATGGACATGTCCCAGTAGGGTTGCCACCTCAGCCATGTTTTCCTGGACACTTATGAGTTACACATGCTGCAGGGTGGAACATGTATTGTGTTTCTGGACAGCACTATTCATATTCCTCCCTGCCCACCCTGCAACATGTGTAACTTATAAGTGTTCTGTATTTTAAGGGACGGGTGGCAACCCTATGTCCCAGTGATGCCTGAGAGTAATTATTGCTGAATTCCCTAGGGAGATACTGCGCACATTACAGGGTATTCCTATGTCCTTGTATCATTCAGCTTGCTGGAAATCTCTTGAGCTTATGTCCCTGCTTTTTAACAAAAATATGAAGAGAATAAAATTTGATAATACAGGTAAATTAGTTAAAATTGCATGCTCTATCCGAATCATGATAAAAAAAGAAACTTTCACGTCCCTTTAAGAACGAAATTCATAAACCTTAGCTTTTTTTATACTACTAAATCCTTTCCCCCCTAAACCACACTATCATATTGACCATTATGCCATCCTTTTTTCCCCTGATTGCACCATGAACGCATAATTTTTTTACTTTGCATGGTTAGAATCTAGACCACTACTTTTATTTTTATATATATATATATATATATATATATATATATATATATATATATATATATATATATATATACACAGTTGTATGTAAAAGTTTAGGCACCCCTGACAATTTCCATGATTTTCCTTTATAAATAATTGGGTGTTTGGATCAGAAATTTCATTTTGATCTATCAAATAAATGAAGGACTAACAGAAAATGTGCAATATGCATCAAAACGAAATTAGACAGGTGCATAAATTTGGGCACCCCAACAGAAATATTGCATCAATATTTAGTAGAGCCTCCATTAGCAGAAATAACAGCCTCTAGATGCTTCCTATAGCCTGTAATGAGTGTCCGGATTCTGGATGAAGGTATTTTGGACCATTCCTCTTTGCAAAACATTTCCAGTTCAGTTAGGTTTGATGGTTGCCGAGCATGGACATTCAGGTCTGGGGACTGGGATGGCCATTCCAGAAAATTGTACTTGTTCCTCTGCATAAATGCCAGAGTAGATTTTAGAGCAGTGTTTTGGGTCTTGTCTTGTTGAAATATTCAACTTTGTGACTAATTCCTCAACATTATTCACAGGTATCTGCTGATATTGAGTGGAATCCATGTGACCCTCAACTTTAACAAGATTCCCCGTACCGGCACTGGCCACACAGCCCCACAGCCCCACAGCATGATGGAAAATCCACCAAATTTTACTATGGCTAGCAAGTCTTTGTCTTGGAATGCTGTGTTCTTTTGCTGCCATGCATAATGCCCCTTGTTATGACCAAATAGCTCAATCTTTGTTTCATCAGTCCACAGCACCTTCTTCCAAAATGAAGCTGGCTTGTCCAAATGTGTGGTTGCATACCTCAAGCGACTATGTTTGTGGCGTGTGTACAGAAAAGGCTTCTTCCGCATCACTCTCCCATACAGCTTCTCCTTGTGCAAAGTGCGCTGAATTGTTGAACGGTGCACAGTGACACTATCTACAGCAAGATGATGTTGTAAGCCTTTGGAGGTGGTCTGTGGGCAGTTTTTGACCGTTCTCGCCATCCTTTGCCTTTGCCTCTCCGATATTTTACTTGGACTGTCACTTCTGGCCTTAACAAGAACTGTGCCTGTGGTCTTCCATTTCCTCACTATGTTCCTCACAGTGGATACTGGCAACTTAAATCTTAGCAATAGCTTTTTGTAGCCTTCCCCTAAACCATAATGTTGAACAATCTTTGTTTTCAGGTCATTTGAGAGTTGTTTTGAGGCCTCCATGTTGTCACTCTTCAGAGGAGAGTCAAAGAGAACAACAACTTGCAATTGGCCACCTTAAATACCTTTTCTCATGATTGGATGCACCTGTCTATGAAGTTCAAGGCTTAAAGGGCTCACTAAAGCAATTGTGTGTTCCAATTAATCAGTGCTAGGTAGTTACAGGTATTCAAATCAACAAAATGACAAGGGTGCCCAAATGTATGCACCTGTCTAATTTTGTTTTGATGCATATTGCACATTTTCTGTTAATCCAATAAACCTCATTTCACTACTGAAATATTACTGTGTCCTTTAGTTATTTGATAGATCAGAATTAAATTGCTGATCCAAACACACAATTATTTATAAATGAAAATCATGGAAATTGTCAGGGTGCCTAAACTTTTGAATTCAACTGTATATATACATTTAATTAAAGGGGCATAAAGACAAAATAACAAAATGCTCCAATGTATTAAACTTGCAGGGGTCATCAATTGTGGACCTCCAGAGGTTTTGGAAATACATTTCCCATGATGCTCAGCCAGCATTTCAGCTGGCTGAGCATTATGGTAAATGTAGTTCCAAAACCTTTGGAGAGCCACAATTGATGGCCCTTGCATTAAAGTATTTTTTATTGCACTACGTATTGCATATAGTTAGGTGCAAAGTCTGTTTTCGGTGTATATTAGCCTTCTCTACCTCACTTAACATAAAAATGTGCCTCCACATAATACCCAGAAACAAATAGTTAATCAGACTACACAGATGTCCTAATAGCACTTGGCCCTGTTATGAGCCACATATGGTATGCAATTCCATCTATCACTGCCCTCACCTTGCACCTCTAGTTAACCTCTTTGCCCAGCATTTCATTTCTCTTTGTATGTAAACAAAAATGATTATCTGCTGTAATTCAATAATGTTCCCAGCTGGAACTAATTCACTCCATACTCCTACTCCAATATTTTTCAGGTCTTTAAGCAGTCAGTTATATATATAAAGGGAAAATTGAGGACCAGAACATGTTAAGTTGGGAAGAGAAGATGTGTAGATGTTACCTGACATAGAGGCTCATCATTATTTTGTTTAGCATGTGGTGTCAACTTTCAAGACTTCCACACACTCACCACATGGTTGTCAAATTCTCCCAATAATCACCAAAAAGGCATAAAACAAATAGTAAAGCTAAAACCAACTGGCCATTGTATTGATATTTTCAGTGCAGAAAAAAACGACTAGTATAATCTATTCCATAATAACGTGACAAATGTATTTGCTCCCCAGGTCCTTAACTTGCATTCAGTCTCACAGGGAGACTCCCAAGATTCTGGCATAATGCAGCTTTCCTCCAGTCACCGGCTTTCCTCCAGCCCCGCGGGTAAGACGGGAACATGGCATGAGAAATATTTGGGTAAAAATTTGTAAAGTTTTCTTTGAAGCCACATTTGTAATCACAATGAACAAAATGACAAACTGCATACAGTGAATTCAAGTAATACAATCAGAGACTTATCATTTAAGAAATCAGATCAGGAAGGGAAAGTAGGTTTTGTTTTTTAGCTAATAGAGGAAAAATAAAAAAGTAAATAAATAAAAAAAGACTGAATTCAATAATAATGATAAACACACAAGGTCTTGTTTTTACAACTTAGCTTAAAATTAAGCAATCTACAAATTGTCAACATGCAGTAACAGTTGCTGTTTAGAAAGCTGATATTTAAATAACTGCACCTCTTTCACAACAGAAATAAGTTCTAGATATTTGTATGTGGATCCTTTGTGAGGATCGGAATGTGGAAGTAGTGGCCCTTGTGCTAGTTGGCTTTTTATTCTTTTGAAAGATCAACACACTAAGATCTAAGAGTAACGGCTTCCTATTTCCACATTTGGATCCTCACGAAGGATCCAAATGCACATACCTAATTGGTTCCTTTACTAAGGGGATTGCAGTACCAGATTGCAGATGAGGGGGACATAGCCAATGAGGAAACAGACTGAAAAGCAACACTCACTGGTGCTTTTTAAATGGATATGAAACCCAAACAACTTTCCTATTTACTTCTGTTATCTAATTTACTTCCTTCTTTTGGTATCCTTTGTTTTAACATATACCTAGGTATGCTCAGGAGCAGCAATGCCAAAAACCAGTAGTGCATTGGTACTCCTTCAACAAATGATACAAAGAGAATGAAGCAAGTTTGATAAGAGAACTAAATTGGAAAGCTGTACTCTGTAACTTACACTGGTGCCTTTGCTCCTCTCTTAATGGTTCTCTATGGAGGTTGTGTCCTGTTTATAGTAATAGCTGTTATGTATATATTGAATTGCTATTATTTGTTTATAGGGGGCTAAGCACAGGAATACTTAGCTTTTTTAAGTAATTGTTTTGGAGTAAAAATGAGAGAAAAGGCAGTATCCATCTTATAATTGCACCTGTTCTATTTGTTTTTGTTTTATAGGGATTTTCATGAATATCTCATGATTTAGATGCTAATAGGTTAATTCTATTTAGCTTCTGTGCTTAAAGCATTTGTTTTTTCAGAAAAAAATTGTTGCTGTGTTTTCCCAGATCCTCATAAATAGTTTATAAGATCAGCAAGAGAGAACTTTATGGTCTAATTGGTCAGTAATTGCCCCCAATGTTTCAGCGCAGAGAATGATGGAACACAGTGCCTCTATCCAGGAATTAGCCTGAGGTCATTGACAGGACAACCAGACTTGCAAATAAATATTAGTTTATATTTCTCCAACATTGGTGTGTCCGGTCCACGGCGTCATCCTTACTTGTGGGATATTTCTTCCCCAACAGGAAATGTCAAAGTGTCCCAGCAAAGCTGGCCATATAGTCCCTCCTAGGCTCCGCCCACCCCAGTCATTCTCTTTGCCGTTGCACAGGCAACATCTCCACGGAGATGGTTAAGAGTTTTTTGGTGTTTAAATGTAGTTTTTTATTCTTCTATCAAGTGTTTGTTATTTTAAAATAGTGCTGGTATGTACTATTTACTCTGAAACAGAAAAGGATGAAGATTTCTGTTTGTGAGAGGAAGATGATTTTAGCAGACAGTAACTAAAATCGATTGCTGCTTCCACATAGGACTGTTGAGATGAAGTAACTTCAGTTGGGGGAAACAGTTAGCAGACTTTTCTGCTTAAGGTATGACTAGCCATATTTCTAACAAGACCATGTAATGCTGGAAGGCTGTCATTTCCCCTCATGGGGACCGGTAAGCCATTTTCTTAGTCAAATAAACAGAATAAAGGGCTTAATATGGGCTATAAAACTGGTAGACACTTTTATGGGCTAAATCGATTGCTTTATTTGGGCATTTTATTCATGTTTAGGATGATATTTCACATTTATAAACTTGGGGAACGTTTATTAAACGGCAGGCACTATGTTAGACACCTTTTCCAGTCAGGGGGCCTTCCTAGTTGTAGGCAGAGCCTCATTTTCGCGCCATTACTGCGCAGTTGTTTTTTGAGAGCAGGACATGCAGATGCATGTGTGAGGATCTGAAAGTTGCTGGAAAAGTTTCTAGAAGGCGTCACTTGGTATCGTATTCCCCTCTGGGCTTGGTTGGGTCTCAGCAAAGGCTATAGCTGGGACTGTATAGGGGTTAAATTTGAAAACGGGTTAAAGCTCTGAAATTTGGTGTGCAATACTCTTAATGCTTTAAGACACTGTGGTGAAATTTTGGTAATTTTTGAACAATTCCTTCATACTTTTTCACATATTCAGTAATAAAGTGTTTTCTGTTTAAAATTTAAAGAGACAGTAACGGTTTTGTTTTAAAACGTTTTTTGTGCTTTATTGACAAGTTTAAGACTGTTTAACATGTCTGTGCCTTCAGATAAGCTATGCTCTATATGTATGAAAGCCAATGTGTCTCCCCATTTAAATTTGTGTGATAATTGTGCCATAGCGTCCAAACAAAGTAAGGACAGTACTGCCACAGATAATGAAATTGCCCAAGATGATTCCTCAGATGAGGGGAGTAAACATGATACTACATCATCCCCTACTGTGTCTACACCAGTTTTGCCCACGCAGGAGGCCCCTAGTACATCTAGCGCGCCAATGCTTATTACCATGCAACAATTAACGGCTGTAATGGATAACTCCATAGCAAATATTTTATCCAAAATTCCTACATATCAGAGAAAGCGTGATTGCTCTGTTTTAAACACTGAAGAGCAGGGCGCTGATGATAATTGTTCTGTCATACCCTCACACCAATCTGAAGTGGCCATGAGGGAGGTTTTGTCAGATGGGGAAATTTCAGATTCAGGAAAAATTTCTCAACAAGCTGAACCTGATGTTGTGACATTTAAATTTAAATTAGAACATCTCCGCGCACTGCTTAAGGAGGTGTTATCTACTCTGGATGATTGTGACAACTTGGTCATTCCAGAGAAATTATGCAAGATGGACAAGTTCCTAGAGGTTCCGGTGCACCCCGACGCTTTTCCTATACCCAAGCGGGTGGCGGACATAGTGAATAAGGAGTGGGATAAGCCCGGCATACCTTTTGTTCCCCCCCCTATATTTAAGAAATTATTTCCTATGGTCGACCCCAGAAAGGACTTATGGCAGACAGTCCCTAAGGTCGAGGGGGCAGTTTCTACTCTAAACAAACGCACTACTATTCCTATCGAGGATAGTTGTGCTTTCAAAGATCCTATGGATAAAAAATTGGAGGGTTTGCTTAAAAAGATTTTTGTACAGCAAGGTTACCTTCTACAACCCATTTCGTGCATTGTTCCTGTCACTACAGCAGCGTGGTTCTGGTTCGAGGAACTAGAAAACTCGCTTAGTAGAGAGACTCCATATGAGGAGGTTATGGACAGAGTTCACGCACTTAAGTTGGCTAACTCTTTTATTTTAGATGCCGCTTTGCAATTAGCTAGATTAGCGGCGAAAAATTCAGGGTTTGCAATCGTGGCGCGCAGAGCGCTTTGGCTAAAGTCTTGGTCAGCGGATGTGTCATCCAAGACAAAATTGCTTAACATCCCTTTCCACAAGATAGGCCTTTCAAGGCCAAGAATAAGTCTAATTTTCGTTCCTTTTGCAATTTCAGGAACGGACCGGCCTCCAATTCTGCATCCTCTAAGCAAGAGGGTAATGCCTCACAACCCAAACCAGCCTGGAAACCGATGCAAGGCTGGAACAAGGGTAAGCAGGCCAAGAAGCCTGCTGCTGCTAACAAAACAGCATGAAGGAGTAGCCCCCGATCCGGGGCCGGATCTAGTAGGGGGCAGACTCTCTCTCTTTGCTCAGGCTTGGGCAAGAGATGTTCAGGATCCCTGGGCGCTAGAAATAGTTTCTCAGGGTTATCTCCTGGAATTCAGGGAACTACCCCCAAGGGGAAGGTTCCACATATCTCACTTATCCTCAAACCAAATAAAGAGACAGGCGTTCTTACATTGTGTAGAAGACCTGTTAAAGATGGGAGTGATACACCCAGTTCCAATAAAGGAACAGGGAATGGGATTTTATTCCAATCTGTTCGTAGTTCCCAAAAAAGAGGGAACTTTCAGACCAATTTTGGATTTGAAGATCCTAAACAAATTTCTCAGGGTACCATCGTTCAAGATGGAAACCATTCGAACGATTCTACCCACTATCCAGGAAGGTCAATTTATGACTACCGTGGATCTAAAGGATGCGTACCTACATATTCCTATCCACAAAGAACATCATCAGTTCCTAAGGTTCGCCTTTCTGGACAAACATTACCAGTTTGTGGCCCTCCCATTCGGGTTAGCCACTGCTCCAAGGATTTTCACAAAGGTACTAGGTTCCCTTCTAGCGGTTCTAAGACCGAGGGGAATTGCAGTAGTACCTTACTTGGACGACATTCTAATACAAGCGTCGTCCCTATCAAAGGCAAAGGCTCATACAGACATCGTTCTGGCCTTTCTCAGATCGCACGGATGGAAGGTGAACATAGAAAAGAGTTCTCTGTCTCCGTCAACAAGAGTTCCCTTCTTGGGAACAATAATAGATTCCTTAGAAATGAGGATTTTTCTGACAGAGGTCAGAAAGTCAAAACTTCTAAGCACTTGTCAAGTTCTTCATTCTGTTCCACGTCCTTCCATAGCGCAGTGCATGGAAGTAGTAGGGTTGATGGTTGCAGCAATGGACATAGTTCCTTTTGCATGAATTCATCTAAGACCATTACAACTGTGCATGCTCAAACAGTGGAATGGGGACTATACAGACTTGTCTCCAATGATTCAAGTAGATCAGAAGACCAGAGATTCACTCCGTTGGTGGCTGACCCTGGACCATCTGTCCCAGGGAATGAGCTTCCGCAGACCAGAGTGGGTCATTGTCACGACCGACGCCAGTCTAGTGGGCTGGGGCGCGGTCTGGGAATCCCTGAAAGCTCAGGGTCTATGGTCTCGGGAAGAGTCTCTTCTCCCGATAAACATTCTGGAACTGAGAGCGATATTCAATGCTCTCAGGGCTTGGCCTCAACTAGCAAAGGCCAGATTCATAAGGTTCCAATCAGACAACATGATGACCATTGCGTATATCAATCATCAGGGGGGAACAAGGAGTTCCCTGGCGATGAAAGAAGTGACCAAAATAATTCAATGGGCGGAGGATCACTCCTGCCACCTGTCTGCGATCCACATTCCAGGTGTGGAAAACTGGGAGGCGGATTTTCTGAGTCGTCAGACATTCCATCCGGGGGAGTGGGAACTCCATCCGGAGATCTTTGCCCAAATAACTCAATTATGGGGCATTCCAGACATGGATCTGATGGCATCTCGTCAGAACTTCAAGGTTCCTTGCTACGGGTCCAGATCCAGGGATCCCAAGGCGACTCTAGTAGATGCACTAGTAGCACCTTGGACCTTCAACCTAGCTTATGTATTTCCACCGTTTCCTCTCATTCCCAGGCTGGTAGCCAGGATCAATCAGGAGAGGGCCTCGGTGATCTTGATAGCTCCTGCGTGGCCACGCAGGACTTGGTATGCAGACCTGGTGAATATGTCATCGGTTCCACCATGGAAGCTACCTTTGAGACAGGACCTTCTTGTTCAGGGTCCATTCGAACATCCAAATCTGGTCTCCCTCCAGCTGACGGCTTGGAGATTGAACGCTTGATTCTATCGAAGCGTGGGTTTTCAGATTCTGTGATAGATACTCTGGTTCAGGCCAGAAAACCGGTAACTAGAAAGATTTACCATAAAATATGGAAAAGATATATCTGTTGGTGTGAATCCAAAGGATTCCCATGGAATAAGATAAAAATTCCTAAGATTCTCTCCTTTCTACAAGAAGGTTTGGAGAAAGGATTATCTGCAAGTTCTCTAAAGGGACAGATCTCTGCTTTATCTGTCTTACTACACAAAAGACTGGCAGCTGTGCCAGATGTTCAAGCATTTGTTCAGGCTCTGGTTAGGATCAAGCCTGTTTACAGACCTTTGACTCCTCCCTGGAGTCTAAATCTAGTTCTTTCAGTTCTTCAAGGGGTTCCGTTTGAACCTTTACATTCCATAGATATTAAGTTACTATCTTGGAAAGTTTTGTTTTTGGTTGCAATTTCTTCTGCTAGAAGAGTTTCAGAGTTATCTGCTCTGCAGTGTTCTCCGCCCTATCTGGTGTTCCATGCAGATAAGGTGGTTTTGCGTACTAAGCCTGGTTTTCTTCCTAAGGTTGTTTCTAACAAAAATATTAACCAGGAGATAGTTGTACCTTCTTTATGTCCGAATCCAGTTTCAAAGAAGGAACGTTTGTTACACAATTTGGACGTAGTCCGTGCTCTAAAATTCTATTTAGAGGCTACAAAAGATTTCAGACAAACATCTTCTTTGTTTGTTGTTTATTCTGGTAAAAGGAGAGGTCAAAAAGCGACTTCTACCTCTCTTTTCTTTTGGCTTAAAAGCATCATCCGATTGGCTTATGAGTCTGCCGGACGGCAGCCTCCTGAAAGAATCACAGCTCACTCCACTAGGGCTGTGGCTTCCACATGGGCCTTCAAGAACGAGGCTTCTGTTGACCAGATATGTAAGGCAGCGACTTGGGGGGGTAGTTATCAAGCCGTCTACTTTTCTGGCTTCGCCGGCCCAATACGTCCGCCTAAGCTCGCCTACCTTCGCCGCCGCGGACCTTGAATACGTTCGCCTAAGTTATCAAATAAAGCTGTCAAAAAGCTGCGGGGCGATGAGCAGCGGACTGTGACAGTTATCACTCATCCGATCTCGCTGCCCTTCGGCTTTTTCCCAGCTTTATTGCTAGCCTGTCACTAAGCACTCACACTAAACTGCACTGTTCTACCCCCTATACCGGCGCCCCGGAGCCCCCCGCAACTAAATAAAGTTACTAACCCCTAAACCGCCGCTCCTAGACCCTGCCGCAACTCTTATAAATGTATTAACCCCTAAACCGCCGCTCCTAGACCCTGCCGCAACTCTTATAAATGTATTAACCCCTAAACCGCCGCTCCCGGACACCGCTGCCACCTACATTATACCTAGTAACCCCTATCCTGCCCCCCTATACCGTCGCCCTCTATTATAAAATTATTAACCCCTATCCTGCTGATCCCGCACCTCTCCGCAACTAAATAAATAGTTTAACCCCTAAACCGCCGCTCCATGAACCCGCCGCAACCTATATTAAACCTATTAACCCCTATCCTGCCCCCCTACACCGTCGCCACCTATAATAAATTTATTAACCCCTAATCTGCCCCCCCTACACCGTCGCCACCTATAATAAATTTATTAACCCCTATCCTGCCCCCCACTACGCCGCCGCCACTGTAATAAAATGATTAACCCCTAAACCTAAGTCTAACCCTAACCCTAACGCCCCCCTAACTTAAATATTAATTAAATAAATCTAAATAAATTAACTCTTATTAACTAAATGAATCCTATTTAAAACTAAATACTTACCTTTAAAATAATCCCTAATATAGCTACAATATAAATAATAATTATATTCTAGCTATCTTAGGATTTATATTTATTTTACAGGTAACTTTCAATTTATTTTAACCATGTACAATAACTATTAAATAGTTATTAACTATTTAATAGCTTACCTAGCTAAAATAAAGAGAAATGTACCTGTGAAATAAATCCTAACCTAAGTTACAATTACACCTAACACTACACTATACTTTAATAAATTATTCCTATTTAAAAATAAATACTTACCTGTAAAATAAACCCTAAGATAGCTACAATGTAATTAATAATTATATTATAGCTATCTTAGGATTTATATTTATTTTACAGGTAACTTTGTATTTATTTTAGCTAGTTAGAATAGTTATTAAATAGTTATTAACTATTTAATAACTACCTAGCTAAAAGAAATACAAAATTACCTGTAAAATAAATCCTAACCTAAGTTACAATTAAACCTAATACTACACTATCATTAAATTAACTAAATAAACTACCTACAAATAACTACAATTAAATACAATTACATAAACTAACTAAAGTACAAAAAATAAAAAAAGCTAAGTTACAAAAAATAAAAAAGTAAGTTACAAACATGTTAAAAATATTACAACAATTTTAAGCTACTTACACCTAATCTAAGCCCCCTAATAAAATAACAAACCCCCCCAAAATAAAAAAAATCCCTACCCTATTCTAAATTAAATAAATTTCAAAGCTCTTTTACCTTACCAGCCCTTAAAAGGGCCATTTGTGGGGGCATGCCCCAAAAAGTTCAGCTCTTTTGCCTGTAAAAGAAAAATACAACCCCCCCCAACATTAAAACCCACCACCCACATACCCCTAATCTAACCCAAACCCCCCTTACAAAAACCTAACACTAATCCCCTGAAGATCATCCTACCTTGAGTCGTCTTCACTCAGCCGAGCCACCGATGGAACTGAAGAGGACATCCGGAGCGGAAGAAGTTAATCCTCCAAGCGGCGCTGAAGAAATCTTCCATCCGATGAAGTCATCATCCAGGCGGCGCTGAAGAAAAGTCTTCGATCCGGCCGATGTCATCTTCAAAGAGGCGCTGAAGAGGTCTTCTATCCGGGCGAAGTCATCTTCCAAGCCGGGTCTTGAATCTTCCTTCCGCCGACGCGGAACCACCTTCTTCACCGACGGACTACGACGAATGACGGCTCCTTTAAGGGACGTCATCCAAGATGGCGTCCCCTCAATTCCGATTGGCTGATAGGATTCTATCAGCCAATCGGAATTAAGGTAGGAAAAATCTGATTGGCTGATGGAATCAGCCAATCAGATTGAGCTCGCATTCTATTGGCTGTTCCGATCAGCCAATAGAATGCGAGCTCAATCTGATTGGCTGATTGGATCAGCCAATCGGATTGAACTTGAATCTGATTGGCTGATTCCATCAGCCAATCAGATTTTCCTACCTTAATTCCGATTGGCTGATAGAATCCTATCAGCCAATCGGAATTGAGGGGACGCCATCTTGGATGACGTCCCTTAAAGGAGCCGTCATTCGTCGTAGTCCGTCGGTGAAGAAGGTGGTTCCGCGTCGGCGGAAGGAAGATTCAAGACCCGGCTTGGAAGATGACTTCGCCCGGATAGAAGACCTCTTCAGCGCCTCTTTGAAGATGACATCGGCCGGATCGAAGACTTCTTCAGCGCCGCCTGGATGATGACTTCATCAGATGGAAGATTTCTTCAGCGCCGCTTGGAGGATTAACTTCTTCCACTCCGGATGTCCTCTTCAGTTCCATCGGTGGCTCGGCTGAGTGAAGACGACTCAAGGTAGGATGATCTTCAGGGGATTAGTGTTAGGTTTTTGTAAGGGGGGTTTGGGTTAGATTAGGGGTATGTGGGTGGTGGGTTTTAATGTTGGGGGGGGGTTGTATTTTTCTTTTACAGGCAAAAGAGCTGAACTTTTTGGGGCATGCCCCCACAAATGGCCCTTTTAAGGGCTGGTAAGGTAAAAGAGCTTTGAAATTTATTTAATTTAGAATAGGATAGAGATTTTTTTTATTTTGGGGGGTTTGTTATTTTATTAGGGGGCTTAGATTAGGTTTAAGTAGCTTAAAATTGTTGTAATATTTTTAACATGTTTGTAACTTACTTTTTTATTTTTTGTAACTTAGCTTTTTTTATTTTTTGTACTTTAGTTAGTTTATGTAATTGTATTTAATTGTAGTTATTTGTAGGTAGTTTATTTAGTTAATTTAATGATAGTGTAGTATTAGGTTTAATTGTAACTTAGGTTAGGATTTATTTTACAGGTAATTTTGTATTTCTTTTAGCTAGGTAGTTATTAAATAGTTAATAACTATTTAATAACTATTCTAACTAGCTAAAATAAATACAAAGTTACCTGTAAAATAAATATAAATCCTAAAATAGCTATAATATAATTATTAATTACATTGTAGCTATCTTAGGCCTAGATTTGGAGTTCGGCGGTAAAAGGGCTGTTAACGCTCCGCGGGCTTTTTTCTGGCCGCACCATAAAATTAACTCTGGTATCGAGAGTTCAAACAAATGCTGCGTTAGGCTCCAAAAAAGGAGCGTAGAGCATTTTTACCGCAAATGCAACTCTCGATACCAGAGTTGCTTACGGACGCGGACGGCCTCAAAAACGTGCTCGTGCACGATTCTCCCATAGGAAACAATGGGGCTGTTTGAGCTGAAAAAAAACCTAACACCTGCAAAAAAGCAGCGTTCAGCTCCTAACGCAGCCCCATTGTTTCCTATGGGGAAACACTTCCTACGTCTGCACCTAACACTCTAACATGTACCCCGAGTCTAAACACCCCTAACCTTACACTTATTAACCCCTAATCTGCCGCCCCCGCTATCGCTGACCCCTGCATATTTTTTTTAACCCCTAATCTGCCGCTCCGTAAACCGCCGCAACCTACGTTCTCCCTATGTACCCCTAATCTGCTGCCCTAACATCGCCGACCCCTATATTATATTTATTAACCCCTAATCTGCCCCCCTCAACGTCGTCGACACCTGCCTACACTTATTAACCCCTAATCTGCCGAGCGGACCTGAGCGCTACTATAATAAAGTTATTAACCCCTAATCCGCCTCACTAACCCTATCATAAATAGTATTAACCCCTAATCTGCCCTCCCTAACATCGCCGACACCTACCTTCAATTATTAACCCCTAATCTTCCGAGCGGAGATCACCGCTATTCTAATAAATTGATTAACCCCTAAAGCTAAGTCTAACCCTAACACTAACACCCCCCTAACTTAAATATAATTTACATCTAACGAAATAAATTAACTCTTATTAAATAAATTATTCCTATTTAAAGCTAAATACTTACCTGTAAAATAAATCCTAATATAGCTAAAATATAAATTATAATTATATTATAGCTATTTTAGGATTAATATTTATTTTACAGGCAACTTTGTAATTATTTTAACCAGGTACAATAAATATTAAATAGTTAAGAACTATTTAATAGTTACCTAGTTAAAATAATAACAAATTTACCTGTAAAATAAATCCTAACCTAAGATATAATTAAACTTAACACTACCCTATCAATAAAATAATTAAATAAACTACCTACAATTACCTACAATTAACCTAACACTACACTATCAATAAATAAATTAAACACAATTGCTACAAATAAATACAATTAAATAAACTATCTAAAGTACAAAAAATAAAAAAGAACTAAGTTACAAAAAATAAAAAAATATTTACAAACATAAGAAAAATATTACAACAATTTTAAACTAATTACACCTACTCTAAGCCCCCTAATAAAATAACAAAGCCCCCCAAAATAAAAAATTCCCTACCCTATTCTAAATTAAAAAAGTTACAAGCTCTTTTACCTTACCAGCCCTGAACAGGGCCCTTTGCGGGGCATGCCCCAAGAATTTCAGCTCTTTTGCCTGTAAAAGAATAAATACAATACCCCCCCCCAACATTACAACCCACCACCCACATACCCCTAATCTAACCCAAACCCCCCTTAAATAAACCTAACACTAAGCCCCTGAAGATCTTCCTACCTTGTCTTCACCATCCAGGTATCACTGATCCGTCCTGGCTCCAACATCTTCATCCAACCCAAGCGGGGGTTGGCGATCCATAATCCGGTGCTCCAAAGTCTTCCTCCTATCCGGCAAGAAGAGGACATCCGGACCGGCAAACATCTTCTCCAAGCGGCATCTTCGATCTTCTTCCATCCGGAGCGAAGCGGCAGGATCCTGAAGACCTCCAGCGCGGAACATCCATCCGGACCGACGACTGAACGACGAATGACTGTTCCTTTAAGGGACGTCATCCAAGATGGCGTCCCTCGAATTCCGATTGGCTGATAGGATTCTATCAGCCAATCGGAATTAAGGTAGGAATTTTCTGATTGGCTGATGGAATCAGCCAATCAGAATCTAGTTCAATCCGATTGGCCGATCCAATCAGCCAATCAGATTGAGCTCGCATTCTATTGGCTGATCGGAACAGCCAATAGAATGCGAGCTCAATCTGATTGGCTGATTGGATCAGCCAATCGGATTGAACTTGATTCTGATTGGCTGATTCCATCAGCCAATCAGAAAATTCCTACCTTAATTCCGATTGGCTGATAGAATCCTTAATTCCGATTGGCTGATAGAATCCTATCAGCCAATCGGAATTCGAGGGACGCCATCTTGGATGACGTCCCTTAAAGGAACAGTCATTCGTCGTTCAGTCGTCGGTCCGGATGGATGTTCCGCGCTGGAGGTCTTCAGGATCCTGCCGCTTCGCTCCGGATGGAAGACCATAGAAGATGCCGCCTGGATGATGACTTCAATCGGATGGAAGATCCTCTTCTGCCCCGCTTGGATGAAGACTTTGACCGGATCATGGACCTCTTCAGCCCCCGCTTGGGCTTGGATCAGGACATCGGAGGAGCTCTTCAGGACGGATCGGTGAACCTGGTATGGTGAAGACAAGGTAGGAAGATCTTCAGGGGCTTAGTGTTAGGTTTATTTAAGGGGGGTTTGGGTTAGATTAGGGGTATGTGGGTGGTGGGTTGTAATGTTGGGGGGGGGGGTATTGTATTTATTCTTTTACAGGCAAAAGAGCTGAAATTCTTGGGGCATGCCCCGCAAAGGGCCCTGTTCAGGGCTGGTAAGGTAAAAGAGCTTGTAACTTTTTTAATTTAGAATAGGGTAGGGAATTTTTTATTTTGGGGGGCTTTGTTATCTTACTAGGGGGCTTAGAGTAGGTGTAATTAGTTTAAAATTGTTGTAATATTTTTATTATGTTTGTAAATATTTTTTTATTTTCTGTAACTTAGTTCTTTTTTATTTTTTGTACTTTAGCTAGTTTATTTAATTGTATTTATTTGTAGGAATTGTGTTTAATTAATTTATTGATAGTGTAGTGTTAGGTTAATTGTAGGTAATTGTAGGTAGTTTATTTAATTATTTTATTGATAGGGTAGTGTTAGGTTTAATTATATCTTAGGTTAGGATTTATTTTACAGGTAAATTTGTTATTATTTTAACTAGGTAACTATTAAATAGTTCTTAACTATTTAATAGCTATTGTACCTGGTTAAAATAATTACAAAGTTGCCTGTAAAATAAATATTAATCCTAAAATAGCTATAATATAATTATAATTTATATTGTAGCTATATTAGGATGTATTTTACAGGTAAGTATTTAGCTTTAAATAGGAATCATTTATTTAATAAGAGTTAATTTATTTCGTTAGATAAAAATTATATTTAACTTAGGGGGGTGTTAGTGTTAGGGTTAGACTTAGCTTTAGGGGTTAATACATTTATTAGAATAGCGGTGAGCTCCGGTCGGCAGATTAGGGGTTAATAATTGAAGTTAGGTGTCGGCGATGTTAGGGAGGGCAGATTAGGGGTTAATACTATTTATGATAGGGTTAGTGAGGCGGGTTAGGGGTTCATAACTTTATTATAGTAGCGCTCAGGTCCGCTCGGCAGATTAGGGGTTAATAAGTGTAGGCAGGTGTCGGCGACGTCGAGGGGGGCAGATTAGGGGTTAATAAATATAATATAGGGGTCGGCGATGTTAGGGGCAGCAGATTAGGGGTACATAGGGATAACGTAGGTGGCGGCGATTTGCGGTCGGAAGATTAGGGGTTAATTATTTTAAGTAGCTGGCGGCGACGTTGTGGGGGGCAAGTTAGGGGTTAAGAAATATAATATAGGGGTCGGCGGGGTTAGGGGCAGCAGATTAGGGGTACATAAGTATAACGTAGGTGGCGGTCGGCAGATTAGGGGTTAAAAATTTAAATCGAGTGGCGGCGATGTGGGGGGACCTCGGTTTAGGGGTACATAGGTAGTTTATGGGTGTTAGTGTACTTTAGGGTACAGTAGTTAAGAGCTTTATGAACCGGCGTTAGCCAGAAAGCTCTTAACTCCTGCTATTTTCAGGCGGCTGGAATCTTGTCGTTAGAGCTCTAACGCTCACTTCAGAAACGACTCTAAATACCAGCGTTAGAAAGATCCCATTGAAAAGATAGGCTACGCAAATGGCGTAGGGGGATCTGCGGTATGGAAAAGTCGCGGCTGAAAAGTGAGCGTTAGACCCTTTAATCACTGACTCCAAATACCGGCGGTAGCCTAAAACCAGCGTTAGGAGCCTCTAACGCTGGTTTTGACGGCTACCGCCGAACTCCAAATCTAGGCCTTAGGGTTTATTTTACAGGTAAGTATTTATTTTTAAATAGGAATAATTTATTAAAGTATAGTGTAGTGTTAGGTGTAATTGTAACTTAGGTTAGGATTTATTTCACAGGTACATTTCTCTTTATTTTAGCTAGGTAAGCTATTAAATAGTTAATAACTATTTAATAGTTATTGTACATGGTTAAAATAAATTGAAAGTTACCTGTAAAATAAATATAAATCCTAAGATAGCTAGAATATAATTATTATTTATATTGTAGCTATATTAGGGTTTATTTTAAAGGTAAGTATTTAGTTTTAAATAGGATTCATTTAGTTAATAAGAGTTAATTTATTTAGATTTATTTAATTAATATTTAAGTTAGGGGGGCGTTAGGGTTAGGGTTAGACTTAGGTTTAGGGGTGAATAATTTTATTACAGTGGCGGCGGCGTAGTGGGGGGCAGGATAGGGGTTAATAAATTTATTATAGGTGGCGACGGTGTAGGGGGGGCAGATTAGGGGTTAATAAATTTATTATAGGTGGCGACGGTGTAGGGGGGGCAGGATAGGGGTTAATACATTTAATATAGGTTGCGGCGGGTTCAGGGAGCGGCGGTTTAGGGGTTAATGCATTTATTATAGTTGTGCTGGGCTCCGGGAGCTGCGGTTTAGGGGTTAATATGTATAGAGTAGCTTGCGGTGGGCTCCGGGAGCGGCGGTTTAGGGGGTAATAACTTTATTTAGTTGCGGCGGTGTAGGGGGGGTTAGATTAGTGGTGTTTAGACTCGGGGTACATGTTAGGGTGTTAGGTGCAGACAGCTCCCATAGAAATCAATGGGATGTCTGTCAGCAGCGAACTTGTACTTTCGCTATGGTCAGACTCCCATTGATTCCTATGGGATCCGCCGCCTCCAGGGGTGGCGGATTGAAAACCAGGTACGCTGGGCCGTAAAAGTGCCGAGCGTACCTGCTAGTTTTATGATAGCTAGCAAAAGTAGTGAGAATGTGCCGCACTTGTGTGCGGAACATCTGGAGTGACGTAAGAATCGATCTGTGTCGGACTGAGTCCGGCGGATCGATGCTTACGTCACAAAATTCTACTTTTGCCGGTCTCGAGCCTTTGATAACTAAGGCGAATCAGCCTCGCCACAAATACGCTGCGGAATTCCAGCGTATTTGAGGTTGACGGCTTGATAACTACCCCCCTGTGTCTTCACTGCACACTTTTGCCAAATTTTACAAATTTGATACTTTTGCTTCTTCGGAGGCTATTTTTGGGAGAAAGGTTTTGCAAGCCGTGGTGCCTTCCGTTTAGGTAACCTGATTTGCTCCCTCCCTTCATCCGTGTCCTAAAGCTTTGGTATTGGTTCCCACAAGTAAGGATGACGCCGTGGACCGGACACACCAATGTTGGAGAAAACAGAATTTATGCTTACCTGATAAATTACTTTCTCCAACGGTGTGTCCGGTCCACGGCCCGCCCTGGTTTTTTAATCAGGTCTGATGAATTATTTTCTCTAACTACAGTCACCACGGTACCATATGGTTTCTCCTATATATTTCCTCCTGTCCGTCGGTCGAATGACTGGGGTGGGCGGAGCCTAGGAGGGACTATATGGCCAGCTTTGCTGGGACTCTTTGCCATTTCCTGTTGGGGAAGAGATATCCCACAAGTAAGGATGACGCAGTGGACCGGACACACCGTTGGAGAAAGTAATTTATCAGGTAAGCATAAATTCTGTTTTTATAATGCCTCAGAAACATAATGAATGTAAAATATATGGTGTTTGGTATCAAAATACTCCTCACAACATAACTTTTGTGATTGCCTATCTGTGTATATGAAATAGATATACATATCAGAAGTTATTAAAGTTTATATAATTTCAGCCAAAGACTCTGAACTTTATGACATTTTGTAAAAACAGGGGAGTTGATATTTCTGGCAAAGGAGGGGAGTGGATATTTCTGGCCCCTCTGTAAGAAGGTTGGGTCAAGCATTTTGATATTAGAGAAACAGGTATTACATTTTGTGTCTAACAATACAAGTTGTTATTTCTACATGGGAGGCTGTATACCAACAGAGTGACCATCTTTTCTTGCCCATCTCCCTGGGGCAGACTTATAAGCTAGGAAAGTATTAGGTCTGTTATTTCTCCTTTTTATTTTAAAACTGTTTGCTTGTGTATAATTCTATTTGTTAACATCTTTTTATTAATAATGCACTGTGCATCATTTTTCACAAATATTTACTTATTATGTGTTTGCTTTGTCTAATATTGTAACCACGTTACTGAAAGAGAGGTAGTATTAAGATTGTGGTTTTAGATTTTTTTTCCCTAAATTGTATTCTGGGATTTAATTTGTAAGTCTGGGTTTCCTTACGATTTCCCATATAATAAATCTTAAGTGGTAGCATCTTAGAGATAATTTAGTGTGGGTGGCATTTAAGGTGAGTTTGAGCAGCGGTGCAGATATTTTTTATATTAGATTTTAGTGCTTTGTGGATTTGCTAGTGTGAAAATCCCAGTACTAATATAAATTGTAACTCTCACAATTTCCAAAGGCTAAAACTCAGTGCATTATATAGTTACATATTGCAAACAGTCTCCTTCCCTATTCTATGTTTTTCTTTTCTATTTTATTTTTTACTATGGAGACATAGCAAGCTGGTAAAAAATATTGGCACTGTGATAAAGTGTCACTTAGGAAACAAAAAGGATATAATAATCCTTGGTGCTGCCCCTTTAAGATGAATAGTACAATATAAGGGTAGGGTAGGGGGAGAAGGGGGACAAGAAGGGGTTAACTAGCACTCTTTCCTATTTTGAAAATAATCTGTCTGGGAGGTGGTTCCTAAAGTAGACAGTTCTATTTCGACTCTAGCAAAACGTACAACTATTCCCATGGAGTTGTTTAAGGATCCAATGGACCGAAAATCAGAGTCTTTACTAAGAAAATTATTTTCTCAATCAGCTCTGCAACTTAGACCAGCAGTAGCCGCTGCAGCTTCCTTTTGGTGTGATTCTCTTACTCAGATGCTTCCTAAACAGTCATCTGAAGATGTCTGTAACTGCATAAAAGTACTTAAAATGTCTTTTTTGCTTTTGACATGATTAAAATTGATGTAAAAAAATATGTTCATTGGTATCCTGTTAAGGAGAGCTTTATGTCTTAAATCCTGGTCTGCTGATATGGTCTCTAAGAATGGACTTTTATCAATTCCCTTTGAGAGTAAATTGCTTTTTGACTCTATCATTTACTGTTACTGGCAGTAAAGGAGTTTTCCTTCCTCAGGACAAGAAGTCTAAGGGAAGATTTAAACAAACAGTTATTGTACCTCTTCCAACCAAAGGTCTGACGCCTCCAAAACTTCCTGGAAACAAGGATCCTCCTGGCCAAAAGTAAATAGTCCAAAAAAACTCTCTAAACAGAAGTCAACATGAAGGGACGTCCCCCTTTCCAGAGAATTATCTGGTAGGGGGCAGATTGATTAGATTTCAGGAAGTATGGTGCAAATCAGCTCAGGATCCCTGGGTTCTCAACATTATTTCTCAGAGTTGCCGAAGAGCAAAATTTAGCTCCACATCTCACCTCAATACCAGCGCTGCTTGCGGTAGCGGTGAGCTGCTAAAGCGTGCTTGTGCACAATTTCCCCATAGGAATCAATGGGGGAGAGACGGCTGAAAAAAAACCTTACACCTGCAAAAAAGCAGCGTTCAGCTTCTAACGCAGCCCCATTGATTCCTATGGGGAAATACTTTTTATGTCTACACCTAACACCCTAACATGAACCCCGCGTTTAAACACCCCTAATCTTACACTTATTAACACCTAATCTGCTGCCCCTGACATCGCCGACACCTTAATCTGCCGCTCCGGACACTGTCGCCACCTACATTATACTTATGAACCCCTAATCTGCTACCCCCAACATCGCTGAACCCTACATTATATTTATTAACCCCTAATCTGCTGCCCCCAATGTCACTGCAACCTAACTACATTTATTAACCCCTAATCTGCCGCCCCCAACGTCGCCACCACTATAATAAAGTTATTAACCCCTAAATCTAAGTCTAACCCTAACCCCCCACCCAACTTAAATTTAATTTAAATAAATCTAAATAAACTAAATTATTCCTATTTAAAACTAAATACCTACCTATAAAATAAACCCTAAGATAGCTACAATATAACTAATAGTTACATGGTAGCTACCTTAGGGTTTATTTTTATTTTACAGGCACCTTTGTATTTATTTTAACTAGGTACAATAGTTATTAAATAGTTATTAACTATTTAATAACTTCCTAGTTAAAATAAAGACAAATTTACCTGTAAAATAAAACCTAACCTAAGTTACAATTACACCTAACACTACACTATAATTAAATAAATTACCTAAACTAAATACAATTAATTACAATTAAATAAAATTATCTAAAGTACAAAAACCCCCCACTAAATTACAGAAAATAATAAAATAATTACAAGATTTTTAAACTAATTACACCTACTCTAATCCCCCTAACAAAATAAAAAAGCCCCCCAAAATAAAAAAAGCCCTACCCTACACTAAATTACAAATAGCCCTTAAAAGGGCCTTTTGCGGGGCATTGCCCCAAAGTAATCAGCTCTTTTACCTGTAAAAAAAAATTACAAATACCCCCCAACATTAAAACCCACCACCCACACAACCAACCCTACTCTAAAACCCACCCAATCCCCCCTTAAAAAAACCTAACACTAACCCCTTGAAGATCACCCTACCGTGAGACGTTTTCACCCAACCGGGCAGAAGTGGTCCTCCAGACGGGCAGAAGTCTTCATCCAAGCCGGAAAAAAGAGGTCCTCCAGACGGGCAGAAGTCTTCATCCAGACAGTATCTTCTATCTTCATCCATCTGGCCCGGAGCGGGTCCATCTTCAAGACATTGTACTTTTTTTTTACAGGTAAAAGAGCTGATTACTTTGGGCCAATGCCCCGCAAAAGGCCCTTTTAAGGGCTATTTGTAATTTAGTGTAGGGTAGGGCTTTTTTTTAATTTTGGGGGGCTTTTTTATTTTGTTAGGGGGTTTAGAGTAGGTGTAATTAGTTTAAAAATCTTGTAATTATTTTATTATTTTCTGTAATTTAGTGGGGGGTTTCGTACTTTAGATATTTTTTTTCAAATTGTGATTAATTGTATTTAGTTTAGGTAATTAATTTAATTATAGTGTAGTGTTAGGTGTAATTGTAACTTAGGTTAGGTTTTATTTTACAGGCAAATTTGTCTTTATTTTAACTAAGAAGTTATTAAATAGTTAAATAAGTTATTAAATAGTTAAATAACTATTTAATAACTATTGTACCTAGTTAAAATAAATACAAAGTTGCCTGTAAAATAAAAATAAACCCTAAGCTAGCTACAATGTAACTATTAGTTATATTGTAGCTAGCTTATGGTTTATTTTATAGGTAAGTATTTAGTTTTAAATAGGAATAATTTAGCTAATTATAGTAATTTTATTTATATTTATTTAAATTATATTTAAGTTAGGGGGGGTTAGGGTTAGTGTTAGACTTAGATTTAGGGGTTAATACATTTTATATAGTGGCTGCGACGTTGGGGTCGGCAGATTAGGGGTTAATAAATGTAGGTAGGTGTCGGCGATGTTAGGGCCGGCAGATTAGGGGTTAATTATATTTAACTAGTGTTTGCGATGCGGGAGTGCGGCGGTTTAGGGGTTAATATATTTATTATAGTGGCAGCGATGTCCGGTTCAGCAGATTAGGGGTTAAAAAATTATTTTAGTGTTTGCGATGTGGGGGGGCCTCGGTTTAGGGGTTAATAGGTAGTTTATGGGTGTTTGTGTACTTTTTAGCACTTTAGTTAACAGTTTTATGCAACGGCATTGTAGTGTAAAACTCTTAACTACCGACTTTAAAATGCGGTACCAGTCTTGACAGGAGAGGCTGTACCGCTCACTTTTGGTCAGACTCGTAATACCGGAGTTATGCAAGTCCCATTGAAAATATAGGATAAGCAATTGACGTAAGTTGATTTGCGGTATTTCTGAGTCTGGCCAAAAAAGTGAGCGGTGAGCCTGTCATTTCAAGACTCGTAATACCAGCGGGCGTTAAAAAGCAGCGTTGGGACCTCTCAACGCTGCTTTTTAACCCTAACGCAAGACTCGTAATATAGCCAATAGATTTGAAGGAGGCTTATCTACACATCCTAATTCACACTTTTTCCAGTTTCTAAGGTTTGCTTTTCTCAAGAAGCATTACCAGTTTGTGGCTCTACCCTTTGGTTTAGCCACTGCCCCCTCACATCTTTACAAAGGTTTTAGGGGTTCTATTGGCAGTGATTAGAACACAGGTGACCTGCATTGCTCTTTATTTGGACAACATCTTAAAGTGAATGTACATTTTGATGCTAAAGTGCCCGGTTTTAAAAAAAATGTAATAAAAACAGGGGCACTTTAATTCATTAAAATTTACATTTCACTTGTTGCGAAAAAATACTTACCTTTTAAACTTGACAACCACTCCAGCTTCCCCCGGTCGTTGCAAGTCATTTCTGATGTCAGAAATGATGGATGGGTCATCCTCCAATCACGGCTTCCCCCCCGGTGAAGCCATTTCTGACATCAGAAATGATGGATGTGTCATCCTTCAATCACGGCATCCATTCGGAGCTAGATAATTCGGCCCCTGTATCACTTTAAAGGATCATTGGTAAAATTAAATTTCAATATTCTATGTTGAAATCTTAGTCTATCTGACTGAAGGCTCGCTGGAAACGAGGGGCATCAAGTTTCATACAGAGCTTGATAAATCGGCCCCTCTGAGTCCTGATAATTGTTTTATTTGTCCTTAAATTCTAAGGTGATACAAAAACAATAAAAGCTGCCTTTTTTAGGGTTTAGGTGTTAAAAGAATACTTCTAATTTACTGCATAAAACAGTTTCCTGTTTTCCCTATGAAAATTCATTCTGGTTTACATTTTGCTTACATTAATGTGGTTGTCTTAGACAGCTCCTACAGCATTTAGATTTATATCCTTGTTCTGCTTTACTTCACACAAAATTTATTCACTAATCTTATTTTAATTCCTTTTTTTTCTCCTCACTTTTAATCACTTACACTTAAGACACAGATCACAACCATCTTTGTTTTTGTTTTTAGCTTAGACCCACTCACCTTCACTATTTTTTTTTATTTTTTTCTCACTAATTCACTTTTATAGAGAAATTTGTATCTCCTACTTTGCAGTCCAAGGTTAAATCCCCTAGCATGACAACCAAAAACAGAGAGAGGAAAAATAAACATTCCCTTAAAACATTAGCAGACACTCTGACACTTACCCCCCTTTAATGATTAACTTTCCGGAAAGACAACTCCTAGTTAAGAACATTATTGATTCTTTAACCCCCCCATTTTGAGTTACTTAAAGTTGAATTTAAAACAGAAATGTCCTCCCTGAGACAGGAGGTCAGAGAATACACCAACAGAGTGTCTGAGTTGGAGCAACGAGTGTCTGACTTTGAATATATTATTGTTACACATAAAACACAAAAAGCAAAGAATCAGACTATGAACCTAAAACTTCAAGTGAAATTAGAAGAGCTTGAAAATTGCAGTAGAAGGAATAATATTAGGATAGTGGGAATTCCTGAAATAAAGGAATACGAAGATGTATTTTATTTTTTTCTAACACTTCCTTCTTTATTGGAAATCCCCCCTCCCACACTCCAATCACTGTGGAAAGAGCACATAGATTGGGTCAAAAAAATTCCAACAGAGATGGTACTAACAGACCTACAGCAGATATTGCTAAAATCCAGAATTTTCAGGATAAGACCATTTTTTTACAATATTTTTGCAAAAAAACTAATTGTTCAAATAGAGAATGCTCAGATTAAAATATTTCAAGATTTTTCATATAAAACACTTAACAAGAGAAAAGAGCTTACCCCTATTTGTACTAGGATGTTAAAAGAAGGTATTAAGGCTACAGTTATATATCCTGCTAAGTTAAAAGTCTATGAAGGCAACACAGTACACTTTTTTGATAATGCCATAGAAGCTGAACAATGTTTTAAAGCAAAAGCGACACTTAGTTAACAGTTCTTTATTTCTCTCATACTCCAACAGGATTCATCTGGTATCAAATGTTGTTTTTTTGTATATTCTTGTGAAGGCCATGTTTGACTTTGCAATTTGCGATGTTGAATTTGGCCCCCAGGTTGGTGTTTTTGTGTGGTATTTTTTTTTTCTTCTCTCCCCTCCCTCTTGGCCCTTTGTTTCCATTTTTGGTCTAACAAATGAACAGGGATAAGAATCTGATAATCACATCCTAGAATATAGGAGGTGTTACTTCCCCAATTAAAAGGAAGGCCATTCATTGACATTAATAAAATTACATACTGAAATAGCCTTCCTTCAGGAACTGAAGGACTGAAACTTAGGACCCAATGGGTTAGAGAGGTGATAGTTTCGCTCTCATCTGCCAGGAAGAGAGGAGTGGCTATCTTGCTTGCCAAATTATTTAAATATGAGATCATAGATTCCTATATTGATCCTTATGGAAGGTATATTATACTAAAATTAAAAACTGTAAAAGGCATTTTTACTTTATGTAATGTTTATGCTCCAAATTATTTTAATCCAACTTTTTGGAATCTCCTCCAAACCAAGATCTTAAAAATAGTAGAGGGCCACTTTATTGTAGGAGGGGACTTCAATATGATTCTTCAATACCTGTTAGATAGATTAAGACACAGTAAGAGTCATGCCAAAACTAAGAGAGATAAACAAGAAAATAGACAATTTAGGAAATTATTTAGCAATCTGGGGATTAGAGACATCTGGAGGGAGCAGAATCCTGACATTAAAAATTATACGTGTATATCTAAAAAATATAATTCCTTGTCAATAATTGATATATTTCTTATCAGTAATAGTTTAATAAACATGGGAGTTAACACATTGATTTCATCATTCTGCCTTTCGGATCATGCACCTATCATTCTGGAAATTTATTTTTTTACTTTTAACTGCTTCTTTCGTTGTTTTCACTTTCCAACCTACTGGCTTAAAGATTTCAAGTTTAAGGATTATCTTACTAAAAAATGGGAGGATTACTGTCTTTTTAATCAAGCTCATAAAAAGAACCCTGGGTGAAACGCGTTGACCAGGACCTTGTTTTGCTTTGCTACACTGTTCGTAAGTACACCCACCCTGATGAGTTCCAAGTATTGAACAGAGGGAAGTGTATGTGGACAGAACTTTTTTATTTTTAACCAGCACCTTATCCATTCACAAAGGAATTTGGTTACCTACTAACCACTGCAAGGGGTAATCATCACAATAGCGCTATTGTCGCCATCTACGCACACCTGGTGACCTTTGACCTGGACACCTTACTGCAAATTACGGAACTCAGATGGAGCTGAGGACAGCTAACAGCTTCACCCACACTCACAAGGTGTACCAACCGATAAACAGCTCTGCCGAGGAGTATAGTCTAAAGTATAACCCGCCCGGATGCAGTGTTCACAGCTTTGCCGACAAGCACAGACGAACTGCTCCACACTTACTAGAAGGTATTCACCTTAACCTGTTTGTTTCCATCCAGCCTTTCTTGGATATGCAGGGCAATCTGCCAAGAGGATCACAATTAGAAATACTATCTATATTAGGTACTTTGATTTTTGAATATACTTATCCTATACTTAAGGAGGCACCGATATATCACAGCACTTATTAGTGTCTTACCTTGTTTTCATTTTGGACATTTTATGATTATTAAGTAATTTCTATGATTTTAGATTTTATGTTGATAATATTTTTGATTATCTTTACGGGGGAGATGTCCCCTTTTTTATATTAATTACTCTAGTTATCACCCTATTAAAGGTTGTATTAGTTTATTCCTTTATGTATTCCAGCCTCAGCCTCTCATTGATTTTTATATGATTATCTATTATGGTTTTATTAATATAATCCTGACCTACGCTTAGCAGCGCTGTCATTTTATTTAGTTTTTGTTCTGGCAAACTGCCAAGGCAGTTTTAATTGGTGATATAACCTCCTACATCAGGGGTGGGCAGACTTTTGTAAGGCAAAGGCTACCTCTAATTTTATTCCAAGTGACGTGGTCAGCTAATTAAAAAAAAACACCCACCAGTCTTGATAATAAGAATTACAATAATGTATTTATTGCCACAAATAGGACCTGCTGACTGAAAATTGTTAAATCTTTTTCAGACCTAAAGGAAGAATATTTTTTGGATAATAAAGATTTCTTTGCTTATCTCCAGATAAGGCATTAAATCCTTAGTATTATTGCACTATATGGCTGGAATTGGGCCTGGGATAGACTAGATTCATGGATCACGATGGCAAGAAATGGCTTTGCCTCAATTTCTCCCTTGTACAAAATCTTGTCTCAGTTGAAAGGAGAGGAAAATTTACATTATATTGCATCTAAATGACAACCTTTGTTTGAGAACTTAGATACTCAGGACATTAAGAAATCTATTAATAGCATCTTTGCCTCTACATTATCTGCGTCCTGGAGAGAATCACATTTATAACTATTGTATATGACATATTACACTCCAAAGAAAGGATATAAATGGCATAACTTAAATTTTAATAAATGCCCTAAATGTCAGTATTTAGAAGCAGATTTAATGCACATGCTCTGGGATTTTCCAAAAATAAAACTTTGGATACAAGTAGAATATTGGATTAACAATGTTTTAAAAATAACGTCCTTTAATTTGCACAAAATAGTCTCTCTCTCCACATGTCTCAGATCCAGGCACTAATAAATTTGTTAAAGGGTTAGAAATCTTTGAACATACAATTAGGGGAATGGTTAAGGTGTGTGCACTGTTATTCATAAAAATGTAAAGAGTCTTGGTTGTTGAAGGTAACTTGTAAGTAAGTCTTTATAAGGCCACTGCAAAAATTAGGCTGTTTGTAGAGATAGAAATGTAGCAGTGTTCCCCAAACAACCCCCACAATATTGTTCACAAGGAATCACTCCCAGACATCCGTATATTAAATAAATAAATTGACTCACCACTATTCAGTCTCTTGGTGAAATGCTTCCTCAGATTCGGATGCTGTATCCAGTGTTTATGTGAACAGTTAAGCCATGTAATCCAGGTATCCTTATTTTCTGCCTGCCAGTTTTATTTTTGGGGCCATAAAAACGTTCACATGAATCCCTTGGAAGAAAAACAGTCTGATGCAGTGTGCCGCCAGCACACCAACCACAGTTAGTAGCCATATCCTGTGCTCACTGTTTGGCCAAGTGATAAGCTAAGCTACAGAAAAAATGTATAACAGGAGCACCAGGTATAAGGATAAAACATTAAACTTTATTAGAACATAAAGGGTATCATAACCCCTGGGTAAGAACATACATGTATAATAGTCAAACAGATGAAAAAAAGGCTGACCGGTTTCGGCTGTTGCCTTACTCCTAGCCTGCTTAAAACTGTCTAGCAGTTCCCTGATTTAAAAACCATCATCTGAAATCCTATTGGTTCAGGAACTCACACCCCTGATTAGTATTCCCTTCAGCTTTAATCAATCAACCCTCATTCAAATACGGCTGAAATTTTCCTATTGTTATTGATTTTCTTATACATATGTAATTACTAAAATTCTACTTCTAACTTTCTACTTATCACCAATATTAAGAAAGAGGAAAAAATCTAATCAGTATACACTCTACACTAATGTATAGGACATCTATCTTTAACCGCTTTTATATTAAGAATATTTGTGTTTATATATTCCTGGTAGTTACTTTGTCATTTAACCAGATCACATTGCAAAATGCCGTTTGTTACGGCAGACCTTATCACATTGATATGTTTTTATTTGTTTTTGTTTTTTATTGTATTGTACTCCTACCTAATAGCGGTTCCAATTTCGGTGTGTTCATTTTAAACCGCCTTGAGCCATTGTAGAATAAATGTGCTGTGCTTACAAATCTGCATTCGATCGGTGTTTACAATGAACTGCTGGATTCTATTTACTAAATCCTTATTGGACGGATAGCGTGTGTATCAGCCAATCTACTGCGGCCTAACAAACCCCAGCATAATGCGTGTAGTCTTACAGAGAACTACTGGTCTCTATTTACTTGATCCTAATTGGACGGATATCGTGTGTATACGACAATCAACTGTAGCCTGTCAAAACACAACATCGTGTGTATAGTTTACCCTTCCGTAGCTATCAGCTGTTTGGGCCATAGTAACTCCCACTGTTAGTGCTATCTGCTCGTAAGCACAATTCTATAGGTCTGTGTGTTATTTGTTCATTCCCTGTACTGTGGGCATTAACATAAATTGGGTGTACTAACAAATTAGGTAATAGGCTCCAACCTGTACTGTGGATTGTGTGAGCCAATTTGAATCGTGTTACCCTAGCTAGAAAGTTTAGTTACACTGAATGTGCCAATTGGAAAAAATCCAAAGTTTGCTCGTACTGTACTCCTATCTTAACTTAGCGTATACACATATCTGTTCCCAAAGGGGGGAGGTTTTCCCACACTTTCATTTAACACATATTAACATTCAGATAATAAATGGGCTGCTTATTACCATAGAACTGAGGTGTTTGTACTTTATCTATGTGCTTATTTTGGGGCAGATTATCTTCAATAGGTTGGTAAAAAATATGTTACATTCTAAGTGTATTATGCCCTAAATGTCCCTCTGATACAATAAATAAGTCAGTTTATATTATTGTATAAGTGAAAATTACCAAAAATTAATAAGATCGAATTCTGAGTTGAGGCCGTCTGGAATCCTTGTTTTTAAACGAAAAATCCAGAAGACCTCTCTTTCTCCCAATTTTCGGGTCCTGTCACAGGATATGGATACTAACTGCGGTTGGTGAGCTGGCGGCACACTGCATCAGACTGTTTTTCTTCCAAGGGATTCATGTGAACGTTTTTATGGCCCCAAAAATAAAACTGGCAGGCAGAAAATAAGGATACCTGGATTACATGGCTTAACTGTTCACATAAACACTGGATACAGCATCCGAATCTGAGGAAGCATTTCACCAAGAGACTGAATAGTGGTGAGTCAATTTATTTATTTAATATACGGATGTCTGGGAGTGATTTCTTGTGAACAATATTGTGGGGGTTGTTTGGGGAACACCGCCACATTTCTATCTCTACAAACAGCCTAATTTTTGCAGTGGCCTTATAAAGACTTACTTACAAGTTACCTTTAACAACCAAGACTCTTTACATTTTTATGAATAACAGTGCACACACCTTAACCATTCCCCTAATTGTATGTTATAAGTAAGCATTTTTGCTAAGAGCTGTGGCCTAGCTCAAGGTGTATGCACTGGTTTTGAGCCAACCACCGCAGTTATATATAAAAATATGCAGGGTGAGAGCAATACTATAAATACACCAGTTTTATTTTCCCTAAGGACAGCCAAAGAGAGAGAGGCGGCAGCTTGGGATTGCAACCAAATTTTCTCCCTCAATAAAACCAATTACAGCTTGATAGCTCTTTTTGAAGAAGTAGAGAACCTTCTACTTAGAGAGGACCAATTAAAATGGGATGTCAATACACTCAATAAATATTTGGAGTTAGGCCTTATACCCAGGGGCCTCAGACTAAACAAGTTTCCAACCTTTGTGACGGATGATAAGTCTTTTATTGAACAGTGGAATAATCATCTTACACAATGTTCACTTAAATTGATTAAACTAATCTGTGAATTCAAGTTGAAAGCAATTGATGATCTAGCTGTAAAAATAAAGGAATTACAGGACGAATTGAACAAAAGAAGTGAAGAACCCAGCTTTCTAAAATTTGACGCCACCCTACAGAGAGTGTTGGCAGAAGCAAAAACATTGCTATTGGAGACCAAACGTACAAAATACTTAAGAGACTTACAGGATTACAATTTGAACAGAGTTTACATATGGAATAGGAGAGATCGTTTTGCCCTACGGAAGGAACAGAACAAATCAGTTCCTTATTACAACAGAAGAAGAGGAGGAAACAGATCTCGAGGAAACAGAGGCAGACGTGTAAACTTCCAGGAGAGTGAAGGAGAATCCTGGGACGAAGGTTCATCCTCAGGAGGAGAGGAATTGGGGGCTTACGAAACCACGGTGAGACCAAAGGAGGGACCAAATAGATTACCCCCAATTCTGAAGAACAAAGACTTTGAAACAGTATCCACCTCTTCACACTATAGAGAGGAGCCCCCTCAGGCAGGAGGGGCACGAAGATACATAGGAGAAACTGAAAAATCCCAGTTGGAACAGGTTTTTCAGGTACCCCCAAAAGCACTAGAGGGGGGGGGGGAAGAAGAAACGTAGAACAACAGCAACAACAGAGAGAGCAGAGACGATACCCCCAAAGGAGAGGCCAAAGGAGGGGAAACTACAGGGATTGAATGTTTTAAACCTATCAAGTTATGTTCTAAATAAATCTGAACTTGAAGTGCTGAGTTTAGGTTTAACGTTTGTTCCATCTGCAGATTTCAATCTGTTCAGAACTCTTTTGGACGTTAACAAAATGATTCGCAATCTAACGTTGAGAAAATTTTTCAAGACCCAGGACCAACGTCAATTTAATGAGAATCCAAGTTCTGTTGATGGATCTGATCTTGAACATCACTTTATTACTGATCTGAATTTTCAAGAATTATGTGATGTAAGGACTCTGGAATCTCTCCAAGGAGAGGAAGTAATGGAAGAAAGTAGGCGGGTGACAATTCAACTACTAAAGAACAAATCTTTGTTCTATCCAATTCAAAGTAGGGGTCCTCTATTGGAGAAATTCCAGAAACGGGTTGAAAGTGATTTAATTAAACTTCAATATGTTACACAAAGGGGCAAAAAGTCTAATGTCACACGAAAACAAAAAATAGCCTAAGAAGGTCTAAGAAATAACAACAATTTAGTAATTAGATCAGCGGACAAGGGCGGAGCAATTGTGGTCCTTGATAAGGAGGACTTCATTCAGGAGGCTTTAAGACAGTTGAGAATAGAACAGGATTATGAGGTGTTGTTACAAGATCCAACACGCCAATTCCAGAGACAGTTGGTCTCCCTTGTGGACGATGGGGTAGAGATATATATATTGACCAAGAAACTAAGGACTATCTTCTGGTGCAAAACCCAGCCATTCCTGTGTTTAATCATCTACCTAAAATTCACAAGTCTGTAGAAAATGTCCAAGGGAGACCAATTGTTAGTGGAATCGGCTCCCTACTGGAACACCTGTCGGAATGGTTGGATGGCATTCTGCAACCCTTGGTGAGTACCCTTTGGAGTCACCTGTCTGATACCAAGCACGTATTGAATTTACTTTCTGGAATGATTTGGCAGAGTAACTTCAAATGGTTGACAGTGGATGTAAGATCCCTGTATTCCACCATACCACACGAAAAGAGCCTGGAAGCTCTAGAATTTTTTCTATCTAAAAAATATGCAAATGACCAGGATTTTACAGAATACATATTGAGGGTGATCAGATTTCTCCTAACCCATAACTATTTCCTGTTTGAGGGGGAGTTCTTTCTCCAGAGGTGTGGGACAGCGATGGGGGCCAAATTTGCCCCCTCCTACGCCAACCTTTTCATGGGTTGGTGGGAGCTCTCCCACGTCTTTGGGGAACGAAACCTGTTCAAACAGGAGATAGTGTGGTACAGGCGCTTTATTGACGACCTCCTTTTCATTTGGCAAGGCTCCCATAATGATCTAGAGAGATTTGTAGAGGGACTAAATAATAACACTGTAGGCATTAGCTTTACCTCCGAGATACAAGAACACACAGTAAATTTTTTGGACATCACACTAAAGGGAAAAACAGGTCAGAAGATCACTACAGAAACCTATCGGAAGCCGATCATAGGGAACTCTCTGCTGCACGCCTCAAGTTGTCACCCAAGGAGGGTGTTTAGGGGTGTAGCTAGAGGACAGTTCATTCGCCTAAAAAAGGAACTGTACTAATTATAGTACATATGAGAAACAGGCCGATGAACTGTCTGATAGACTCGTGGAGAGAGGCTATCCTAGGTCAATAATTACAAAAGAGAGGAACTCTGTTACTAAAATCAACAGAGTTGATCTTTTGAAACAGAAAAACACAAAGTATAAAGAAGGGACAAAAGAGATTGTGGACAGGAAAATCACATTCACGACAGAATATTCTCAGCAGTACACACAAATATGCCAGATTATTAGAAATAATTACCATCTACTGTCAGCTGATGATGCTCTTAAAGAGACAGTAACTGAGGGCATTAGGTGCACTTACAAAAGAAACAGAACAATAGGCAATATGATTGCACCCACGAGATTAAGGAAGGAACAGACAGATGGGTCCTCCTGGTTGAGATTGAATGGAACCTATAGGTGCAACCATTTATCCTGCAGAGCTTGTGAGAAAGTAACTGTAGGGGACTCCTTTAGTTCTCTGGCTACGGGAGAACTTTTTCAGAAGAAATTATGCCTCAACTGTAGGTCTACTTTTGTAGTGTATTTGATTTCATGCACACATTGTGCCCTCCAATATGTAGGCCTCACGACAAGGGAAGCTAGGGTAAGGATAAAGGAACACCAGGCGGACATCAAGGCTGGGGTTCTCACAACGCCACTTATCAATCATTTTTCAATTACACATAACAAAGATAATTCTTTCTTTTCGTGGACCATTATAGAGAAAGTACCAGTCCAGACAAAAGGGGGTGACAGGACCCGAAAATTGGGAGAAAGAGAGGCCTTCTGGATTTTTCGTTTAAAAACAAGGATTCCAGACGGCCTCAACTCAGAATTCGATCTTATTAATTTTTGGTAATTTTCACTTAGAATAATATAAACTCACTTATTTATTGTATCAGAGGGACATTTAGGGCATAATACACTTAGAATGTAACACATTTTTTACCAACCTATTGAAGATAATCTGCCCCAAAATAAGCACATAGATAAAGTACAAACACCTCAATTCTATGGTAATAAGCAGCCCATTTATTATCTGAATGTTAATATGTGTTAAATGAAAGTGTGGGAAAACCTCCCCCCTTTGGGAACAGATATGTGTATACGCTAAGTTAAGATAGGAGTACAGTACGAGCAAACTTTGGATTTTTTCCAATTGGCACATTCAGTGTAACTAAACTTTCTAGCTAGGGTAACACAATTCAAATTGGCTCACACAATCCACAGTATAGGTTGGAGCCTATTACCTAATTTGTTAGTACACCCAATTTATGTTAATGCCCACAGTACAGGGAATGAACAAATAACGGAAGGGTAAACTATACACACAATGTTGTGTTTTGACAGGCTACAGTTGATTGGCGTATACACACAATATCCGTCCAATTAGGATCAAGTAAATAGAGACCAGTAGTTCTCTGTAAGACTACACGCATTGTGCTGGGGTTTGTTAGGCCGCAGTAGATTGGCTGATACACACGCTATCCGTCCAATAAGGATTTAGTAAATAGAATCCAGCAGTTCATTGTAAACACCGATCGAATGCAGATTTGAAAGCACAGCACATTTATTCTACAATGGCTCAAGGCGGTTTAAAATGAACACACCGAAATTGGAACCGCTATTAGGTAGGAGTACAATACAATAAAAAACAAAAACAAATAAAAACATATCAATGTGATAAGGTCTGCCGTAACAAACGGCATTTTGCAATGTGATCTGGTTAAATGACAAAGTAACTACCAGGAATATATAAACACAAATATTCTTAATATAAAAGCGGTTAAAGATAGATGTCCTATACATTAGTGTAGAGTGTATACTGATTAGATTTTTTCCTCTTTCTTAATATTGGTGATTAGTAGAAAGTTAGAAGTAGAATGTTAGTAATTACATATGTATAGGAAAATCAATAACAATAGGAAAATTTCAGCCGTATTTGAATGAGGGTTGATTGATTAAAGCTGAAGGGAATACTAATCAGGGGTGTGAGTTCCTGAACCAATAGGATTTCAGATGATGGTTTTTAAATCAGGGAACTGCTAGACAGTTTTAAGCAGGCTAGGAGTAAGGCAACAGCCGAAACCGGTCAGCCTTTTTTTCATCTGTTTAACTATTATACATGTATGTTCTTACCCAGGGGTTATGATACTCTTTATGTTCTAATAAAGTTTAATGTTTTATCCTTATACCTGGTGCTCCTGTTATACATTTTTTTCTGTAGCTTAGAAATCTTTGCCAAGTATTAGCAAAACAAAATACATAATTAGAGATATATGCAATAAAATCAACTTACTTTTTTCCTGAAAAGAAGCTTTTAAATATCTTTAAACTTTAAAATTTACGTGCAACAAACAGTAAGGACCGCCTATAAAAAAGACTGAGATTATGCAAAATTAATTGATCATCAACATCCAATAGGCAATTGTTTCTGCCCATCTTATTTAAATATTAAAAGGACGCTCTTTATTGAAACCTTGCATGCGCAAGGTTGCAAATGTCAATAGTGTCCACATACTAAAGGGGCTTATACTTTAGGTAAGTATAAGTAAGTACGAGCAAGTTAATTTGATTTTAGTAAAAGGAAGTCAACTCCTAGACTAATGAGTATTTTTTTAACCCCTAGAAAAACAAGCATGTTGGTTTTTATTTCTTAAAGTAGACGACCCCCAGAGTGACCAGCAATTATTTTTAAACCCTAGACTAACAAGCAATTTGTTTTGTTCATAAAAACAGATTAATTGTAGGAGCTGCAAAGATTGAAAGCAACAGCAACTTAGGATGTTAATAATTAACTTTAGTCACATCCTAAATTGCTGATGCTTTTAATCTTTGCAGCGCCTGCGATTAATCTGTTGTAAGAAGAAAAAAACTTGCTCGTTAGTCTAGGGGTTAAAAATAATTGCTGTTCACTCTGCGGGTTGTCTACTTTAAAAAAAAAAACATGCTCATTTTTCTAGTGGTTAAAAAAATGCTCGTTAGTCTATGGGTTTATTTCTTTTTGCTAAGATCAAATTGAATTGCTCGTTAGCCTAGGTGTACTTATTATACTTACCTCAAGCAGCCTAACACAGATATTTCCCCATGCGCTCAGTGAATCTTCAGTGCTCGGGTGCGCCACTCCCACCAACGTTGACGTCACTATTATGAAGTCCGCCCTGCTTCCCATGTCAGTATAGTGACATGCCGCATTAGCTAGGTATGAGAGGCCAAGATGCGCCTGCGTTATGTTTAAAATAATTATATGTGCATGCGGGTCAACATGATTCTATCTAGGTAGAACATCATTATAGGGTCCACATCAGGAGATACAAAATGGTTTGGCAAAATAAAGATTTTTTAAATGAGGAATAACTAGAAAACAAGTGAAAACGTTTAACAGGTACTTATTTGAAATATTTAATATATATAATGAAATTTCAAAAAGTATTAAAAACGTTTTTGGGTTTACTATCCCTTTAACCTTCTTATTTTATCTATAAGGAGTCTTATTTTTCATAAATGGAAAGATAAACTAGTACCCAAATTTGCAGAAATAATTTGATTAATTAAAAAACAATGTATTATAGAACAGAGAGATACAGATACTAATTTTGAACTACAAATCCATCCTTTGTCCAAATAACAATACATTATTATATTTCCCTTTAGGAATACAGATCTAGTTCTTCTTGGAATATGGTAAGCCTATGGTGTAAATCCTTGCTGATTGGTGGATAACTTCATCCACCAATCAAAAACTGCTGTCCATAGGTCTGAACCAAGAAAAAAGCTTAGATGCCTTCTTTTTCATATAAAGATAACAAGAGAACGAAGAAACATTGATAATAGGAGTAAATTAGAAAGTTGCTTAAAATTGCATGCTCTATCTGAATCACGAAAGAAAATGTTTGCTTTCAGTGTCCCTTTAAGCCGTCAGTCAGTACATCCAGGAGAATGGTCTCTTCATCTGGACATGTTCTATCAGCTAGTCCTAAAATGGGGTCTTCCAGAAATAGACCTTATGGCATCCAAGCTGAACCACAAACTTCCGGTTTATTGCACAAGGTCAAGAGATCCAAGAGCTTAAATGATCGATGCTCTAGTTCAGTGTTTCTCAACTCCAGTCCTCAGGACCCTTAATAGGCCTTATATATTCATTATATCTTAACTAACGCAGAGGTAAAATAACTATATGAAGGGTGAGAGCAAGTTAGCAACCATGATTACTGATCAGCTTATTATTTCACATGATATAATGAATATGTGGCCTGTTAAGGGTCCTGAGGACTGGAGTTAGTTTGTCCTTGGAACTTTCATCTGGCCTTTTTCCCCAGTTTGTTCGTCTTCCAAAAATCATTGCAAAAATCAAATAGGAACTAGCGTCAGTAATCCTCATAGCTCCGGCATCGCCACACAGAACTTGGTATGTGGATCTCATCCTCCCCTACTTGGACTCTTCCTCTCAGGTAAAATCCACTGTCCCAAGGTCCTTTTTATCATTAGGACTTTTGATCTCTGAATTTGACGGCGTGGAGGGTTATGCCTAGTTCTCAAGAGTAGTGGCTTCTCAGATTCTGTAATCTCTACTCTTCTGCAAGCCAAGAAACCGTTTACTCAGAACATTTATCATAACATTTGGAAATCTTTTTTTTTTTTTTTTTCCAAAAGCTTTATTGATACTAATTCTCCAAGTTACAAAAATAAAAATACATTCTTCATTATTCATGTTTACAAAATAAACTACTTATAGTACCATCTATAGTTACGAACTAACTAATACAGAGTTAACTCTTATAGCTAGAGTTCACATAATTCCCCTGACAACAAACACCCAATAATCTTATCATCTAATATCTTAAACATAACCTTCTTCTTATATTTGAAACAGAAAGAAGAAAAAAAGTAAAAGATTCCAAATATATTAATTATAGAATATCATGATACTGGGGGGGGGAGAGCGGAGGGGGAAAGGAGAAAGAAAAAAAAAAATTTTTTTTTATATTTATAAGGACCCCCCTCTCCATTTCTTCCCTCTCTCTGACTCCTCTACCATCCACCCCAACTCTGCGGAAATACTCCTGCTATGATATTAATCATTACGTATTCTGTGTTCCTAAACGCGGCTGTCAATTGAATTTGTATATTCAGAGGTAATGATAGGATTAACTTTTTCCATTTCTTAAAAAAGAATTCTTCTAACTGACTAGATGGTTCTCGTGAGTCATATTGTTCTAACATACACTGTTTAACTACTCCATTTTTACATGCCACCAGTTTGGGAGCCTTTGTCCCTTTCCAATCCTTCAAAATTAGATTTCTAGTTATAAAAATTATAGTATTAATTAAGTCATTCTCTTTAGCTCTGTCTGAATATTTTACTAGAAAAAAAACATGAAAAATTTGTATCTCAAATTCTATATCGAGCTTCTTCTTGATCCAATAATTAATTTGTCTCCATAGTTGATTTACTTTAGGGCAACTCCAAAAATAATGAGTGATATCCGCTTCCTCTGCACTACACTTCGGGCACATTACAGTAGTCCCGTACCATCTGGATAAATTTCTATTAGTTATATAGACTTTCCTAATTAGCTTCAAGTGTGATTCTCGCCAATTAGTTGGAACCCAAAATTTATAGTTTAACTTCAAAGATTGCTCAATATCTTTTAGGGTTAAATTTGGGAACTCTCTATGCCATTTATCTTTTATCACCCGTAAATGCCCTTCATTATTAAATGAGTTAATTACATTGTACGTTATTGAGATTGATGTCTTGCCATTTTCATATAGCTTAATGACATTCTCTAACACCCCCAAAGACCAATTGGGATTATATTTGGTTTGTAAGCTATTAATGAAGTGGCGTACTTGTAAAAAAGCAAAGAAATCTTTCTTCGGCAGATCGTAAATTTTAGCTAGATTTGTGAATGAGTTAACTAACAGTTCTTCCGTCAGTAATTGTCTAACAAACATTAAGCCTTTCCTTTTCCATCTATGGAATACTGTTTGTGACAGACCCGGCTGAAATTCCGGGTTGCCACCAATGCTGAGCACATTTGTACAGAATGGGTTAACCTGTACTCTGGAACATACCTTTTGCCACGCCTTTATAGTATTAATGATAATTGTAATTTTTGCAATTTTCTTGGGTATTCTATTTATAGGGCAGTGTAACAGTGTTCCCAACCTAAATGGTTCAGCCATATAATTTTCTATATTGCCAATTGTTCCATATTCTTGGGACGTTATCCAGTCCATTGCATATTTTGATGTGGTAACTAAATTGTATATCTCTAAATTCGGAAAATCTAGCCCTGCCGCTAGTTTGTTAAGTTGTAATTTATCTAGTCCGATCCTTGCCCTTTTCCCAGCCCATATAAATTGTGTACAATATTTGTTGAAATCTCTAATATCCTTTTTGTGTAGTAGTATAGGGATATTCTGGCACAGATATAGAATTTTAGGAAATATAACAGATTTAATTAGCATTATTCTAGCTGTTATAGAAATAGGAAGATTGGACCATATTGATAATTTTCCTTGACATTCCCTAAATACCCTAGGGTAGTTTAATTCATAGCACTCCGTCATGCTATTAGAGAGCATAATACCTAAATACTTAATATGCTTTTTTCTTTAAAAGGTAATGGTCCTTTCAACTTCGGAGGCTTCTTTAACCATAACAATTCTGATTTCCCATAATTAATCGTGTAGCCTGATATCTCGCTAAATAACTGTGTTTCTTCTAATAATAATGGTAAAGTTTTTTCAATATTACTTAGGTACACTAGTAGATCATCAGCGTAGAGCGAAAGCACCATTTTTTGATCGCCAATAATAATTCCTGACAGGCATTCTCTTAAACGAATTGCAAAAGGTTCGATCGATAAATTAAATAACAGGGGGGATAGGGGGCAACCCTGACGCGTCCCTCTCTGTAACCTAAACTTTTCAGAAGTTAAACCATTGACTACTACCGCTGACATCGGATTGTTATATAAGATTTTTATAACATTTATAATATTATCTTTGAATCCGAATTTCTCTAAGGTTGTAAATAGGTGGTCCCAGCTAATGTAGTCAAATGCTTTCTCCGCGTCAACAGCTAAAATTGCTGCGTCCATCATCCCACCTCCTATGTCATTCGTTCTCAAGAGTAGTGGCTTCTCAGATTCTGTAATCTCTACTCTTCTGCAAGCCAAGAAACCGTTTACTCAGAACATTTATCATAACATTTGGAAATCTTATTTTCTCTGGTGTTCTTCATAAGGTTTATATTGTAAATTATTTAGAATTCCAATCATTCTTCAGTTTTTCAGGATTGTCTGGAGAGAGGGTTATCAGCTAGTTCTCATAGTTTTTATAAAAAAAAAATGGCTAAGTTGCCTGATGTTCAAACTTTTGGTCAGGCCTTGATGAGAATTCATCCTGTTATTAGGCCTATATCTCCTCCTTGGGATCTTAAACTTGTTTTATCTGTTTTGCAAGGTCCTTTGAACCTATGCATAATTTGGACCTAGAATTTTTGCCTTGAAAAGTTCTTCTTCTAGCCATCTCTTCAGCTAGACGTGTTTCTGAACGCTCAGCTCTTCTGAATCCCCTTTTTGGCTTTTCACCAGGATAAAGCAGTTCTTAGAACTACATATGATTTTTTTCTGAAAGATTTTGTCTTCTGAAAACATTAACCAGCAAATTGTTGTTCCTTCTCTGTGCCCAAATCATTCTAATTCTAAGGAACTTATTCTACACAATTTGAATGTGGTTAGAGCGTTAAAATATTATCTTCAGGCTACTAAAGATGTTAAGACAAACCTCTAGCTTATTTGCCCATTTTTCAGGTAATAGAAAAGGTCAAAAGGCCACTGCAATTCCTTCATGGCAGAAACAAAGAATACGTAAAGCTTACTTGTTTGTGGGAAAACCTCTTCCAAAACGAGTTACTTTGAATTCAACTTGATCTGTATTTACTTCTTGGGCCTTCAAAAAAAAAAGGCCTCCAAGTAACAGATTTGGAAAGTGACAAATTGGTCTTCTCCTCATACTTTTTCCAAATGTTTCCATTTTGATGTTTATGCTTCTTAGAAAGCTGCTTTTGGCAGGAAAGTCCTTCAAGCCGCAGTGTCCAACAAATAGGAACTGCCCTTTATTTGTCCCACTCGTCCTTAACATAGACTCTCAGCTTTGGTATTCTATCCCAAGTTATGGACACCCATGGACTGTCCTAATTATAAGAAAGAAAACAGAATTTATACTTATCAATTAATTTCTTTCTTTTGGAATGAGGAGAGTCCATGGGACCTGTCCTATTTTTCTAGAACCTTAGGGCGCCTGTTCTTATTTGCACTTCTTAATCCTGCTTTCAGTCTTTCCTTCAATTTTATCTACCTCTCCCTTCTGATCGTCTATACTTCAACTGGAAAGTAGAGTTGGTAGGGATTGAAAGCTCGGTAGGGTTCTTAACCTCTACCTGCTGGCAGGAAGTATATCCCACATGTTATGGGCACCCATGGACTCTCTTCATTCCAAAACTTAATAAATGTATTGGTTAGTATAATTTCTGTTTTTACTTGTGTTTTATTTTTGGCCCTGTTTCTCCAACATTGGTGTGTCCGGTCCACGGCGTCATCCTTACTTGTGGGATATTCTCTTCCCCAACAGGAAATGGCAAAGAGTCCCAGCAAAGCTAGTCACATGATCCCTCCTAGGCTCCGCCCACCCCAGTCATTCTCTTTGCCGTTGCACAGGCAACATCTCCACGGAGATGGTTAAGAGTTTTTTGGTGTTTAAATGTAGTTTTTATTCTTCTATCAAGTGTTTGTTATTTTAAAATAGTGCTGGTATGTACTATTTACTCTGAAACAGAAAAGGATGAAGATTTCTGTTTGTAAGAGGAAGATGATTTTAGCAGACAGTAACTAAAATTGGTTGCTGTTTCCACATAGGACTGTTGAGATGAAGTAACTTCAGTTGGGGGAAACAGTTAGCAGACTTATCTGCTTAAGGTATGACTAGCCATATTTCTAACAAGACCATGTAATGCTGGAAGGCTGTCATTTCCCCTCATGGGGACCGGTAAGCCATTTTCTTAGTCAAACATAAAAGAATAAAGGGCTTAAAAAAGGGCTTAAAAACTGGTAGACATTTTTATGGGCTAAAACGATTACTTTATTGGGGCATATTATGCAGATTCTAGCTAATAATTGGCATTATAATCTTGGGGAACGTTTAAAAAACGGCAGGCACTGTGTTGGACACCTTTTTTAGTCTGGGGGCCTTTCTAGTTATAGACTGAGCCTCATTTTCGCGCCATTACTGCGCAGTTGTTTTTGGAGAGCAAGGCATGCAGATGCATGTGTGAGGATCTAAGAATCACTAAAAAAGCTTCTAGAAGGCGTCATTTGGTATCGTATTCCCCTCTGGGCTTGGTTGGGTCTCAGCAAAGCATATAGCTGGGACTGTATAGGGGTTAAATTTAAAAACTGCTCCGGTTCCGTTATTTTAAGGGTTAAAGCTCTGAAATTTGGTGTGCAATACTTTTAATGCCTTAAGAGACTGTGGTGAAATTTGGTAATTTTTGAACAATTCCTTCATACTTTTTCACATATTCAGTAATAAAGTGTTTTCAGTTTGAAATTTAAAGAGACAGTAACGGTTTTATTTTAAAACGTTTTTTGTGCTTTGTTGACAAGTTTAAGCCTGTTTAACATGTCTGTACCATCAGATAAGCTATGTTCTATATGTATGAAAGCCAATGTGTCTCCCCATTTAAATTTATGTGATAATTGTGCCATAGTGTCCAAACAAAGTAAGGACAGTAATGCCACAGATAATGATATTGCCCAAGATGATTCCTCAAATGAGGGGAGTAAACATGATACTACATCATCCCCTACTGTATCTACACCAGTTTTGCCCACACAGGAGGCCCCTAGTACATCTAGTGCGCCAATACTTATTACCATGCAACAATTAACGGCTGTAATGGATAACTCCATAGCAAATCTTTTATCCAAAATGCCTACTTATCAGAGAAAGCGCGATTGCTCTGTTTTAAACACTGAAGAGCAAGAGGGCGCTGATGATAACTGTTCTGACATACCCTCACACCAATCTTAAGGGGCCATGAGGGAGGTTTTGTCTGATGGAGAAATCTCAGATTCAGGAAAAATTTCTCATCAAGCTGAACCTGATTTAAATTAGAACATCTCCGCGCACTGCTTAAGGAGGTGTTATCTACTCTGGATGATTGTGACAATTTGGTCATTCCAGAGAAATTATGTAAGATGGACAAGTTCCTAGAGGTTCCGGTGCCCCCCGACGCTTTTCCTATACCCAAGCGGGTGGCGGACATAGTAAATAAAGAGTGGGAAAAGCCCGGCATACCTTTTGTTTCCCCCCCTATATTTAAGAAATTATTTCCTATAGTCGACCCCAGAAAGGACTTATGGCAGACAGTCCCCAAGGTCGAGGGGGCGGTTTCTACTCTAAACAAACGCACTACTATTCCTATCGAAGATAGTTGTGCTTTCAAAGATCCTATGGATAAAAAATTAGAGGGTTTGCTTAAAAAGATTTTTGTACAGCAAGGTTACCTTCTACAACCAATTTCATGCATTGTTCCTGTCACTACGGCAGCGTGTTTCTGGTTCGAGGAACTAGAAAAGTCGCTCAGTAAAGAATCTTCGTATGAGGAGGTTATGGACAGAGTTCAAGCACTTAAATTGGCTAACTCTTTTGTTTTAGATGCCGCTTTGCAATTAGCTAGATTAGCGGCGAAAAATTCAGGGTTTGCTATCGTGGCGCGCAGAGCGCTTTGGCTAAAGTCTTGGTCAGCGGATGTGTCTTCCAAGACAAAATTGCTTAACATTCCTTTCAAAGGTAAAGCATTATTAAGAGATTATTAAGAGATTATTTCAGACATCACTGGGGGAAAGGGCCACGCCCTCCCACAGGATAGGTCTTTTAAGGCTAAAAATAAGCCTAATTTTCGTCCCTTTCGCAGAAACGGACCAGCCTCTAATTCTGCATCCTCTAAGCAAGAGGGTAATACTTCACAACCCAAACCAGCCTGGAAACCAATGCAAGGCTGGAACAAGGGTAAGCAGGCCAAGAAGCCTACCACTGCTACCAAAACAGCATGAAGGGATAGCCCCCGATCCGGGACCGGATCTAGTGGGGGGCAGACTCTCTCTCTTTGCTCAGGCTTGGGCAAGAGATGTTCAGGATCCTTGGGCGCTTGAAATAGTTTCTCAAGGTTATCTCCTGGAATTCAAGGAACTACCCCCAAGGGGAAGGTTCCACAGGTCTCACTTATCTTCAAACCAAATAAAGAGACAGGCATTCTTACATTGTGTAGAAGACCTGTTAAAAATGGGAGTGATACATCCAGTTCCAATAAGAGAACAAGGAATGGGATTTTATTCCAATCTGTTCATAGTTCCCAAAAAAGAGGGAACATTCAGACCAATTTTGGATCTGAAGATCCTAAACAAATTTCTCAGGGTACCATCGTTCAAAATGGAAACTATTCGAACGATCCTACCCACCATCCAGGAAAGTCAATTTATGACTACCGTGGATTTAAAGGATGCGTACCTACATATTCCTATCCACAAGGAACATCATCAGTTCCTAAGGTTTGCTTTTCTGGACAAGCATTACCAGTTTGTGGCACTTCCATTCGGATTAGCCACTGCTCCAAGGATTTTCACAAAGGTACTAGGGTCCCTTCTAGCGGTTCTAAGACCAAGGGGCATTGCAGTAGTACCTTACTTGGACGACATCCTAATTCAAGCGTCGTCCCTGTCAAAAACAAAAGGCTCATACGGACTTCGTCCTAGCCTTTCTCAGATCTCACGGATGGAAGGTGAACAAAGAAAAAAGTTCTCTGTCCCCGTCAACAAGAGTTCCCTTCTTGGGAACAATAATAGATTCCTTAGAAATGAGGATTTTTCTGACAGAGGTCAGAAAATCAAAACTTCTAAGCTCTTGTCAAGTACTTCATTCTGTTCCTCGTCCTTCCATAGCGCAGTGCATGGAAGTAATAGGATTGATGGTTGCAACAATGGACATAGTTCCTTTTGCACAAATTCATCTAAGACCATTACAACTGTGCATGCTCAGACAGTGGAATGGGGATTATACAGACTTGTCTCCGATGATTCAAGTAGATCTAAAGACCAGAGATTCACTCCGTTGGTGGCTGACCCTGGACAATCTGTCACAGGGAATGAGCTTCCGCAGACCAGAGTGGGTCATTGTCACTACCGACGCCAGTCTAGTGGGCTGGGGAGCGGTCTGGGAATCCCTGAAAGCTCAGGGTCTATGGTCTCGGGAAGAGTCTCTTCTCCCGATAAACATTCTGGAACTGAGAGCGATATTCAATGCTCTCAGAGCTTGGCCTCAACTAGCAAAGGCCAAATTCATAAGGTTTCAATCAGACAACATGACGACTGTTGCATATATCAATCATCAGGGGGGAACAAGGAGTTCCCTGGCGATGAAAGAAGTGACCAAGATAATTCAATGGGCGGAGGATCACTCCTGCCACTTGTCTGCGATACACATCCCAGGAGTCGAAAATTGGGAAGCGGATTTTCTGAGTCATCAGACATTCCATCCGGGGGAGTGGGAACTCCATCCGGAAATCTTTGCCCAAATAACTCAATTATGGGGCATTCCAGACATGGATCTGATGGCGTCTCGTCAGAACTTCAAGGTTCCTTGCTACGGGTCCAGATCCAGGGATCCCAAGGCGACTCTAGTAGATGCACTAGTAGCACCTTGGACCTTCAACCTAGCTTATGTATTCCCACCGTTTCCTCTCATTCCCAGGCTGGTAGCCAGGATCAATCAGGAGAGGGCCTCGGTGATCTTGATAGCTCCTGCGTGGCCACGCAGGACTTGGTATGCAGACCTGGTGAATATGTCATCGGCTCCACCATGGAAGCTACCTTTGAGACAGGACCTTCTTGTTCAGGGTCCATTCGAACATCCGAATCTGGTTTCCCTCCAACTGACGGCTTGGAGATTGAACGCTTTATTTTATCAAAGCGTGGGTTTTCAAATTCTGTAATAGATACTCTGATTCAGGCTAGAAAGCCTGTAACTAGAAAAATTTACCATAAAATATGGAAAAAATATATCTGAAGGTTTGGAGAAAGGATTATCTGCAAGTTCTCTAAAGGGACAGATCTCTGCTTTATCTGTTTTACTTCACAAAAGACTGGCAGCCGTGCCAGATGTTCAAGCATTTGTTCAGGCTCTGATTAGGATCAAGCCTGTTTACAGACCTTTGACTCCTCCCTGGAGTCTAAATCTAGTTCTTTCAGTTCTTCAAGGGGTTCCGTTTGAACCTTTACATTCCATAGATATTAAGTTACTATCTTGGAAAGTTTTGTTTTTAGTTGCAATTTCTTCTGCTAGAAGAGTTTCAGAGTTATCTGCTCTGCAGTGTTCTCCGCCCTATCTGGTGTTCCATGCAGATAAGGTGGTTTTGCGTACTAAGCCTGGTTTTCTTCCGAAAGTTGTTTCTAACAAAAATATTAACCAGGAGATAGTTGTACCTTCTTTGTGTCCGAATCCAGTTTCAAAGAAGGAACGTTTGTTACACAATTTGGACGTAGTCCGTGCTCTAAAATTCTATTTAGAGGCTACTAAAGATTTCAGACAAACATCTTCCTTGTTTGTTGTTTATTCTGGTAAAAGGAGAGGTCAAAAAGCGACTTCTACCTCTCTTTCCTTTTGGCTTAAAAGCATTATCCGATTGGCTTATGAGACTGCCGGACGGCAGCCTCCCGAAAGAATCACAGCTCACTCCACTAGGGCTGTGGCTTCCACATGGGCCTTCAAGAACGAGTCTTCTGTTGACCAGATATGTAAGGCAGCGACTTGGTCTTCACTGCACACTTTTGCCAAATTTGATACTTTTGCTTCTTAGGAGGCTATTTTTGGGAGAAAGGTTTTGCAAGCTGTGGTTCCTTCCGTTTAGGTGACCTGATTTGCTCCCTCCCTTCATCCGTGTCCTAAAGCTTTGGTATTGGTTCCCACAAGTAAGGATGACGCCGTGGACCGGACACACCAATGTTGGAGAAAACAGAATTTATGCTTACCTGATAAATTACTTTCTCCAACGGTGTGTCCGGTCCACGGCCCGCCCTGGTTTTTTAATCAGGTCTGATGAATTATTTTCTCTAACTACAGTCACCACGGTATCATATGGTTTCTCCTATATATATTTCCTCCTGTCCGTCGGTCGAATGACTGGGGTGGGCGGAGCCTAGGAGGGATCATGTGACCAGCTTTGCTGGGACTCTTTGCCATTTCCTGTTGGGGAAGAGAATATCCCACAAGTAAGGATGACGCCGTGGACCGGACACACCGTTGGAGAAAGTAATTTATCAGGTAAGCATAAATTTTTTTTGTTTTGTTTTTTTTAATTTTTAATTATTACATTCAAATGTAAGTTTTATTGGGGGCTGCTGACTACCCATAGTTTGGTTGGGATTGGTGATCAGTACCTTACGAGTATGGTCTTTTCATAATTGTGCTTATGGGATGTGCCTTTTTCCTTTCATTTACTGTATATTAAAAGTACAGTGCTTGCCGTTATCCTCTAAAACCTGCTCCCTTCCAGTCTTCTGCTTCCTGGTGCTATCTCATTATTAAAGATTGGTACATATGCTTAAAGGAACGTGAAACCCAAAATATTTATTTCAGGATTAAGACAGACCATACCATTTTAAACAACTTTCCTTCTATTATCAAATGTGCATCATTCTCTTGGTATCCTTTGTTGAAGGAGCAGCAATGCACTACTGGGGGTAGGTTGAACATATCAGTAAACCAATGAAATGAGGCATATATGTGCAGCCACCAATCAGCATCTACCTCCAGCTCCTTAGCCTACCTAGGTATGCATTTTAACAAATAATATCAAGAGAACTAAACAAAATTAGATAGTAGAAATAAATTGGAAAGTTGTTTAAAATGTTATGCTTTATCCAAACCACAAAGAAACAAATCTGGGTTACATGTCCTTTTAAGTCACTGTGCATTTTGAACCTACCAATCAGTGCTCACAGATGTGCACTAGGTGTCAATGACTTTTGAAGAAAAAGAAAAAAAAAGCCAATGCATTTCTATCCTTTTTTTTTTTTTTTTTAAAAACACACTTTAAACTGAAAAGTGCTTCTCAATTTGTATGCTTGGGCTGCCCATATAAAATACTGGTACATGTTAATTCAATAGCAAAACGGGCAGAAGTGTAAGGAGCGATTTGTATGTCAGTGCAAGGTTTTTAACTTAGATTTTTTAAATGATGTGAATACAAAGCAGGTTTTTTCAAACTGAAGCGGCAGCTGAGAACGGTGTAAGAGGGTCTACAAGTAACGTTTTATAACAGCTGGTAATAGTAGTGTACACTGATGATTATAAGGTAATGAACTAAAACTTTGGTAGAAACTTTTACAAGAGGCATATTAGTAAGTGGAAAATATAAATTAGATCGCATATGCCCGGCATGTAACCCATGGGCTATTAAATACATGCGCATCAAAGCACTAGCTCTACTCTTGCACTGCCCCTTCTCATACAACAAGGAGCATATCCTAAAAACTTGTGCTTAAGAGATAATGGACAAAGAATATTCTTTTTTAGTTTTTTTTCTCTAAGATGTGCAGAACTCATTCACCTTTTTTTTTTTTTTTTACTATTTTAGCAGCCACATTATGACCAAGGTTGTCACTTCGGCCATGTTTTCCTGGACACTTCTGAGTTACATATGCTGCAGGGTGTACAGAGGGCAATATGGACAACGCTATTTATATTTCTCCCTGCACACCCTGCCACTTGTGTAACTCATAAGTGTCCAGAAAAACATGGCCAAGGTGGCAGCCCTAATTATAGAACAGGGTAGGTCATACATTAATTTTCATAATTTGTAAAGAGTAAATGAATACAGATAGTATAAAAGGATATGCAAGCTTTTTAATAAACAAAATAACAGTTTGTGGTGTTGGATGTTTGCATGATAAAGCTCAGAGTGGCAGAAGGGCAACAGAAAAAAAAAAAAAAAAAAGAACCTGACCATTTTTATTTTATTCCCACAGTGTCCTCAGCCAGCTTGGTACATTACCACAATTCCAGCACCCCAGAAAATCACAATCACCTCCTGTCCCCCGCACACAGCACCATTGACAGTTATATCTCCACCCAGATGGCACCTTCCTCACAGTGACACAAATGTCTGTGCAATTTTATCATTGATAGTTCCATAGACTCCAGGTCCATGGATGTTTCCTGCCTAACCTCATATGGTGGGAGAACCCTGTGAGCGTTTAAGTCAAGAACTGGAGGCTCTTGGTTGAGCTTGGACTCTTTGGTGGGAGAGGACAGTTGCACATGGACAGAAAGGTGCCGGACATGGTTGCCACAGGTCACACAAAGCAGCCATGCAAGAAAATGACATTTTTTGTAGCAGAGGACACCACTAAGACTTGCAACGGTTTTGACCGTTTCCATATAAAAAAACATAATGAGATTTATACTATCATTGTTGTCTCACTGCACAGTACCAGGAGAGTCATTCATCTTCCTCAGATCGGTCACATGGCTCCAAATCCACTTTATGCTTCTTCCGCTTTTTCTTTTTCTCACTCAGTCCATTCTTACCAGACTCAGAAGTTAAAACCTCACTTAATCCCTCTTCATCACCCTCCTCTGCCTCCCTCTTCTGTTTCTTTTTCTTCTTCTTACGTTTCTTTTGAATGGCTTGGGTTTCACATTTGTCCTTTTGCTCAGGTATTATTGCACTATGTTTAAGGATGTCAGCAGCTGACACTGCTGCCTCCTGGAATCTCAGCTTTTCCTCCTCGCTGTCTTCACTGTGACAAAGAAAGTGAGGTCAATTAAAGGGACATTCCAACCAAAATTGGAATTGACATGGATGTATTTCAGTTTTGAATAGAAGCATTTTTGTAATATACATGACTTAGCAAAAATACTTCTAATAATCTAATAATAATGTCTCAAAAATGTATTAAAGTATGCACCGTGCACTAGCATTTTAAACACAGCATTTGCTCACGCTGCCTATCTAGATGCCTCTTCAACATAGAATAACAAGAAAACAAAGCAAATTTGATTATAGATAAAAGTAAATTGGAAACTTTAAGTGCTGTATAAACATATATTTATATTCTCAGCATATGGCTTATCCATTAAAGGGACATGAAACCCAAATTTTTTTCTTTCATGATTCAGACAGAGAATACAGTTTTAAAAAAAAAGTTTCCAATTTACTTCTATTATCAAATCTGCTTTGTACTCATTTCATTCTTTGTTGAAGAGATATCTAGATAGGTAGCGTGCACATGTCTGGAGCATGCTAATCTGTAACAACGATGCAAAACTGCTGCCATATAGTACTGCAGACACGTGCACACTCCTGAGCTTACCTTCTTGCTTTTTAACAAAGGATAAAAAAACACAAAGACAATTTTATAATAGAAGTAAATTAAGCACTGTGGAAGCCAATAAACACATATGTTTTCTGTAAGTTTCAATTACAATTTAACAGTATTTCTTTAATGTTTTAACTAAATAAATACAAAATCCAATGAAACAGAGAGCTTATAATAATGTATTGTGATGTCATTACCTGCACGAAGAAGCCACCTTGCGTCTGGTGCAAACAGATGAGGTAACTGTCCCACAGTTCCCAGGAACTGACGTGACGAAGAGGCGAAAACCTGCTAATAAAGCAGGAAAAATAACCACGTTTACTAAGCAGCTGATTATTTCACCTGTGCTCCAGTTCAGATATCCTCAAAACCTGGCCTGTTAGGGAGTCCTGAGGACAGGTTTGAAAACCATTGGTTTAAAGCAACAGTAGGCCTGTGTAGCATGGACACCTTACTTCTATTAAATATCCCATACTTAAGACCACATCAGTGCCTTTTTTACAATAATATAAATAAAAGGTAAAAAAATAAGGTACATGGCTCTTCAATTAAAATGAAAACACTTTACCAAAGACTGCACGCCCAACTTATAGATGTTATTTATTTAGGGTGTGAGGTATAATGAACAGTAGTATTGGCACCCTCCTTATGCAAACCCCCAACTGTACAAATAATACGAACCATCATCCTCATCAGCGCTGTCAGGTTTTGTCAGCAAGGTTTCATGTCCAGGTGTTTCCTTTATGCAGCTGTAAGAAAACAACAGATTCTGTAACATAACAAGGGAGGTTGATCAAACTAGAAAATGTCATATGTGTGGCAACTGAGAATATAAGAACACATCTGCGAACCTATGTAGAACAGAAAACATATCAGGAAAAATTAACAGATTTCTCATTATAATCCACCACTTGTATTCATATGAGGCATTGTTCTTGGTATGTGTCAAAAAACAAAATCTAAAACAATGGTGGTAATATAGAATAACTGACAACATACCCATAATCTGCCAAACGATGGTCATCACATGTAAACAACTACCTACCAACAGTGTCTATAGTAGCTACTACACACCTGGACCTAAAGATTGAATACAAAATGAGAGGGGGTGGGGTGGGGAAATACCTTTACCAATATAAACAAAATTGTATTTTTACTTTCAAACCAGTGTTCTACATAAAAATTATTTTAAATGTATGTGTAGTTATTTTAAAAATAAAAAATGTATATATAGGGGGACACCCGGGCGGCGGCCATCTTACAGGTCGCACTGAGCTTCAGCTCCTCAAGCTATCTTCATTGAAACCTGATTTAGCAGTGTATTTCTAGCAACACCTTGCTCAAAACAGTGGAGAGGCTGGACTGAAGAAGTCCGAATTCAAGATATAGGGTTTTTGAATAGTGACTAGGCTCTATAGCCCTCAGTACCGGACTTTGCACTTTGAGGCCTTCCCCTATCATAGAAGCCTCAGCCTGTCCCCAAAACTAGCTGTGCCCTGAGTGCGCAGTACAAATCCAATCTTAATATGGATTCAGCTACCTTTTTGTTATTGAAGCTCAGCAACCTTCTAGATGCCTATCAAGTTGCTTTTGAAAAAACCCTGCAAACTGGGATCTACCCGTCCACAGCTACTGACCGGGATGAAGCCATGTGGGGAGACCGCGTCTCTATAGATGTGGAGAGAGATGCAGCTTCTGTGCCCCAGCAGCCAATACAAAGCAATCAAGCTGCATTTCTAGTAGATCGGCAAAGTTCTCTGCCTACCCCGAGACAAGAAGATCCAGTCGGTTCTGATAGTGCATGTATCGGCGGCGGAGATACCTTGGGACCCTGGCGGACCATGCCGCATGCCAATGCTACTAAGACAGCTCTGGATCCTACACACACCATGCACTGTGAGAAAGGAGGATGCTTCGTGCTGAGGCCAAGTAAAGGTGGTGAGAAATTCGAGTCTCATAGCAAGGCTAGTTTACCTCCTATACAGCCAGGCGGTCTGGGAACAGGCACCTATTGCAACACCCCCACGCTAGCAAACCGCTCCAGACCACGCCATGCAACTGCAGAGATTTCTGAATACTTGCACGCTCATGGTATACAGAGGCCTTTTTCAGCCTGCGACCTGACTCTTACTTTTCTCAGAGAGGAGGATTATTTAGAGGTACTCTGTCATCGGGGGGACGTCTGGCTGTCACAAATATCTTACCCGCAACGGACCCTGGAGAGCCTGGTCACTCGTGAGCACTTCTGGGGCAATGCGATCCAGGATGGGGCTGCCGGGAATAGCAGGCTTGTCACGGATCGATCTTCAGCAATGCATCTCTGGAGGTGCGCACACCAACATACTAGGTCTGCTAAACAAGGTATAGGCTAATGTCACTGTGCCCTGATTCTTTCTAAGCACTCTCCGGATCGCTTCTTTCTAAGGCACGGTTCCTCCTTTATGATGGCATGTACGCCTGAACTTTGGACTGATTAGTGTCTTAAGAGAGCTATAAATTACCAACCCTGTCAGTGCCTCATTGTACTGTTGTAAGATTATTTACAGGGTGAAATGTTCCCCCCTCTACTTAACTTGTGCTTTAAATTCTTTGAACTTGCCATAACTGTCATTGCCCTATACATAGGAGACGAAGTACTGTTGTTCAAATTTCTAATTTATGCCCCCATCTCCCTCATGAGGATTGTAAGCCTGTTATGCTCCCTTACATGCAGTCCCACTTTTAATATTTGCTCCTGGGGTTGGCAGATGTTACAGTTTGTCAAACACCTCTCACTTTGCTATTATGGACAATAAGCCTAATATAAACTGTATATAACTAATGGTCCAAGAGTGAACTCCAGGGCAACTACCATATACGCTATAAAACTTTTCAGGGGGTCCATGAGCAACTAGTAAGGTAGCTATCCATATGTTAATGTTTTTCTATAACACAAAATCGAGGTCTCTGAGATATGCCGTAATGGCTGTAATTTTAATGCCTGGATGGTTTATGTGTTCTAAAGTTTGTCATTATATGCATCATTTATGTGCATTACACTATTTTCTAAGAGGCCAGGTAGTGCCTTTTCCCTTACATCCCCCGCCCCAATCCTACCTGGTTCCCAGCGACCCAAAAGTGGTCGTTTTCTTTCATTAGGGGGTTATCATTTATTACCAAGCTTCTAAATACAAAAAAAAAAAAAAAAAAAAAAAAAAAAAATGAGGTCTTTTTAGGTACATCTCATTTCCGTTATATGACATCAAATACTAATGTTAGTTGTAGTACAATTGTTATGTCATGCCTTCCTTTTACAGTTTGGAATTCTGTTTATGTGTATCTGCATGGTGCATTTTCATGTAATTTTTATTCTTCAATAAAAATCTATTTTAAATAAAAAATGTATATATATTTTAAGATTATTGTTTTATATAGTTAACAGAGATGGGTTCATTAAAAAAATTATATATACGCACATATATATGTGTGTGTGTGTGAGTGTGTATGTATGTGTGTGTGAGTGTGAGTGTGTGTGAGTGTGTGTATGTATGTATGTGTGTGTGTGTGTGTGTGTGTGTGTGTGTGAGTGAGTGAGTGTGTGTGTGTATGTGTATGAGTGTGTGTGTGTGTGTATGTGAAGAAGTAGACATCCGCTCTGATCTTTTTGTAACCTGACTGATTCTAGTGAATGATCCCCACACTAAGATCTGGATTTAAATACACACACACATCTTGGCTTATGTCTGAGGAAGAAAGTATGATCTGGAAGAACTTTCATCGGCACAATATTTCTGGGCAAGTTCTTCCAGATCATACATGTGCGTCTCTATAATATATATATATATATATATATATATATATATATATATATATATATATATATATATATTACATATACACACACACATATACATATACATACACACACCTCGGCTTATGTCTGAGGAAGTAAGTATGATCTGGAAGAAATTACCCAGAAATATTGTGTTGAAGCAAACAAATCAAACGGTAAGAACTTTGTAAAAGTATGCATGGAAGAAAGACAAATTCAAAATCCAAAGTGTACGAATTTCTATGTCTCAGGTCATATCCCTTAACAATACTCACCAATGAGATTCCACCTCCTAATGAAGGACAAAATAGAAATATACTACAAAAAAGATGCTTACTGTGGCATTATGAATGAATTCTGTATTTTCCTAACAAATTATTCCATTGCTGTTTCTTATATGACAAAGCAGGGGGAAAAAATGTCATGTGTCTGCCATACTGCTATGTAAGAAGGTAACGCATCTGCATTCAATTTGAATACAAATGCCCATGCGTTTAGAACTGCCTGTATATGATGAACACTAAACTTATAAGTAGTTCCTTTTTGCTTATATGCATTGATGATGCGCTGTTCTATCCAGTTCAAAATGGTAGTCTTGGCTGGAGAAGGACCCCCCATATAGACATGTGACAACATACAATCTATGAAAAGGCTCGTCATTCTTCATCTTGTTATCTGGACAGTAGGGAAGTAAGATTATATAAATTGAAGTGTAAAAGTCTGAAAAAACCTTGCATATTAGTAATATTGTGCACAACACTATCCAGTGTTCTCCACAGAAACTGTTGTCAGCCAGGTGGCTTTATAAAGTATCCGGGGTGGGGCAGTTTAATAATTTGTAATATTATTACATTTTCTGCTAACCAAATTAATTGCATAATTTGACATGAATTAATTTAATGATAATTTGGGCAATAAACATTAAAAAATATATTATTAGCCAATGTTAGCTAATATGGAATACTAAATACAGCTCTTCTATTGATAGTGCTAGTAGTTCTGAAACCCTTCTCAAAAAAGTAATAGCAACAAAATATAAATTTGAAAAAAAAAATCAAGAGAGACAACGCATCAAGGCTTGAAAGGTGATTCTAATAAAGAGATAAAGGAACCAGGCCTGGTCGTTGTATTGCTAATTGAGGCATGGGTAAAAAGTGGAAGAATTGCATAAACTTTGCTTGATCTTTAAGCAAGCAAAAGGGGTATCCGGAACATGGCCAGACTACAGGTCAGTGCAAGAAAGTTCTAAAAATAAAACCTGCTTCCCAGTTGGACCTGGAGTGCTGGAGTGCCGTAGGGACGGCAGATCAGGTGGTGGAGATCCAAAGAAGAACACACGGAGGAGCAGGCACTACTCGGTTGAGAGAAAAATTTAAAACATCAGTTTATTGCATCAAGTTAAAAAATGGGGTATCCCTAGACAGAGTACAAACACACAAGGCAAGTCTTACGTGGTTCGCGCCCCCTGGTGGCACTTAATCATAGACTAATTAGGTACAGCAGAGGAAATCCATTTATACCCAAGGCACAAATTGATTAACCCCTGCCAACCTAGAGAAATTATAAAAAAAACATACAATGTGAATATTAAAAAGCAAATAAGCTACAAAATTATAACAGTGATGTAGAGGCACAAAACAATTCATTATGAATACAAAGAATATATACATATATATATGCGAGTTATAACTTCCTTAAACTCGCTAAAACTTTATGACAACATTCTAGATGGAGTACAAACTTAATACTAGATTAATTGACCAATTAGGTGTGTGTTTTCACTTCTAGATGAAGATACTCAGTATGCAATACTCAGAAGGATAGGACAGATGACTCAGTATGTTTGTACTAAACAGGCAGGAAAACTTTGGTATTTCAGCATTAAAAGGGACATGAAACCCCAAAATGCTCATTCATAATTTTGATAGAACATACAATTTTAAACAACTTTCCAATGCACTTCTATTAACAAATGTGCTTCAATATCTTGCTATCCTTTGCTGAAAGAACAGCATTGCACTACTGGCAGCTAGCTGAACAGATCTAGTTATCCAATCACAAGAGACAAATGTGTGCAGGCACCAATCAGCAAATAGTTCCCACTAGTGTAGGATATGTGCTTTTTTTTTCTCAACAAGGGATACCAAGAGAACGAAGTACAATTGAAAATATAAGTGAATTTAAAAAGTGTCTAAAAATGAAATGCTCTATGTGAATCATGCAAGATTAATTTTGACTTTCCTATCCCTTTAAGGACCCATTCATATAAATAATGAAAAAACAGACTGTGCATATAGGAAATATATTTTTGTGAAACATGCTTAATTATGCATTACAGATGACAGATCTCAGTTATCTATAAAATAGCAGATATAAAATTCCCTATTCATTCCCAGGGGCATTCTTGTTTTCAATTTAAGGATCCAGAATAATTCTTTCTTGTCTAGTATTTTGCCTTTGTTCCCTCCCCTCATAGGTACTCTGGCTAGATCTATGACTTGGGCAGATATGTCAGCTTTATCAGTAACGTGTATGCCATTATAATGGCTTGCTACTGCTGATTCTTTTACATAGTTTTTGACATCTCTAATGTGTTCCCCCACTCTTTTTCTAAACTCCCTGGAGGGGAGCTGAGAGCTTGCTAGTGAGTGCAGGGCTTTCTCTGTGTGTTGTATTAATTTGTTTTGTAATTTTCCCTATGGTTCTTGCACCCAGACCTGTCTGGGGTTAACTGGCTGTGACTCTGGGGACAGCACAGCTTCTTATGAGTGCCAGTGAGCACCCAGGGCTGAGCATGTTGCAGGGTCATGGGATGTGTACCTGGTCCAGTCTAGGAGTGCAGTCCCCTTCCGTGTGTTGTATATGACTGGGGTGATTACATAAGCCAGTGAACCCTTCACTTGTTCCCAGTTTGTTTGGATTAAGAGCTTGCATTGTGTGGCTGTTTTAGGGTCCCAGGTTTTTGGAAAGGACCTTGACGTGGTACCTGGGCTAGTCCCATTTAGCCAGATGCTGTAACTAACCTTTCCATTTTTACTTTTAATCTTAGCTGAGAGCTTGCTAGTGAGTGCAGCGCTTTCTCTGTGTGGTATATATATACATATATATATATATATATATATATATATATATACACACATACATATATATATACACATACATACACATATATATATATATATATATATATATATATATATATATATATATATATATATATATATATATATATATATATATAATTAACTGAAAATGGTGTAAATGCACTCTCACCAACACTTGCAACTTGTCAGGGTGCTATGAAGGTAATTTGTAGGAATGTAGAAGAGAAGCACTCACTGAACGTTCTCCAACAGTGACAAAAACGATTTAATGAAGTTTTAGTGACGTTTCGGGACAGCAACAGTCCATTCCTCTGACCAATTAATGTGTGAAAACAGCCTTTAAATAGGCTCCAGAAAACACTCCCCTCAAGATTGACCAATCACGGCCAAATAATAAACACACCCCTCATTGTGACCAATCAACATCAGTGATAGATACATGTACATTTGTGTAGTGAACAAATCGATGACAAAAACTACATAGAATTTAATTAAAATACAATAAAATTAAACTCTGAATAGTCACTTCAATGGGGCAATCCCGCTCCAGTCAGGTGCATAGCAGGCAGGTACTCAATAAACAAACAAACTAACAGAGTTGGTTATCGTCATTCCACCAATCAACTTCCTTCTTTCATTCACAACTAATGCGTCATCCAAACGTAACTGTGGCTAACGCCCCCTATCACTAGGGACGCCCAGTGCGATCGCAAAACAAATGAAAGAGTTTGAATATCAAGTGAACTCATGGCAATATCATCTTGACGTTCAGCGTGACATCAACACCCGCTTCGTGATCATATACCTAATACAAGAATGCTTACACTTGGATCCAATGGTCTGCCCCATTGAAGTGACTATTCAGGGTTTAATTTTATTTTATTTTAATTAAATTCTATGTAGTTTTTGTCATCGATTTGTTCACTACACAAATGTACATGTATCTATCACTGATGTTGATTGGTCACAATGAGGGGTGTGTTTATTATTTGGCCGTGATTGGTCAATCTTGAGGGGAGTGTTTTCTGGAGCCTATTTAAAGGCTGTTTTCACACATTGTTAATTGGTCAGAGGAAGGGACTGTTGCTGTCCCGAAACGTCACTAAAACGTCATTAAATCATTTTTGTCACTGTTGGAGAAAGTTCAGTGAGTGCTTCTTTTCTACATTGCTATATATATATATATATATATATATATATATATATATATATATATATATATATATATATATATATATATATATATATATATATATATATACACACACACATACACATATATATATACACATACATATACACACACACATATACAGTATCTCACAAAAGTGAGTACACCCCTCACATTTTTGTAAATATTTTATTATATCTTTTCATGTGACAACACTGAAGAAATGACACTTTGCTACAATGTAAAGTATTGAGTGTACAGCCTGTATAACAGTGTAAATTTGCTGTCCCCTCAAAATAACTCAACATACAGCCATTAATGTCTAAACCGTTGGCAACAAAAGTGAGTACACCCCTAAATGGAAATGTCCAAATTGTGCCTAAAGTTTCAATATTTTGTGTGGCCACCATTATTTTCCAGCACTGCCTTAACCCTCTTGAGCATTTAGTTCACAGAGCTAGAGACCTTGCGCTCCCCCACCTTCCGTTTGAGGATGCCCCACAGATGCTCAATAGGGTTTAGGTCTGGAGACATGCTTGGCCAGTCCATCACCTTTACCCTCAGCTTCTTTAGCAAGGCAGTGGTCGTCTTGGAGGTGTGTTTAGGATTGTTATATTGGAATACTGCCCTGCAACCCAGTCTCCGAAGGGAGGGAATCATTCTCTGCTTCAGTATGTCACAGTACATGTTGGCATTCATGGTTCCCTCAATGAACTGTAGCTCCCCAGTGCCGGCAGCCCTCATGCAGGCCCAGACCATGACACTCACACCACCATGCTTGACTGTAGGCAAGACACACTTGTCTTTGTACTCCTCACCTGGTTGCCGCCACACACGCTTGACACCATCTAAACCAAATAAGTGGTTTCATCGGACCACAGGACATGGTTCCAGTAATCCATGTCTTTAGTCTGCTTGTCTTCAGCAAACTGTTTGCGCGCTTTCTTGTGCATCATCTTTAGAAGAAGCTTCCTTCTGGGACGACAGCCATGCAGACCAATTTGATGCAGTGTGCGGCGTATAGTCTGAGCACTGACATGCTGACCCACCACCCCTTCAACCTGGCAGCACTCATACGTCTATTTCCCAAAGACAACCTCTGGATATGACGCTGAGCATGTGCACTCAACTTCTTTGGTCGACCATAGCGAGGCCTGTTCTGAGTGAGGCCTGTCCTGTGAAATCGCTGTATGGTCTTTCCCACCATGCTGCAGCTCAGTTTCAGGGTCTTGGCAATCTTCTTATAGCCTAGGCCATCTTTTGTAGAGCAACAATTCTTTTTTTTCGGATCCTCAGAGAGTTCTTTGCCATGAGGTGCCACGCTGAACTTCCAATGACCAGTATGAGAGAGTGTGAGAGCGATAACACCAAATGTAACACACCTGCCCCCCATTCACACCTGAGACCTTGTAACACTAACGAGTCAGATGACACCGGGGAGGGAAAATGGGTAATTCGGCCCAACGGTTTAGACATTAATGGCTGTGTGTTATTATTGTTATTTTGAGGGGACAGCAAATTTACACTGTTACACAGGCTGTACGCTCACTACTTTACATTGTAGCAAAGTGTAAGTGTCATTTCTTCAGTGTTGTCGCAGTAAAATATATAATAAAATATTTACAAAAATGTGAGATACACTTTTGTGAGATACAATATATATATATATATATATATATATATATATATATATATATATATATATTTATTCTTTGTATTCATAATGAATTATTTTGTGCCACCACATCACTGTTATTATAGTTTTATAGCTCATTTGCTTTTTAATATTCTCATTGTATGTTTTTTATAATTTCTCTGGGTTGGCAGGGGTTAATCAATTTGTGCCTTGGGTATAAATGGGTTTCCTCTGTTATACCTAATTAGTCTATGATTAAGCACCACCAGGGTGCCCGAAACGCGTAAGACTTGCCTTGTGTGTTTGTACTCTGTCTGGGGATACTCCATTTTTTAACTTGATGCAATAAACTGTTTTCAATTTTTCTCTCAACCGAGTAGTGCCTGCTCCTCTGTGTGTTGTTCTTTGCTTGATCCTGCATAGAAGCAGGGGTACCAGCAGTACTAAAAGGAAAACATATAATGGCATCTATCACTATTGAATGAGGGTGCAGAATTATATAACATTATTTGCTAGGTTTACTGTCCCTTTTTTTTACCAGAAGAATTTGATGGAATCTGTGTCTCCACCTGGTTCTGTACTCTGCTGAGACTCAAACCACCTCTCTTACTAAAGAAAGATTTTACTTAGGGGTCATACTTTTCCATTTTTGCACAAAATACTGCTGTAATATTTACATTTATTGCCCAATTGACAACATAGACGGTCAATCCAATGCCACTCAAAAACATTATATGGCAACAATCTGTATAAATATTGAATCATGCCCTGTATCTTTTGAATCAGAGCATAAATCATACATTTTTTGGTATTAAAAATTGTCAGAAAACCAGTTGACAACATTATGCCTTTGGCCAGCTCGAAAATAGAAGTCTATGTTTTAACAGTGTTCATAAATATTCAGTATAGTGGCTGGACAATAAACAAAGAAAAAAGTATTCAGGTACGTGAATAGAGACCCTGTTAATCTGCATACTATTCACTGCTCTCTGGTGTTTTTTTTTCCTCTCCTGTAACTCTCTTCTGGTACGTGAATAGAGTCCCTGTCATTTTGCAAACTATTCACTGCACTCTGGTGTGTTTTTTTCCTCTCCTGTAACTCTCTTCTGGTATGCGTATAGGCACATAGAGCAGATGATTTTAGGTTGTTAACTTAGTCCTACATTTGTTGTACTGTTATCCAATGTCTTATTTCTAATGTTTAGTTAATTGCCATGTGATGTTCAATCCTTATCAATACTTGCTATTATTCTAAAATTTATAGCTGTCTTATTCCATAGTTTTAACCTCCCCCAAATTATATTGTCTGTTCACTTAACATCTCAACCTGACCAGAACAGAATCTAACTTTCCAATTGGCCTTTCCAATTGTCTTTGATTAGCAATCAACTAAATTTAGCGGACTCAGCTGACTGCCCTGCCTGCATATATTTCACACTAGTTTGGGATGTGCATTGCTATAACAACATATGTTCACATTTTTAAAGTGAACATTTTATAAGTGAGGCATTAGCAATAGAATTATACAAGAATTTAACAAGGATGGGGCAAGGCAGGTACTTTTGTAATATTATGTTTTATATACCTTACTGTTTTCTTATGCAATTGCTACTGTAATACTGTGTCTTATGTGTTTAAAGGGACAGTCTACACCAGAATTTTTATAGTTTTAAAAGATAGATAATCCCTGTATTACCTATTCCCCAGTTTTGCATAACCAACACAGTTATAATAATATACTTTTAACCTCTGATTATATTGTATCTAAGCCTCTGCAAACTGCCCCTTTTTTCAGTTCTTTTGACAGACTTGCAGTCTAGCCAATCAGTGCCTGCTCCCAGATAACTTCTCGTGCATGTGCACAGTGTTATCTATATGAAATACGTGTACTAACACCCTCTAGTGGTGAAGAACTGTTAAAATGCAATCTGAAAAGAGAACAAAGCAAAATTGGTGATAAAAGTAAATTGGAAAATTGTTTAAAATGACATGCTCTATCTGAATCATGAAAGTTTATTTTGGCCTAGACTGTCCCTTTAACTGGTTCCCTCTTTTGTAAAAATGCCTAATATCTTCTTATTCCTTTTTGCTGCCTTTTGTCTCTATAACAAATTACATTATTCAATTACTTCTTCTCCCTCTCCACCTGCACTGTTCATTAGCCCATCTCTCTTAAACTCACCTTACTTTTGTACTCACAAACTTTACCTATTCCTAAACACTCTCTCTCCCCCCTGCACCTTGTCTCAAAAGCACTCTCATTACTGCAAATCTGTATCTCATCTCAAGTCACTCTCCCTCTTGCTTTTACTAACTGCTGGTGACATCTCCCCTAATCCTGGACTCCAGATGATGGAATATGAGAATTCCCATTTTCTGTAGCTCAGCAATAAAAGGAAACAGTATCTTGAGGAGTTCTCAGAACTTTGGGAAGTAGAAATTCTAATCCGCGAGGACATGTCCCTTTACCTGGTGTGTCTCTACTACAAACAAACATATGGCTAAATGTAGCCACCAATCAGCAAGCGCTACCCAGGTGCTGAACCAAAAATAGGCCAGCTCCAAAGTTTACCTCAAAATTTCCTAAGTATTCACACCCCACTGTAAAGAGACTTTAGTCCCAGGACCTGCAAGGTAGCGTACATCTGGAATGTGCAGGCACAGTCATATTAATTTCCTATTTAGTTTAAGGAAATGTACTGTGAAATCTCATGGGATTTAAGTGAAATTTCATGAGATCACAGCAAAGCAATGCATGACCTCAGCACTGCTGATGCTGATTGGCTATTGTGTGTTTTGTTTCTCCCCCCAACTTGCAGCTTTACAGCAACTGAAGTATAACTATTCACAGAGCACTTACTCTGGTGAACTGAAGAAATTGTGAGGCAAACTATTTTCCCTTTCTCCTGTTAAGTGTAGTCAGTCCACGGGTCATCATTACTTATGGGATATTAACTCCTCCCCAACAGGAAGTGAAAGAGGATCACCCAAGCAGAGCTGCTATATAGCTCCTCCCCTCTACGTCACACCCAGTCATTCTCTTGCACCCAACTAATAGATAGGATGTGTGAGAGGACTGTGGTGATTAAACTTAGTTTTTTATATCTTCAATCAAAAGTTTGTTATTTTAAACGACACCGGAGTGTGTTGTTTCCTTCTAAGGCAGAATTTGAAGAAGAATCTACCTGAGTTTCTGTATATGATCTTAGCGGACGTAACTAAGATCCGTTTGCTGTTCTCGGCCATTCTGAGGAGTAAGGTAACTTCAGATCAGGGGACAGCGGGCAGGTTCACCTGCAAAGAGGTATGTTGCAGTATATTATTTTCTAAGGAATGGAATTGACTTTGAAAATACTGCTAATACCGATATAATGTAAGTACAGCCTTAAATGCAGTAGTAGCAACTGGTATCAGGCTGACATGTATATATGTTTACACTTAAGTATTTCTGGGGAATGGCACTTCACTGGGAAAATACTGTATGCATATAACTTTTAGCCTAACTTGCAGTGTGAGCGACTAGCAGCAGGCTTTTTAATGATATTTCATATATTAGATTTTAAACGTTTACTGGCATGTTAAATCGTTTAGTTATCTGAGGTACTTGGTGAAAATTGTTTTGGGCTTTATTTTCCACATGGCTGTCGTTGTTTTAAATTAAAACAGTTTACTGAGCTTCCCTCACTGTTGTAGTGTGAGTGGGAGGGGCCTATTTTGGCGCTTTTACTACGCATCAGAAATTCAGTCACAGTCTGTCTTTTTCTCCCTGCATGATCCAGGACGTCTCCACAGAGCTCAGGGGTCTTCAAAACTAGTTTTGAGGGAGGTAATCACTCACAGCAGACCTGTGAGACTGTGCTTGACTGTGATAAAAACGCTTATATTGTCAATTGTTATACGTTTTTTTTCTGATATTAAGGGTTAATCATCCATTGCTAATGTGTGCAATCCTTTTCTAAATTTGGTTTATATAACTAATCCGGTTCATTTTTATTCAACTGTGTCAGTTTTTTGTGTGCTTCTTAAAGGCACAGTAACGTTTTTACATATTGCTTGTAAATTTAGTTGAAAAGTATTTCCAAGCTTGCTAGTCTAATTGCTAGTTTGTTTAAACATGTCTGACACAGAGGAAACTCTTTGTGCAATATGTTCAAAAGCCAAGGTGGAGCCCAATAGAAATTTATGTACTAATTGCATTGATGCTACTTTAAATAAAAGTCAATCTGTACATGTTAAGCAACATTCACCAGACAACGAGGGGGAAGTTATGCCCAGGGCCGCCACTAGAAATTTTGGGGCCCCTGACTCACCCATTGATCAGGCCCCCCCCCCCTCCTTTGACATGTGCAATTTTTGACCAAGTGACTAAAATGTATATGCACTTTATTCTTAAGTGTCTATTTAAACTTGGAAATGTTGTAAAGGTAGTAACATACACTGAAACACTCACACACACACTCACACATAAGGATTCACATATAGACACTCTAGCAAACACGCAAAGAAACTCAGACACAGACACCCAAACAGACACTCAGCACTTGTTTACATTGACCTGACAAGTAATGAGGTAAACTACAGTTTTGTAAAAAAAAAGGAGATTTAGAAAACAAAATATGGATTTCTGATTATCTTTTTGTAAAGGAAGATGCCAACTAAATGATGACACCAGCATGCAGTGGCTGAAAGGAAGGGCCCTGAACTGCCTAAACAATAATTTAAAGGTTAAATGGTAGATTGGTGACTTCCGGAAAGGTCTCATTAGTCTCAAAGTCTGTAGAAAGATGTGAATAATCAGTAGTAAGGTCAAAATGTACTAAAAAGGAACAGATAATGGACACACACACAAACTCAAACTTGCACATACACCCAAGGAAACACCAACAGAGACAGCCTCAGAAAACACACAAAGACATACACACACACAGAGACACCCACAGAAAACACACAAAGACATACACACACAGAGAGACAACCACATAAAACACAGAAAGACATACATAAACACACCCTCACTGAGACATCCACAGAAAACACACAAAGACATACACACACCCTCACAGAGACACCCACAGAAAATACACACCCTCACAGAGACATCCACAGAAAACACAGACATACATACACACACACACACACCCTCACAGAGACATCCACAGAAAACACAGACATACACACCCACCCTCACAGAGGCATCCAGACAAAATACACAAAGACAAACACACGCCCACCCTCACAGAGACACCCATAGAAAAAGCTCAAAGACATATGCACACACCCTCACAGACATCCACAGAAAATGCACAAAGACATACACACCCACCCTCACAGAGATACCAACAGAAACAAAATACATACACACTCATAGAGACACAAACCAAAGCACAAAGACATAAACACAGACACCCACAGAAACACTCACAGGAGGAAACATTTATGCACCTTGCATCCCCTAAATCAACAGTGTGTGACATGCATGATAAAAAAAAATGCAGAAATTAAGAGATCACTTTTTAAAGAATCTTATTTGTAAATGTGCAAACAAAAATAATTCTGTGAATTCAAAATTGTACATTAAGAGCATCACTTCAAATATAGTGTACAAATGTTCCCATCTGTCAGCTGTACTTGTGGATTTTGAAAATGCTGTACTCTTGGTGGAACCATAAGCTGTGGTACTCATACCATTAGATCTGGTTAAATGCAGGATTTAAGCTTGTTGGTATGCATTTCAAAATTAAGTCAGCTGTAGTGTAAACTGAACAGTTTTAAGTTAACCTGTCTCATTTCCAACACTGAGCAATCTTAGTCTGAGAGTATAACATGCCTCCTTGTATCTGGAAAGTCCTTGCATAAAGGGGCAGTAAACTGGAATGTAATATATATATCATTTGTGTATTGAGGAGGAAACATTTCTGCATGGTTTTAAATATAGAATTTCTACAGCATTGTCAAATAATCATAAATACACTGCTGCTAAAAAAAATGTGTTTTTATGGACACCTGGCCCCACCATACAACTACTACCACACTGAAGTTACAATCTTAAATTGCACAAAGAAATAAAAAACATTTGCTAAGTAATTCCTACCTCCTCTGCAAATGAAAGTGATCAGCCGTCTGACTCAGGCACACACTGTACAAACAAAGTGCCAAGTCTGTCTCACGCTGTGCATAGTGGTTTAGTGCACACTCAGAAATCCTCTCAAATGCTAATACTTTACTCCTTGTAATAACGTTTCCCATGCTCAACTAGCACTCTGCTGTAGTACCCACTGGTGGCTGCCAAAATTTCAAAAAAAAAAAAATTTTTTTTTTTTTTTTAGTTCTTGCCTCATGGGCCCCCCCTAGCCCATTGGGCCCCTGACAGGAGTCACCCCTGTCACCCCCTGATGGCGGCCCTGGTTATGCCGACTAACTTGCCTCACGTGTCAGTACCTGCATCTCACGCTCAGGAGGTGCGTGATATTGTAACGCCAAGTACATCAGGGCGGCCATTACAAATCACTTTACAAGACATGGCTAATGTTATGACTGAAGTTTTGTCTAAATTGCCAGAACTTAGAGGTAAACGAGATCACTCTGGGATGAGAACAGAGTATACTGATAATGCTAGGGCCATGTCTGATACTGCGTCACAATATGCAGAGCATGAGGACGGAGAGCTTCATTCTGCGGGTGACGGATCTGATCCAATTAAATTGGATTCAGACATTTCAAATTTTAAGTTTAAGCTGGAAAACCTCCGTGTATTGCTAGGGGAGGTGTTAGCGGCTCTGAATGATTGTAACACAGTTGCAATCCCAGAGAAAATGTGTAGGTTGGATAAATATTTTGCGGTACCGACGAGTACTGACGTTTTTCCTATACCTAAGAGACTTACTGAAATTATTACTAAGGAGTGGGACAGACCCGGTGTGCCTTTCTCACCCCCTCCTATATTCAGAAAAATGTTTCCAATAGACGCCACCACACGGGACTTATGGCAAATGGTCCCTAAGGTGGAGGGAGCAGTTTCTACTTTAGCTAAGCGTACCACTATCCCGGTGGAGGATAGCTGTGCCTTTTCAGATCCAATTGATAAAAAGTTAGAGGGTTACCTTAAGAAAATGTTTGTTCAACAAGGTTTTATATTACAACCCCTTGCATGCATTGCGCCTGTCACGGCTGCGGCAGCATTTTGGTTTGAAAGAAATTATCGCTGATATTACGGGAGGTAAAGGCCATGTCCTGCCTCAAGACAGAGCCAAACCCAGGGCTAGACAATCTAATTTTCGTGCCTTTCGTCATTTCAAGGCAGGAGCAGCTTCAACTTCCTCTGCTCCAAAACAGGAAGGAGCTGTTGCTCGCTACAGACAAGGCTGGAAACCTAACCAGGCCTGGAACAAGGGCAAGCAGGCCAGAAAGCCTGCTGCTGCCCCTAAGACAGCATGAAGTGAGGGCCCCCGATCCGGTAACGGATCTGGTGGGGGGCAGACTCTCTCTCTTCGCCCAGGCTTGGGCAAGAGATGTCCAGGATCCCTGGGCGTTGGAGATCATATCTCAGGGATATCTTCTGGACTTCAAAGCTTCTCCTCCACAAGGGAGATTTCACCTTTCAAGGTTGTCAACAAACCAGATAAAGAAAGAGGCGTTTCTACGCTGTGTACAAGACCTTTTACTAATGGGAGTGATCCACCCAGTTCCGCGGTTGGAACACGGACAGGGGTTTTACTCAAATCTGTTTGTGGTTCCCAAAAAAGAGGGAACCTTCAGACCAATATTGGATTTAAAGATCCTAAACAAATTCCTAAGAGTTCCATCATTCAAGATGGAAACTATTCGGACAATCTTACCCATGATCCAAAGAGGTCAGTACATGACCACAGTGGATTTAAAGGATGCTTACCTTCACATACCGATTCACAGAGAACATTACCGGTATCTAAGGTTTGCCTTCCTAGACAAGCATTACCAGTTTGTAGCTCTTCCCTTCGGGTTGGCTACGGCTCCAAGAATCTTTACAAAAGTTCTGGGCTCTCTTCTGGCGGTACTAAGACCACGAGGAATTTCGGTAGCCCCGTACCTAGACGACATTCTGATACAAGCGTCAAGCTTTCAAACTGCCAAGTCTCATACAGAGTTAGTACTGGCATTTCTAAGATCACATGGGTGGAAAGTAAACGAGGAGAAGAGTTCTCTCTTACCACTCACAAGAGTTCCCTTCTTGGGGACTCTTATAGATTCTGTAGAAATGAAAATTTACCTGACAGAGGACAGGTTAACAAAGCTTCTAAATGCTTGCCGTGCCCTTCATTCCATTCAACACCCGTCAGTGGCTCAATGCATGGAGGTAATCGGCTTAATGGTAGCGGCAATGGACATAGTTCCTTTTGCACGCCTGCACCTCAGACCGCTGCAATTGTGCATGCTAAGTCAGTGGAATGGGGATTACTCAGATTTGTCCCCCTACGCTGAATCTGGATCAAGAGACCAGAGATTCTCTTCTATGGTGGCTTTCTCGGCCACATCTGTCCAGGGGGATGCCCTTCAGCAGGCCAGACTGGACAATTGTAACTACAGACGCCAGCCTTCTAGGTTGGGGCGCTGTCTGGAATTCCCTGAAGGCTCAGGGATCATGGACTCAAGAGGAGAGTCTCCTTCCAATAAACATTCTGGAATTGAGAGCAGTTCTCAATGCCCTTCTGGCTTGGCCTCAGTTAGCAACTCTGAGGTTCATCAGGTTTCAGTCGGACAACATCACGACTGTGGCTTACATCAACCATCAGGGAGGGACAAGGAGTTCCCTAGCGATGATGGAAGTATCAAAGATAATTCGCTGGGCAGAGTCTCACTCTTGCCACCTGTCAGCGATCCACATCCCAGGCGTGGAGAACTGGGAGGCGGATTTCCTAAGTCGCCAGACTTTTCATCCGGGGGAGTGGGAACTTCATCCGGAGGTCTTTGCCCAAATACTTTGACGTTGGGGCAAACCAGATATGGATCTCATGGCGTCTCGCCGGAACGCCAAGCTTCCTTGTTACGGGTCCAGGTCCAGGGACCCGGGAGCGGTCCTGATAGATGCCTTGACAGCACCTTGGACCTTCAGGATGGCTTATGTGTTTCCACCCTTCCCGATGCTTCCTCGTTTGATTGCCAGGATCAAACAGGAGAAAGCATCGGTGATTCTAATAGCGCCTGCGTGGCCTCGCAGGACCTGGTATGCAGATCTAGTGGACATGTCATCCTGTCCACCTTGGTCTCTGCCTCTGAGACAGGACCTTCTAATTCAGGGTCCTTTCAAACATCAAAATCTAATTTCTCTGAAGCTGACTGCATGGAAATTGAACGCTTAATTTTATCAAAGCGTGGATTTTCGGAGCCAGTAATTGATACCTTAATACAGGCTAGGAAACCTGTTACCAGGAAAATTTACCATAAGATATGGCGTAAATACTTACACTGGTGCGAATCCAAGGGTTACTCATGGAGTAAGGTTAGGATTCCTAGGATATTGTCTTTTCTACAAGAAGGTTTAGAAAAGGGTTTATCTGCTAGTTCGTTAAAGGGACAGATCTCAGCTCTGTCCATCCTTTTACACAAGCGTCTGTCAGAAGTTCCAGACGTTCAGGCTTTTTGTCAGGCTTTGGCCAGGATTAAGCCTGTGTTTAAATCTGTTGCTCCGCCGTGGAGCTTAAACTTAGTTCTTAACGTTTTACAGGGTGTTCCGTTTGAACCCCTTCACTCCATTGATATCAAGCTGTTATCTTGGAAAGTTCTGTTTTTAATGGCTATTTCCTCGGCTCGTAGAGTCTCTGAATTATCAGCCTTACATTGTGATTCTCCGTATCTGATTTTTCATTCTGATAAGGTAGTTCTGCGTACTAAACCTGGGTTCTTACCTAAGGTAGTCACTAACAAGAATATCAATCAAGAGATTGTTGTTCCATCATTGTGTCCTAACCCTTCTTCAAAGAAGGAACGACTTCTGCACAATCTAGATGTAGTCCGTGCCCTGAAATTTTATTTACAGGCAACTAAAGATTTTCGACAAACTTCTTCCCTGTTTGTCGTTTATTCTGGACAGAGGAGAGGTCAAAAAGCATCTGCTACCTCTCTATCCTTTTGGCTTCGTAGCATAATACGCTTAGCCTATGAGACTGCCGGACAGCAACCTCCTGAAAGGATTACAGCTCATTCTACTAGAGCTGTGGCTTCCACTTGGGCCTTTAAGAACGAGGCCTCTGTTGAACAGATTTGCAAGGCTGCAACTTGGTCTTCTCTTCATACTTTTTCCAAATTTTACAAATTTGACACTTTTGCTTCTTCGGAGGCTGTTTTTGGGAGAAAGGTTCTTCAGGCAGTGGTTCCTTCCGTATAGAGATCCTGCCTGTCCCTCCCGTCATCCGTGTACTTAGCTTTGGTATTGGTATCCCATAAGTAATGATGACCCATGGACTGACTACACTTAACAGGAGAAAACATAATTTATGCTTACCTGATAAATTCCTTTCTCCTGTAGTGTAGTCAGTCCACGGCCCGCCCTGTTTTTTAAGGCAGGTCTAAATTTTTTAATTATACTCCAGTCACCACTGCACCCTATAGTTTCTCCTTTCTCGTTTGGTTCTCGGTCGAATGACTGGGTGTGACGTAGAGGGGAGGAGCTATATAGCAGCTCTGCTTGGGTGATCCTCTTGCACTTCCTGTTGGGGAGGAGTTAATGATGACCCGTGGACTGACTACACTACAGGAGAAAGGAATTTATCAGGTAAGCATAAATTATGTTTTTTACAGTTATGCTGTATCACTTTCAAGTTATTTAGCATTAAAATGATGTCCCTTTAAGCCATGGCTGTGACACTAAATAAAAAAAAATGTTAAAAGGGATACTAAATATTTAAAGGGACAGTCAAGTAAAAAAAAAAAACTTTCATGATTTAAATAGGGCATGTAATTTTAAACAACTTTCCAATTTACTTTTATTAACAATTTTGCTTTATTCTCTTGGTATACTTAGTTGAAAGCTAAACCTAGGAGGTTCATATGCTAATTTCTTAGACCTTGAAGGCCACCTCTAATCTGAAAGCATTTTGACAGTTTTAACCACTAGAGGGCATTAGTTCATGTGTTTCATATAGATAACTTTGAGCTCAGGCACATGAAGCTCCTAGGAGCAAGCACTGATTGGCTAAAAATGCAAGTCTGTCAAAAGAACTGAAATAAGGGGTCAGTTTGCAGAGCCATAGATATAAGGTAATCACAGAGGTAAAAAATATATTATTATAACTGTGTTGGTTATGCAAAATTGGGGAATGGGTAATAAAGGGATTATCTACCTTTTTAAACAACAAAAATTCTGGTGTTTACTGTCCCTTTAATGATTCAAATAAAGCATGCAATGTTAGGCAACTTTCTAATTTACTCCTAGTATTATTTTTTTTTCTTCATTCTCCTGCAATCTTTATTTGAAAAGCAGGAATGTAAAGCTTAAGAGCCGGCCCATTTTTGGTTCAGCTCCTGGGTAGCACTTGCTGATTGGTGGGTAAATGTAAATGTATACAGGGTGCTGAACCTAAAATGGGCTAGCTCCTAAGCTTTACATTCCTGCATTTTAAAATAAAGACGGCAGGAAAACGAAGAAAATTTGATAATAGGAGAAAATTAGAAAGTTCCTTAAAATGGCATGCTCTATCTAAATCATGAAAGAAAATGGGTTAAGTATCCCTTTAGCTCCCAATGTCATAATATCTACCAATGTATCACAATATAGCAATGTGAGAGACGGTTCTACTTACTCCACGAGGTCACAGTGCTATATACCTACCAATACTGAAAACTGGTCTACAAGAATGTGAGAGCAAGAACAAAGAATTAGGATTTCTAGGGTACTTTTGGGAGATGCACTCAGAGCCTGTCGTCTGACCCTACCACCTAGGTATGAAGGTAACAGTAGGTATGTACACCTGGAGGGAACTGGATTCTAGCCAACAAAGCAGAATTCTCAGAACCTGCTGGTGACAAATAAAGAACATTACACTCAGGAAATGCACCATAGTACTCAAAGGGAATTACCTGTCCAACATGGCAGCAAGTTTCTTAGCAACATGTGAGCGGAATTCTGGAGTTGTCTGTAATTCATTCCCATCATGTTCATGGCAATCAGGCCTAACCCTGCAGTAGAAAATTATTTATAAAGTAGAAATATAATATCAGTGCTTTGTTTTACCCACACACTATAAACATACCGGGAACTTGAGACAGCTGGGGATATTTCAGCTTGCTTATTTAGGGCTGTTACACCTGCAATAAACACACAATATTAAACTAGTGAGCAATCACCTAACAGACAAAAGTAATAAAGGAAAGAAACACATTTTTGAAGGTTATGCCTCAAATTGAAAAAACTACTGAGCAGCAACCTCTAATGATGTATTTATATTTACAAAGGATAAGATCACAGGGAATGCTTAGCATCAGGGTGGATTTCAGAAAAACTGATTTAAATCAATTTAAATCATGGTTTTCATTTTTAGAAAAATAACTTTTCAGATTATTTTTCGGGTTATTTCAGACCATTACGGATTTGGTTATATATCCTTACATATGCATAGATAGATCATTGAAATGAAAGCGACAGTCTAGGCCAAAATAAACTTTCATGATTCAGATAGAGCATGTAATTTTAAACAATTTTCCATTTTACTTTTAGCACCAATTTTTCTATGTTCTCTTGGTATTCTTAGTTGAAAGCTTAACCTAGGAGGTTCATATGCTAATTTCTTAGACCTTGAAGGCCACCTCTTTTCAGAATGCATTTTAACAGTTTTTCACCACTAGAGGGTGTTAGTTCACGTATTTCATATAGATAACACTGTGCTCGTGCATGTGAAGTTATCTGGGAGCAGGCACTGATTTTCTAGACTGCAAGTCTGTCAAAAGAACTGAAATAAAGGGGCAGTTTGCAGAGGCTTAGATACAAGATAATCACAGAGGTTAAAAGTATATTGTTATAACTGTGTTGGTTATGCAAAACTGGGGAATGGGTAATAAAGGGATTATCTATCTTTTAAAACAATAAAAATTCTGGTGTAGACTGTCCCTTTAATTAAATTATTGGGAGGTGAATTATCTCCAGTTTAATAGTTTAATCATTTATATCTGATCAACTTTTCAGCTATACTTTGTTATTTATTATTTTTCTCCTTCCAATAATTTAAATATTAACAATAATATTTACCTAAAACAATAACATTTCATTATTAATGATTGCCCCTCTCTCCTCATACTTAGGTCATTGTGCAGATCTTTTCCACTTTATTCTTCTACTAATTTTGCTTCTTGAAACTTCTGTGTACATAGATTTGCAGAGGAGCAATGGCATTAAAGGGGCAGTAAAGTCGAAATTCAACTTTCATGATTCAGAAAGAACATGCAATTTTTAAAAAAAAATCCAATTTACTTCTCTTACCTAATTTGCTTTGTTCTCTTGGTAACCATTGTTGAAAAGCATACATAAGTAGGCTCAGAAGCAATGCACTACTGTGAGCTATTTGCTTGTCACTGTCTCACCCAACGTGTTCAGCTAGGCCTTGGTAGAGCATTTCTCTCCTTCAATAAAGGATACCAAGTGAATGAAGCAAATATGAGAATAGAAATAAATCTGAAAATTGTATGCTCTATCTGAAACCCAAAAGTTTTCTTTCATGATTAGGTCTAATCCTCAACTCTGTATGTTTATTTTATTTATTTATAAAATGTTTTACCAGATAAAAAAATACTTTTCTCTCATTTTCAAGTATGTCCTTTTTTTGTTGTCACAGTTTTGCTGTGAAGTAGGAGAATGTTATTTCTGCAGACCCAAATTCACAGTTTTGAGAACTACAAAACCAATATGTTATATCTTTAAGATAATCTTAAAACAATTAAACATTACAGCATCATGCTATATAATTAAAGACAAATCTATTTTTCAGGATGAATAACTTTTAGATTATAATGTATCTTAAAGTAATGGTAAATCCTACCGTTTTTGAAATACTAGGATTTACCAGTGCAACAAATAAAGGGGACTTTCAGTCATAAAGTATAAAATACTTCATGCTGAAAGTTCCTTTATTTGTCTGTAGTGTATGCCACGCTGAACCCGCAGCAGAACGCAATTTCTTTCAATGAGGTGACGTTTCCACCTCTTAGCCAATAGCTGTGCGGCCTAGCTGACATTATGCAGGATAGCTAGCACGCTATTAGCTAAGATCACTTCACTAAATAACAACATTCTGCCGTGGGCGGCTTGAGGCGTTCAGCGCGGCATACGCTGCAGACAAAAAGTCCCCTTTTATTTGTAGTACTGGTAAATCATAGCTTTTCAAAAACGCAATTGTGCAGAAAATTAACAGCCAAAGCCTATATTATATATGAAAAGAAAATAGACTACTGAAACTGGGCACAAGAAGCTGAGTGCTAAAATACTATAAATCTAGCCATAAAACAAACATCAGAAAACAGGAGAATGTGAAAGAAAGAGAGGCTGAGAGTACTGAACATAGGGATTAACCCCTTAACCCAAGGACATATATACACATCATGCAGTACTTTGTCTATCGTTAACGCATGACGTTTATATACACATCGGAGATGCAAGAATTTCCAGCAGTCTAGAGCTGGAGTTCCTGAGCTCCAGGCATCTGCCTGCATATGGAACCGGAGCACAATCGGTTAGGAGCCAGACCATGTTTGGTTCAGAACCTGGGTAGCGCTTGCTGATTGGTGGCTAAATGTAGCCACCAATCAGCAAGTGCTACCCAGGATGCTGAACCAAAAATGGGCCGGTTCCTAAGCTTACATTCTTGCTTTTTCAAATAAAGATACCAAGAGAACTAATAAAAATCAATAAAAGGAGTAAATTAGAAAGTTGCTTAAAATTGCATGCTCTATCTGAATTGTGGAAGAAAAAAATTTGGGCTTCATATCCCTTAACCCCTTAAGGACCAACGACATACAGGGTACGTCCTACAAAAAAAGGTCCTAAACGACTAAGGACGTACCCTGTACGTCGTTGGTGTTTGAAAGCGATCCTGATCGCTTCCATGTTATTGCAGTGATGCCTCGATGTCGAGGCATCCTGCAATAACAGTGCTTAGCCACTCTGTGGCCCTCTCTGCATCGGCCATCGATGGCCACGATCGTTGGTGGGTGGGAGCCGGTGTGGGAGGCGGGTGGGTGGGGCGGGGCCATCAATGGTAGTGTACGTGCCAGAGGGGGGCGGGATAGCGTGCGGGGCCGCCGGGGGTGTGCATGGGCGCACGTACGTGCACGGGGGCGGGTGGGAACACAATGAAACAATACATGTATGCCAAACGGTGTGGGAAAGGACTGTGGAGGGTGGGAATTTTTGGCTAAGGGTGATGGGGGGTTTGATATTGAGGGGGGGCAGCTACAATACAGAAATGTTTAAATTTATTAAAATAAAAAGGTATTTTTAGGCAAACTGGGAGCCAAGATGGCTCCCAATAAGGAAGAGGGGGAGGGTAGAGAGCTGTTTGGGGGGGGGGGATCTGGGAGGTTGGGGGCTAAGGGGGGATCCTACACAGCAGAATACATTTTAAAAACAAAACACTTATTTTAGTACTGGCAGACTTTCTGCCAGTACTTAAGATGGTGGGGACAATTGTGGCGTGGGGGAGGGAAGAGAGCTGTTTGGGGGGGGATCAGGGAGTGTGATGTGTCAGATGGGAGGATGATCTCTAGACTAAAGATAGAATCAACCTTGCAAGCTCCCTACAAGCTACCTAATTAACCCCTTCACTGCTGGGCATAATATATGTGTGTTGCGCAGCGGCATTTAGCAGGCTTCTAATTTCCAATAAGCAATGCCAAAGCCATATATGTCTGCTATTTCTGAACAAAGGGGATCCCAGAGAAGCATTTACAACCATTTGTGCCATAATTACACAAGCTGTTTGTAAATAATTTCATTGAGAAACTTAAAATTTGTGGAAAAGTTTGTAAAAAAATGAACAATTTTTTTTATTTGATCGCATTTGGCGGTGAAATGGTGGCATGAAATATACCAAAATGGGCTTAGATCAATACTTAGGGTTGTCTGCTACAATACACTAAAGCTAAAATTAACCCTACAAGCTCTCTAATTAGCCCCTTCACTGCTGGGCATAATACACGTGTGGTGCGCAGCAGCATTTAGCGGCCTTCTAATTACCAAAAAGCAACGCCAAAGCCATATAAGTCTGCTATTTCTGAACAAAGGGGGTCCCAGAGAAGCATTTACAACCATTTGTGCCATAATTGCACAAGCTGTTTGTAACTAATTTCAGTGAGAAAACTAAAGTTTGTGAAAAAGTGAACAATTTTTTTTTTTTTAATTTGATTGTATTTGGCGGTGAAATGGTGGCATGAAATATACCAAAATGGGCCTAGATCAATACTTTGGGTTGTCTTCCAAAAAAAAAAAATATACATGTCAAGGGATATTCAGGGATTCCTGACAGATATCAGTGTTCCAATGTAACTATCGCTAATTTTGAAAAAAAAGTGGTTTTGAAATAGCAAAGTGCTACTTGTATTTATTGCCCTATAACTTTCAAAAAAAGCAAAGAACATTGGGTATTTCTAAACTCAGGACAAAATTTAGAAACTATTTAGCATGGATGTTTTTTGGTGGTTGTAGATGTGTAACAGATTTTGGGGGTCAAAGTTAGAAAAAGTGTGTTTTTTTCCATTTTTTCCTCATATAATATTTTTATAGTAAATTATAAGATATGATGAAAATAATGGTATATTTAGAAAGTCAATTTAATGGCGAGAAAAACGGTATATAATATGTGTGGGTACAGTAAATGAGTAAGAGGGAAATTACAGCTAAACACAAACACTGCAGAAATGTAAAAAAATAGCCCTGGCCCCAAACGGTCAGAAAATGGAAAAGTGCTGTGGTCCTTAAGGGGTTCACTTCAAGGTCTTTCAGAGAAAAACTTGGCCAAAATACTGGAGAATTTTTACTATCAATCCATTTAAACAGAAATAGAACAATGTTTTATTTTTTATTTACCTGTCAAAACTATATATAATTTTTAAGTAGACAACACAAGGTATTGAAATAGGCCCATTTTGGTATATTTCATGCCACCATTTCACCGCCAAATGCGATCATATAAAAAAGGATTGTTAACTTTTTTACAAACTTTGGGTTTCTCACTGAAATTATTTACATAATGCTTGTGCAATCATGGCACAAATGGTTGTAAATGCTTCACTTGGATCCCCTATGTTCAGAAATAGCAGACATGTATGGCTTTGTGAATGCTTTTTAGTAATTAGAAGGTAGTGAAGGGGTTAATCAGGTAGCTTGTAAGGTTAATTTTAGCTTTAGTGTAGAGATAACCCTCCCACCCGACACCTCCCACCTCTGATCCCTTCCAAACAGCTCTTTTCCCTACCTCACTCCCACTGGTCACCCCCATCTTAGGTACTAGCAGACTTGACAGTCTGCCGTAATCAAGATTTAAGGCATTTTTATTTTAAAAATTAAATATTTTGATCTATTTTTATATTTGCCATAGTGTGGGATAGGTACACTGGAAGGAACAGATAGGGCAGCAGAACAAGCTGGAGTGTTACAGATCTATACAAAAAGAGTAAAAACTAGCTGAGTATCTCACAAGTGTCACCAACACAGACAAATACTCACTAAATACAAAATCTCTGAACCTAAGCTGGAAATAGAAACTGGCAAATATCAATCAAAATGGAGGCCCAGGGCAGCCAGACAATGCGTGCAATGTAACAGCGGGGACATAGAGACTGAAGTGCACTATCTCTTGAACTGTAAAAAATACAAGCTCTTAAAAAGGACAGTAAATGTAAAAAATAATGTTACATAATTCTGCACATATTGATCGCGCTATTGAACTGAATGTAGCACGCTCCAGCTACAAGACCAGAGTGGGAGCACACTACATTCAGTTCAATAGCCCGCGAACCGCTTTTAAAAAAGACATGATCAGAAGAGCCTGGAGAGGAGACCAGGTAAGTGCAACTTTGCGGGCTAAAATCTATCAAATCTTTTGATTTTTAAAGCTGTTGCTAAGATAATGTCACATAATTCTGCACTATGTGCAGAGTTATGTAACATTTTTTTTACATGTACTGTTCCTAAGGGATAAATACTTTCTAGAAATAACAAAAGAAATAACAGACCTACCATAGATGTCTGAACAAGAAAGACTATGTGTACTCTTAGCAGAACCCCCCCCCCCCCCAGAGTACCAGGATAGTAGCAAAATATGTAACAGACTGTCACATGACCAGTCCAGAACCCTCAATCAGATTAAATAAACATCTTATTTACCCTTGTATACTATTTTATAAATTGTTATTTATCTGTTTTACTGTAAAATATTACTTTGGCAATACATGTAATAACATCATGCTAATAAAGTATTCTTGAGTTGACTATGCCCACTAAATAAATCAGACACTGTCCACCTAACCTGAACATGGGATGCAGAGTGCAAGAGCATGAGACAGTCCAATGACAAACTACTGGTAGTTTTTTTTTTTTATAAACATGGGGGGGGGGGGGAAGAATTGTTAATAAATGTTATACTCAACAATCTGGGTACATTGCTCTCCTGATCAGATTTACTACTGACCTATTTCTGCACAAACATACTGAATAACAAATCCCTGGCCTAGCTGCACATCCATGCATTACAAACTAATTTATATTCATTTTCTTTTCTCCCTCTTACTGTCTTTTTATCAGCATAACTTAAAGAACAGAGGCGACACTAATATCTATGTAAATACACAAATAGTGTCTAAAAGAAAAAAAAGACGTTTGCTGTTCTCATTGCCTGATACGAAGAAATTTTCGAACAACAACAAATTGCAAACTGGATGTGCAATCTCTAACCCGGAGGATTCCAGGCAGCTTCTCGGAAGCGCTCTCGATTGTCGCTGCTGTCAGAGTCTGAATCGGAATTCACCGTGGTCTTCTTGGGCGCAGCCATGTTGACTAGTTACGTCACGCGTTTCAACCACAATGTATGATGGGGTGTGTAGTTTCTACTACGGTAAGGCGCCGGTAGTGACGTCAGAGAGAAATAGTAAGCTGACTAGAGCAGGAAGCGGGTAAGGTGAGAGGGATTGGATTCGGGGGTTTGGGGAGTGAGATAATCAAGTCTAGAGACACGGTTTCGAAGGAATGCCTGGCTATAACTGTAAAGGTAATTGTTTTTGTCTTACGGGTTCTAATACACAGTCAACACTTTATTAGTGCTTGTTTTTAAGTCTGACCCTGTATACAGTGAGGTCTTTGTATAGCGCGCCCTATTTATCTGAGTTGTTTGGCAACTCTTGTTTACAGACGGGTCTTTACGTAACTAGAGTGCTCTGTGTGTAGATGTGTTCTCCGGTGTGTCACGGTGTGTGTATATAGATAGATCTGTTCTGTATCCATCATCGAGTCAGCAAAGATGCTCAGTATTAATTCTATGGGCCGCAAAGTTCAAGATGTAAACCCTGACAGCCCTTGTGATACAAGTGATCGTGACCACCTCACTTCTACTCAGGTGTCCGTATGTCCTGTTTTGTGTCAGACCTTCAAGTTTGCGATCTCAGCAGCAGGTTCATGTATTATTTGTAAAACGTGTATTTTGTATGCATATAAGAGTGTGCCCTTTATATGCTGAATTTTGTGGTTTTGGGTCAAACCCCTTTATTGTGCATTGTGCGTAATATTGGCAGTTTCCTGTATTTGGCTGTAAAGTTTGGTCGGACTCTCTGTATAGCAGTGTATTACCCTGTATACTGGGATCTGTTCTGAAACAAAATGAGAGCATTGGTTATTATGTATTACAGTTAATAGAGTTTTAACTTAATCAGTTTGTCATTTATAATGGTTTGGTCTCCTGTGTGTAACATATGGTCTGTGTCTCGTTTCTTTTAGGTCAGAGTCCCTAAGCATTTGTTATTTCACCCTAGCATTTGTCATAGTGTGTTATGGCTGCCTAGGGAGATATTGTTATACTGGTTAGTTTGGTTGGTGTTTTTTCATAATTGTGACAGATGGTATAGCCTAAGTGAGCTGACTTCAGAGATGAGCTCTGCACATGCACTCTTGTCCCTTTTTTCGTCCCAAACACGTTACATTCTCTAAACCTGGCATTGAGCAGACGTGACATCTGTTATAGGGTGGTCTCCATAGAAGGGATCAGGCAGGTAATCTTTAGGCACTGTGGGGCGTTCCAGACAGGTGACAGATTAGTGCTCTAGCTGAGATTATTGAGACAACAGGGACAGCTTGTCTGTATAGCATCAATACTTGCTCTGCTCAGGTTTCTGTTTTTCACTAATTATTTCTGAGAATCAGTCATAGATTTTGTCTTAACCCTTGTGTTGTATGGCCTTCCATGCGTCACACAAAGCTCTGCTCTATAGGGACATGATGTAACAGCGTGAAAAAGTAGACATACATATATTGCAGCATCAGCATCTTAATCATCATTACTGGTAGTTCCATACAGTAGATTCATTATTACTAGACATAAAAGCTGGCTGAATATCAGTAGGTGAGTCTGATGGTCATTCTCACATATATTTTATTTATTCACCATGAGGGATTGAAAGGCACTATATTTATATATGTCTATAAAAGGCAGGTCATTTTTTACTAATCTATAGAAGTCAAGTTATGTGTCTTTACCGCCAAAATAATTTATTATATGTAGTTATAATTTATTTTCTAGCTAAATTTTTATACGTGAAGTGTACTCTTACATAGCTCCTTTATCTGGCAGGACTTGAGTGTCGATATATCTTGTGGTAACAATGGCAAGTGCGGCTCCAACATCTTCTACATCTACAGAGAACTCAAGCACCGGAGGAACAAGTGGAAGCAGCAATGGGGAAGGCAGCAACCAGGACAGCACATTTGAGTGCAATATTTGTTTGGATACAGCCAAGGATGCAGTAATCAGCCTCTGTGGTCACCTCTTCTGGTATGGAAAGGCAATGAGCATTAACAGGGGATGTTATGGTTTTAAATGTTTATTATAAGTAATTGCTCCTAATATAATCATTTAATTCTGTATTACACTGATTATTTTAAAACCTTTTAAAAGTTAAATCCTTTCTTTTTTTTTTCTTTCTTATCTTCAGCTGGCCATGTTTACACCAGGTAAGCTTTGCACCCTTCACAGGAATATCCTTTTTTATTGTTTGTTTTTTTTGTTATTTGATGTTTGCTTTAAAAGTAACCACCTTTAAATATATATTACTAAATACGTTTAGTTATGTGTAATAAAACAACTTAACAACTTTGCAATATTTCATTATTTTATTCTGCCTTCGTTTCATGTAGTTCTAAAAAATTGTGGATTTCCTCATTCTCAGATGGGAAAATGCACACTGCAGACTTTGCAAGGCTAGCCTGCTACATATCTTTCTCTAATTTAATTTAGTTGATAGCAACTGCAAAACAATGCACTTTATACTAACATAATGACCATAGCTAGCCTTGTGTTCTACAGACTTAAACCCAGATATGCTCTTCAAAAAGATAAAGTTGTGAGTGTGAGTTTGGCTATTGAAAAACAATTACTGAAAACAAGATGTTAAATTGTTTTAAGAAAGACAACAGCCATCTCTTGTAATTACAAGGTGTTTACTGTTGCTTTTAGGGGGCTAGCTATAGACTTTATAATCTCAAACTTTTTATGAAGTGCTGTAGACTTGGTCTTTATAAAGAATGTCATTGGTTGAATGGGACTAGTCTTTCTATAAAGAAAATGTCTAAACTATGTTAGTGAAATGTCTTCATTTAAGGTTTGATAAAACTAGTCTAGGAATATGACCCATATAAACATCTCTCTCTCCTTTTTTTTTTTTTTTTTTTTTTTTTTAGTGGTTAGAAACAAGGCCAAATCGTCAGGTGTGTCCAGTTTGCAAAGCAGGGATAAGTCGGGAGAAAGTCATTCCCCTATATGGGAGGGGAAGCACTGGTCAGGAAGATCCCAGGTAAGAATTTCATATAAATGGATTGGTTCTATCTCTTTAAATAAGTTTTTATGCACTTTACATCTATATTGTCACTTGAATTAGTCTTTATATATGTGTATATATATGTGTATATATATATATGTGTGTATATGTATGTGTGTATATATATATATATATATGTGTATATATATATATATATATATATATATATATATATATATATATATATATATATATATATATATATATATATAATTTTCTCCATGCACTCACTCCTAGCCGTTGTGTGTATATATTAGCCGGGTGTCTCCTCCAGTCATATAAATAGAATCGTCAAAGTATGAGGGCACTCACAGGTCTTATTTTTAATTCAAGCAGTGTTTATTTAATAAACAATATTCATCCGAAGGTGAGTCGATGTTTTGGCTTATATGTTAAGCCTTTGTCAAGACCATCTAAAATACAAATATAACATTGTGTGTTTAGTATCAAACGTGTATGTTACATCTTAACATAGTGCCCATAAAACTCCTCATTAAAAAAGCATAATCCACTCTATTCATGTCAATAGGTGAAAACATCATCATATCAGGTGTTTGGTTATTTCACTTCTATTTCTAAATATCATTATATACATTGTTTTGTCACCATATATAATACTCGGTATAAACATTTCATTGCAAATTGCTCATGTAGCATATCAATAACGGTAGTTTTTTCATACCTTGTTAGAGCTGTTTGTTTGTATTGCAGCGTGTTAAACCACCATTCCGAGACTGTGTGTAACACTTATACACAGGACTCGCATTGAAATGTTTATACCGAGTAATATGTATGGTGACAAAACAATGTATATACTGATATATGTGTGTGTATATATATATATATATATATATATATATATATATATGTATGTGTGTACACACACACACACAACACACACATTATTATTATTCTTTATTTATAAAGCGCCAACAGATTCCGCAGCGCTGCCCATGGGTACAAGGATAACAGTACAGTGGAGAAACAATACGATAAGACACAAAATTTTACAGACAAATACAGGGGGAGTTGAGGGCCCTGTTCCCGTGGGAACTTACAATCTAGATGGGTAGGAGGATTGGAAACAGAAGGTGGGGACTGCAGAGGTGAGAATGATATTAGTGAGGAGATAGAGGGCAACTGTTAGTTAGTTGGTTAGTTTGTTAATAAGTCGGGTGATAAGCTTCCCTGAACAGAAAGGTCTTTAGGGAACGTTTAAAGGACGAGAGGTTAGGGGCAAGTCTGACATCTCGAGGAAGTGCGTTCCAGAGGGTTGGTGCCGCACGAGAGAAGTCCTGTAGTTTAGAATGAGAGGAGGTGATGGAAGAGGATGCAAGAAGCAGGTCGTTGTTGGATCTTAGGGGACGGGCAGGAGTATATTTGTTGATGAGTGAGGACAGGTAGGGTGGGGCAGCATTGGTGTGAGGGCTTTGTAGGTCAGGGTGAGAATTTTGAATTTAACTCTGTTGTGAATGGGGAGCCAGTGAAGGGACTCACAGAGAGGCGCAGCAGAAACAGAGCGTCGAGAGAGGTGGATTAGTCTGGCGGATGCATTTAGGACGGATTGGAGGGGAGAGAGGCGGGAGAGAGGGAGGCCAGTTAGTAAGTTGTTACAGTAGTCAAGTCGGGAAATTACCAGGGAGTGGATGAGCTGTTTGGTAGTTTCAGCACTCCGAAATGGACGAATTTTGGAGATATTGCGTAGGTGGTTGCGGCAGGATGAAGAGAGCAGTTGGATGTGGGGAATGAAGAACAGATTTGAGTCAAGCGTGACTCCGAGGCAGCGGACTTGGGGTGATGGGGAGATAGTGGTGCCGCCAACAGTGATAGAGAAATTAAAGACGGGAGTGGAGCTAGAGGGGGGAATTAGAAGTAGTTCGGTCTTGGACATATTTATTTTTAGGTGGTGAGAGGCCATCCAGGAAGAAATGCCAGATAAGCAGTCGCTGATGTGAGAGTTGACAGGAGGAGAGAGTGCAGGGGTGGAAAGGTAGATCTGGGTATCATCAGCATAGAGGTGATAGCTGAAGCCATAGCTGTTGACAAGTTTACCCAGTGAAGAAGTGTAAATAGAGAAGAGTAGAGGACCCAGGACAGAGCCTTGAGGTACTCCAACAGACAGGGGCAATAGAGAGGAGGAGTCACCAGCAAAAGAGACTGAGAAGGATCTGTTAGAGAGATAAGAGTGAATCCAGGAGAGGGCAGTGTCACAGAGACCAAGAGAACTGAGAGACTGTAGGAGAAGGGGATGGTCAACAGTGTCAAAGGCAGCAGATAGGTCAAGTAAGATGAGTATAGAGTAGTAGCCTTTGTTTTTAGCAGAAAGGAGATCGTTAGTAACCTTGGTGAGAGCAGTTTCAGTTGAGTGTTGGGGACGGAAGCCAGATTGCAGGGGGTCAAGCAATGAGTTGGACGACAGGAAGTGGGTTAGACGATTGAAAACTATTTTTTCGAGGAGTTTTGAAGCTAGTGGGAGCAGTGATATGGGGCGGTAGTTTGCAGGGGAGTTAGGGTCGAGGGAGGGTTTTTTGAGGATGGGGGTGACCTTCGCATGTTTGAAGGAGGCAGGGAATGAGCCGGTAGAAAGGGATAGGTTAAATATGTGAGTAAGAGCCGGAGTGAGGGTGGTAGACAGAGGAGGAATTAGATGTGAAGGAATAGGGTCAAGTGGGCAGGTAGTGAGGTGTGAGGAAGACAAAAGGGAAGCCACTTCACACTCGGTGGTTGGGAGGAGGGTGCAGAGAGTGGCAGAGGGGGTGACTGGGAGCGGAGTTGGGAGATTGCAGGTTTGTGTTGGGATGTTTCCTCGGATTGCAAGTGTTTTATTGAGAAAATAGTCAGCGAGGTCTTGAGCACTGAATGCAGATGAGGGGGGTGGTGCAGGTTGGTAGAGGAGAGAGTTGAAAATAGAGAAGAGTCTTTTAGGGTTTGAGGAGTGAGTGGATATAAGAGAGGAGAAGTAGGTTTGCTTAGCTAAGCGAAGGGCAGAGGTGTAAGAGTAGAGAATGAACTTATAGTGCATGAAATCATGTTCAGAGCAGGATTTCCTCCAGGCACGCTCAGCAGTGCGGGAGCATTTTTGTAGGTGACGCGTTTGTTGGGAGTGCCAGGGTTGGAGCTGACGACGTGGGGCTTTGCGAGGTTGGGGTGGAGCGAGAGTGTCAAGTGCAGCAGAGAGAGTATTGTTATAGTGGGTTATAGCAAGGTCAGGGCAGGATATCGTGGAAGTGTGGGGGAGGCGTAGTTGAATAAGATTGGAGAGTTGGGGAGCGTCCACAGTGTGCAGATTTCTGCTGGTGCGGGGGCGAGAGGGGGAAGTAGGTTTAGTATCTATATTAGGATTAAAGGTGAGCAGATGGTGGTCTGAGATGGGAAATGGGCGACATGCAACATTAGAGAGAGAGCAGAGATAGGAGAATACCAGATCAATTGAGTGTCCTTCGCGGTGGGTAGGGAATAGGGTGGATTGTGACAGGCTGAAGGAGTTAGTGAGTGAGAGAAGTTTAGAGGCAGCAGGGGCAGATGGGTTGTCAATGGGGATGTTGAAGTCCACTAGAATTAGAGCAGGTGTATTTGTGGAGAGAAAGGAAGGAAGCCAGGCAGCAAAGTTGTCAAGGAATTGGGAAGTTGGTCCAGGGTGGCGATAGATAACTGCCACTCTGAGAGAGAGAGGGGAGAACAGGCGAATGCAGTGCACTTCAAAGGAAGAAAAGGAGAGAGATGGAAATGGGGATAGGTACTGATAGGAGCAGGAGGGGGAGAGTAAGATGCCAACACCGCCACCGTGTCTCTCACCTGGCCTAGGTGTGTGGCTAAAGTGAAGACCACCATGTGTGAGAGCAGCAATGGAAGCAGTGTCAGAGGAAGATAGCCAGGTTTCAGTAATAGCTAAGAAGTTGAAAGCATTGGAAACAAACAGGTCGTGAACAGTTGTAAGCTTGTTACAGACGGAGCGAGCATTAGAAATATAGTGTACTAGTCAGGGGGGAAAGTTACTTGTCCTTTAGTGTTAAAGGGGCAGTCTATTTTTTATAAAGAAAAATAATCCCTATATTACCAATTCACCAGTTTTGCACAACCAACACGGTTATTTAAATGTATTTTTTACCTCTGTGACTACCCTGTATCTAAGCCTCTGTAGATAGCCTCCTTATCCCAGGGCTAGTTACAGACTGTGCATTTTAGCCAATCAGTGCTGGTTCCTGCACACCTCCACGGGAGTGAGCACAGTGTTATCTTTATAGCAGATGTGTTAAGCTAAAAGCATGTATGAGTTAAGCAGCCATTTGTAGTGGTTTAGAAACGGGGAAAAAATGTAGAGGTTTCAATGTTTTAAAGTATATTATTTATAACAATGTTGGTTGTAAAAAGCTGGGGAATGGATAGTAAAGGCGTTATCTATCTTTATAAAAAAAAAAAAATTTTTGGAGTAGACTGTCCCTCTAAAGATGGAGAAAAAGGCAAAATGTTTTACTTGTCCTCTACAATTTCTTGCTTATTGTGGACTAGTAAAAATTTACAGTTCTGTATATAATTTATATGCTGTATCATTTCCTTGCCAGAGAGAAAACACCTCCACGGCCCCAGGGACAGAGACCAGAACCAGAAAACCGAGGGGTGAGTACAGGAGAGAATGAGAGCGGACGTGGAGAATTGCAGTGTATTAGTCACATGATGAAATTATTGCCTCTGAGCTGTAATTCTGCATGAACCCTTGGGGATTTTAGCCTGTCACATAACAAGCTTCCCATGGGAACTGCTAATTAATGTTAACAAGATGTTGTAGGCCACACAGCATTTCCTCACATTCAGTTTGTGATTAGCAATACACAATTTAACCCTTTCTACTGTAATGAGAGATCGCAAGCATTCTTTGTAATTTTGCAGTGGTCACTTTGCATGGTAGCATAGAATTGTACATTCTGATTTGAGTTTGTTCTCTCCTGTGCAGGGTTTTCAAGGCTTTGGCTTTGGAGATGGGGGCTTTCAGATGTCTTTTGGTATCGGAGCATTTCCTTTTGGAATCTTTGCAACAGCATTTAATATCAACGATGGTCGCCCTCCACCAGGTAGGACTTCCACCATCTTCATCTAGTCTAAAGGATTTCCTGTGTATAACAATAACCAAATAAGTAGAAATACATTACTTTTTTTATAATAGACCAATCTCAGTCTCTATCCCAGACTTACAGGAGGCTCTAAGTATTTCACCATGCTACAGACACTTAAAGTGATAGTAAATCCTAGCGTTTTTGAAACGCTAGGATTTACCAGTGCAACAAATAAAGGGGATTTTCAGTCATGAAGTATAAAATGCTTAATGCTGAAAGTTCCTTTATTTGTCTGCAGCGTTCGCCGCACTGATCGCCTCAGGCAGCCCATGGCATAAGGCTATTTTGCAGTGAGGTGATCTTGGCCAATATTGTGCTAGCTATCCGGCATAATGCCAGCTGGCCCGCACTGTTATTTGCTAAGAGGTGGAAACGTCACCTCACTTATAAATAGCATTCTGCTGTGGGCGGCCTGAGGTGCTCAGCATGGCAATTTGCTTCAGACAAATAAAAGAACTTTCAGCATGAAGTATTTTATGATTCATGACTGAAAGTCCCTTTTATTTGTTCCACTAGTAAATCCTAGCGTTTCACAAACGCTAGGATTTACTATCACTTTAAGTGTTTGACAGCATTGTACTGTCACTCAGAAATTCTATTTTTCATGCTGAACTTTTCTTGTTTTATTATAATATAGTTTTACATTCTCTCCTAATTTTATGTATTTTAATTGCAGCTGTTCCAGGTACCCCTCCATATGTGGATGAGCAGTTCCTGTCTCGACTCTTTCTTTTCGTTGCCTTGGTTATTATGTTTTGGCTGCTGATTGCGTGACTTGGCCTCCCAGTGGGTGACACAAAGGACTGGATATCGTTCAGATTGTAATCTTTGCCCTACGTCCTCATCTCATCCTGTCTCTGCCCCCTACGCCCTTTCTCTTAAATGCTTTTTTTTTTACACACACATAAAGGTGTGTTAAAAGCTAAGAGGTTGTCCCCTATGGGAGTGTGAAATACTAGCCAGAAGTATTAATGCCAAGCATAAGTATAAACGCAGGATAGGGGGCAGCCATGAGTACTAAATGAGCAGAGCAGCAGTACAGTACACTGATGGGAAACTAATATATTGTGCACTGTAAGAGTTAAATTTGAGGGGAGCTACATCAATTAGAATATATGGGTAGGCAATGGGAAAACTGAAAGACGAAGCACCAGAGACCACAGAAAGGGAGGGGGGTGCGGAGATAAAGACTAGAAAGACAAAATAACTTGTGGGAAGAACAAAGCAGAATACAGGGTACAACACAGTGGGGGTGGTGCTTGTCTGTATCTCATTGTGTTATGTGGAGGAGGCCTTGTAAGCATTGGAATGGAAAAATACAGGAACATGGGGCTGTGTAATCTACAAGATTCAGCTGAAAAATGGATATCTGCATATAAATACATATTGAAGATTTTGTAATTATTACTACCTGGAGCTTCAGTCCAGTATACACTACAAACAGTGACTTTCCAGACTCTTAAGCCCGAGTGTTTGTTTACTTGGGAGTGGTGTATCCAGTGCATCATGGGTATAACCCGTGTATTACTGTGGGTAAAGGGCTGGATTGGAATGGAGGGGTAGCAGAAAAATGATTCCTCTATTTTATGAGATTTTATTAATTATATTGAGATAATTAAATATTACTTTTAATAAGTCTAATTTGGTCTCAGTCCAAGCTTCAGAGTTATGAAGAGTGTGTGTATATCATTCTTTTTCCATGTGACTTCTAGAGTGTCATTTTACTTTTAGCAGTAGGCGTCTAATACAAATTTTCAATGCCCTTGCCTTTTAATTATAAATCTAGTGGATAATTGCCATTTTTATTATTTGATTTTCTAGAGATTGAAATTACTTTTACTATTCCCATGGGCGCCAAGCCGGATTTACCGCGCGGCTATTGGCTAAGAGGTGAAAACGTTTATTTTTGACTAGACTGTCCCTTTAACACCCTTTTTACTGCAATTATATTTCAATAGCCAAACTCCTCCAACCATTTGCCTTATTTGGAGAAGCCAGTGTCCAAAAGTTAGTATAAAATGAATTGTTTTGCAGTTGCTATCTGATAAAGCCAACTAGGAACAGATATGTATCAGAGTTAGTCTTGAGAATTTAGTGGGGTATATTTTATGCTCTGAGATTTAGAAATTGGTACATTTTTAGTACTAAACTACATGAAAATTGAGCAAAATAAATAATGAAAATATGTTGCAGAACTAAACATTTTATATACATTTTTAAATTTCAAGGTGTTTACTGTCCCTTTTAAATTGACTATTCTAGCAAAAAGCCGGTAATACTTAACTGTATTCAAAGCTGCTAAAGGATCACTTTAAAGTGTCTCTTGTTTTCTCCCAATTGTGAGGTTAATTTCTGATGCTGTTGCCTTTTGTTTACCTAGCTTTTCTACAGCAAATTTAGCAGAATTTACATTCTCAGTATGGGTAGTGGTTTCAACATTCAAATAGTTATTTCAGTTAAGAAGGTAAAGGGTAACAACACTATTTGATACACTCCAACAGGTAAAATGGATCATTGGGAAACCCTTTAATGGGCTCTTTTACTGCATATCTCCAGTTGACCTGCCAAAATATATTTGCATAAAAAACTATACTTATAAATTCTATACACTATAACATTTCTGTAGTTTCCTCTTGTATATTTTGATGGCAGAACATGACCCAGCTTGTCTGCCAGTGTTACTCTCCAGATAATGGCTCTAAAATCATCCCTGACATTTTTGGTATTCCTACATTCATTTACTTTTTTCCCCCACCCTCTATGGTGGTAGACGATTCCATTACATACAGCAACTGCCTTTTCCCATAGATACTTCTTTTGCAAATTTGCTACCATTCAAACTAAAATCATGTTCTATTGTAATTACTCTGTTGTAGTTTAAGGGACATTCCAGACAGAATTGTTATCCACATGGATGTATTTCAGTTTTGAATAGAAGAATATTTGTAATATACTTGTATTAGCAAAAATGCTTCTTATAAATGCTATAGCTGTTTCAAAAGTGTATTTAAGTATGCACCGTGCACCAGCAATATAAACACAGCTTGTACCATCTGGCAATGACTTAATTTGTTAATTGCTGACATGATACAATCCCCACTGGTGCTCTGAGCAGCAGCGGCATTTCAAATGCTGGTGCACTGAGAATATCAAGTTATACTTCACATGCATGTGCAAAGAAAAATGTTAACACTAAATCAGTGATAACTTTTACTAGAATATTTTATGCCAATATATGTATATTGCAAATAGGTTTCTATTCAAAGATGTAATTAATCTATGATGTGCTTATAAATTTTGACCAGAATGTCCCTTTAAGGTTGTTGATTGGTGGAGAGGTTTTTTTTTGTTTTGTTTTTTAAAAAGTTTTTGTTTTTTTTTTAAATATTTTTTTTTTTTGTAAAATACTCGTTCAGTTACAGAAATAAGATTAAAGTGTTTATAAACAGACGTTTTATTTAAAAAAAGATTAGTGTATGCATACCTAATTACAAAAAAACAACTTTCCTAGCTACTTACAGGGACAATATACTCAGGAAAGCAGATAAGAATATACCCTTTCAAATGGGCCTGGTTATGCTCCTCTAATCTCCTACTAGGAGGTTGATTTCTGTTGCTGCCTCTCATTATCATAGTTTTGCTATTAAGAATACTGCAGTATCCATATTTTTCAGGGTAGGTGGTGGCTTAAACTGCAAAAAAAATTATATTTTATATGACAAAATAAAGGTAAATTAGATATTTGTAAACAGTATAATACACTCCAGCAGGTAAAATCCTATCTCTCAACCGTCCCACATCATGCGCAGTTGTCACAGGTTGTGATTGTCACTTTTTTTTTTTTAAACTTCCTCTGCTCTGACCATAACATGCTCTTTTCCAAATGTGACACACCTAACCACACACATCTGTCCCTCATATCACAGCACCACCCACAAGTTACTTAAACGGACAGTGCACTCTAAAATTGTTTTTCCTTTAATGTGTTCCCAATGACCAGCTCCAGAGTATAAATTGTATGATAACTTGATCCTTTATATTTATTTTTGTAAATTAAATAGCTGAATTTGCTCTTTGAAACCACTGCCCCATCAAATAGGTTAAGTTTGCAGAGAGATTAGGCATCCTTATCACTCAAATGTTTCTCTTTCATATCTCTGTCTCTATACAATACTGAGAAAAAAACAATTGAAAATTAACATTTTAGAACATTCTCTCTCCCACACCCCACTGGGAGTGTAATTTATTCTGCTGGTTGTGTTTACATAACTTGTTAATAGGCAATACTTAAAGGGCCACTAAACCCAAAATCTTTCTTTCATGGTTCAGATAGAGAATAGAAATTTAAACAATATTACAATTTACTTCTATTATTTATTTTGCTTCATTTTTTAGATATCCTTAGTTGAAGAAAAAGCAATGCACATGGTGAGCCAATCACACGAGGCTTCTATGTGCATCAACCAATCAGCAGCTGCTGAGCATATCTAGATATGCTTTTCAGCAAAGAATATCAAGAGATTAAAACAAATTCGATAATATAAGTAAATTAGAAAGATGTTTAAAATTGCATTCTCTTTCTAAATCATGAAAGAAAAAATGTGGGTGTCATGTCCCTTTAAGTATTTAAATATTCAGTATAGGTGGGGGTGCAACAGGCAACATTCACAATTTAAAATGACAAAATAAAAGTAAAGTAGCTACTTGTTAACAATTTAATACACTCCAGCGGATAAAGTGGGTCATTAGGATCACATTAAAGACAAGAACATTTGAGTATACTGTCTCTTTAACTCCCCCATCCCAAAAAGTCCCCAGGAGTGTTGGGAGGGATAAGAAAAACAGATACTTTAAAACACATAAAAGCAGTGTCCCCTTAAGCTATATATGCGCACGCACACACGTCATCAGGTAGAACGGTCTGTATAAACACTGTAATACTAAGAGTAGCCAAACTAGGACTGCAGCGCTGCAGATATGAACTAATTTCAATTCTCATAAGAATACACCTCACAAACATGGACAGATACTAGGATTAAAATGAGAAATAAGAAATGAGAATCAATAATTAGGTAAATTATGAAGCATATAGATAAACAGTATATTATAATTTAAAGTGATAAAGGGCCCCAATGTCTAGCAGCTGGTTTAGAAAAGCATGGTCACCCATGAAAGATCGTATAAACAACTTTTTGATTATATTTACAAGGAGCTGGAATTTAAACTACAAAAAAAAAAACACATCTCAGTTCAATAAAGGAACTAGATGTGGTCTCCATGGGGCCATAATGATTTCTGCATCCTTAAAAGCATCCATTGGACAATTTTGAGAAGATTATGTATGCCTGATAAAACGGTGGACAGTGTGTGTGTGCTGAGAAACGTGTTGCAACATAGTGTCCAGGGGGTTTAACAATATACCCTCTGATCGTTATGGTTCGTTGTTTTTAAGAGTGTAAATGTGGTTTTAATAGATTCATTTTATATTTCTTAACATTGGACTTTGTGAGTTACGAATGTTTCAGCTACCAAGTTGGGTAACACCCAGCTGATTTGGCGACTTTGTTTCCTGCATACCGGAGTCAGCAAGCTGGAATGCTGTGAATTTCCAGCATGTGCTAGAGTTAAAGGGATACTAAACCCAATTTTTTTTTTTTATTATATATTTTTATTGTAGGTAAAATTGCAACAACAATATAACCAAACAAATTTCCACATGCATCTTGTAGAGATAGAACTCGCAGGTTCACAATAAACAGTATGACATTCGGTATATTTCCGTTGCTATCTTATTGTGGTCATGCATTACATTCATTTTCTATCTAATACATCTTAAGATAATTATATTGCAACATACCATCACCTGTAAGGAAATAATTAGATATACAGAGGTATGTGGCGAATGTCGCCATACCTAGATACACTTGCAGTTCAAGATCGCTTAAATATACAAAAGAAAAGAAGAAATGTACAGACGGGCATTATAATGAGAAGTTGGGATAGGTAGTTACTTGCTAGGGGGAAAGGGGAGAGGAGGAGGGGTGGGAAGGGGGGCAGTGGCAAAGGTGGGGCTCTCTCATCTTTTAAACTAGGGCATCTCTCTTTATTCACAGTGAGGTATACCCTTTAGGGCTGGTGGGGGAGCATTACTGGAGTAGTTTAAGAAAGAGCGGACTTTACTGCTTACATTGTGACAGGTAGGGCTCCCAGGTGAGACTGGATGCAGCTGACTGGTTTCTCATTCTAAAGACGTAGTCCTCCATGGATTTAACATAGTGTATGTAGTCTACTACTCCCTGCCACCTCGGAGGATGTACCCTCTTCCAGTTTCTGGCTATCAACATTTTAAGTGAGGTCAACAGGTAAATAAAAAGGTATCTCTTATGGACAGGTAGTTTTTTTTATTCCTAAGTGGAGTAGGGCCAGGCTTGGATTGGGGACTTCCGGCAAATCCAATGATATGCAAACCGCATTCAGTTTGGACCAAAGTGGTTGAAGTCTGGTGCACGACCACCATATGTGGAGCGGAGTACCCACCTCCCCACAATCTCTCCAGCAAATAGGCAAGTGTTCAGGGTATAGGGCTTGCAATTAAGTCGGTACGAGATGCCACCTAGTGATGATTTTGAAGTAAAGTTCGTACATTGTCACATAGTGCAGTGCAGACTTGGTCGTTGTAATGGACCTAGTCCATTCTAATGTTGAGTGGGTCAGTCATAGTTCAGTCTCCCAAGTGGTCAGGTGTCTTGTCTTTAGAAGAGTAGGGGTTCCCAGTAAACATCTGTAATGAGTGGTAAGGGGCTTATACAGCTGGAGACCCGCTTTCCATCTAATCTCCCAGATAGTGGGACTCCTGATCTTGTCGGCCAAGAATCCCCACACTTTCATCTGAGAGATCCATGTATGCCGGCAGAGATGCCTGCTCCAATTCTCTCCACCTCGTGGGCGGGAGGTCCCGTCCCCAGGCCGATGCGCGGGAGATCATTGCTTCCTGGAGGTATAGTTGGGCACTCGGTAAGCTCAAGCCTCCCCGTTCAACGGGAGCCTGCAGGGTAACCGCCGCAACCCTAGGCTTCTTGTTATTCCAAACATATGAATTGAATAGGGCTTGAAAATTCCTCAATGTCCTTGCCGGGACCGGAATTGGGATGCATCTCATAATGTACATCAGTTTGGGGAGAATCATCATCTTTAGGGCTGCAATCCTACCCATCCAAGATATCTCATCATATTTTTTGGACTTCAATTGTTTATTGATCACTTTCAAGAGAGCAGTATAATTATCCTGGAGAACTATGTCCCTGTCATGAGACAGGAACACCCCCAAACGTCGTATCCCTCTCAGTGACCATTTAAAGGCATACTGTCTCCTGAGGGCTCTCTGTTCTGCCTGATCAAGTTGTAGCATGTAGGCCTCTGTTTTAGCCACATTGATTTTATAATTCGAGATCTCACTAAAGGAGTCTATTAAAGTCATCAAGGGCGGGAGTGATGAAATTTGGTCCGTAATAAATAGAGTGAGATCATCCGCAAAGAGAGCAAGTTTCTGAAGCGAGTCGTGTATTTAGAGGCCCTGAATCAAGGTGTTTTTTCTGATTGCCTCTGCAAGCGGTTCCATGACGAGCGCAAAAAGGAGCGGGGACAGGGGCACCCCTGTCTAGTTCCATTGCAGATACGGATTCTAGCGGAGCAGAAGCCAAGTCCTTTGACCACAGCTGTCGGGGAGGTGTAAAGCGCCTTAATTGCTTTGCGAAAAGAGTGGGGGATCCCAAATACTCCAAGGACCTCGAACATATAGTCCCATTCCACCCTGTCAAATGCTTTTTCTGCATCAAGTGACAGTGTGAGAAGGGGTAGTCCCATGTCGGCCGCCTCTATAAAAATGTTCAACAATCTGCGAGTGTTATCCGTGCCTTGTCGCCCCTGCACAAACCCCACCTGATCTAAGTGGATCAGTGAGGGTAGGTGTCATCCCAGTCTAGTCGCCAAAACTTTAGCATAAATCTTCACATCAACATTGATGAGGGAGATGGGCCGGAAGCTCCCACACAACGCTGGATCTTTCCCCTCTTTAGGCACAGTCAAAATGTTGGCCTCCAAGAATTCTGGGAGAAAGGTACCACCCCTTGCCGCCTCATCATAGAGCCAGAGAAGTAGAGGTTAGAGTACCTGAACAAAGGTGCTAAAGAATAATACTGTAAAGCCATCTGGGCCCGGTGCCTTATTGGGGTTTCAGGGTTAAGATAGCTGCTTTTATTTCATTGAGGGTGAAGGGGCTATCAAGGTCATCCATAGAGTCTTTGTTTAGGGTCGGGAGGTGCAGTTTCGTTAAAAACTGCAGGATTGCCTCTCTACGTGAACCTGGCCCATGGACATTGTTGTCTAGGTCATAGAGAGAAGTGTAATAATCAGCAAATGCCTTTCCTATATCTCTAGGGGAGCGTACTATCCCCTCCGTTGTCTTAATTGCGGAAATTCTACTCTGCACAGCTTGGTTACTAAGCTTGCGAGAGAGCAACCTGTCTGCTTTATTCCCTTTATAGTAGTACAGTAGTTCGAGTCTAAATAGGTTAGACTGAACTCGCAGCTATTCTCTCTTATTGATCACATCTCTGAGGGATCCCACCTGCGTATCAAGAATAGGAGTAGCTGCTTTATTATTTCGAGCTCCAGATGACTAAGCTCCGCGTAAACTTTTGCAAGCGGAATCTTATTCTTAGCCTTTAATTGTGCACCTTTTTTCAGGAAATGACCTCGTAAATAAGCTTTAAGGGTAGCCCATAGTATTTCAAGGCTTGTATCTCCTGTGTCGTTAAGTCTTAGGAAGTCTAGAATTGTCTCCAGTAGTTGGGGGATCTCCCCCTCAGTGAGAAACTGGTCAGGGAGTTTCCATGATGGTCTGCTATCAGGGGGTTATAGAAATGAGATGTTAGCGCTAACTAGGTCATGATCAGACCAGGGGCAGATTATAACACATGGAGCATGAAATTTGTCGAGAGTCCAGGAGTCACATAGTAGGTAGTCTATCCGTGAATAGGAGTTATGTGGCTTAGAGTGGTGGGTATAATCCCTTTCAGTCAGGGCAAGGCAGTGCCATATGTCATATAATCCATGCTGGTACATAAGCTTCCGAAATGCATTAGATTGGGTAGTCACATGGCGGTCTATTGGGTGCGTGTCCATTGTTTTTTTGTCTAGTGTAGGGTCCCAGACTTAATTAAGGTCTCCTATCAGTAGGTGGCCTCTCCTAAGCTTGTCTAGCCGTCTCAAGAATTTCCGTTAAAACGATATTTGTTTCGTGTTTGGAGTGTAGACGGAGGCTAGTGTGCAAAGAATCCTGTTAAGGGTTCAAATTATAATAAGGTATCTACCCTCTGGGTCCTGCTCCACATGGTCAATCGCACAGCAGACATCTCTATGTATTAGGATAGCTACTCCCCTCTTCTTTTCTGAAAAAGAGGCGAGTTCACTGATGGGATACTGGGCTAGGTTCCGAAGTTGGCGTGAGTTACTGTCCCAATGTATCTCTTGCAAAAAACTATGTGCAGTTTGTGGGTAGCTAGATAGTTGTATAGGAGACACCTTTTAGTGGGATAATTAAGTCCCTGAGCATTCAGGGTGGCTACTGTTATAGGGGCCATGGGTCACAAGTACTTGAGGTTCCCAGGAGGGCGCCTCGTTCAGTCAGGGAGCCTTAGATCACAAGGGGAATGGGAGCAGTAAGGAAGGGGCAGAAGGACGACGAGGGAGGGGGGAAGAGGAAGGGGAGACGCAAGTGTGTCGTGAAGGGAAGTGTTGCATGGTAAGCGCAACTGCCTGTTATACCTTTCTAATATATATCTCTTTGATATATTATATTGTGATTCCTTGATCTGTGTCTAGTGCGGAATAGTGTGACTATGTCGCTTCTGTCTATTTGGCTTGCTAGTAAGTGGCTGCTGTTGTGCCTCAAAGCTTTAAAAGTCTCTGTGTGAGGTAGTGTCGGCATGATTTCTAAATGGGGGTGTGAATATGATATGGAAATCATGAGTATTATTATCAGACATCATGGACACAGGAGGGAGTAGACGGAGTGACCCAATCAAGTCTTATGTAAGGAGGAATATTACTCTACATCCTCCATCAGGGTCCCCCCCCATGTCCACGGGTACACATGTTAAACAGCAAATACAGAACCAGGCAATAAGAGAACAACAGTGAAAGAAATCAGGGCACTGTCAATCAGTAAATACACATTAACAATAATACAATATCACAATACCGCAATATTACCGGGTGACCAAATTCCCATCTCTCACACTAAAGGTGGGCAAGTGTTGAGAAGGTTTGAGGGTAAGTTTATGTTGTTTAATGTTCAAGTGTAGAGGGTTTTACGGACAGCGGGGGCGTGAGGGGGGAAATTCTATATGTCAATCCCCAAATTTTCCTAGTCTCAGAAGTCTCCTGTACCAAGGGGGGGGGCAGTTGTGTGTGGGGGTATGGGTATATCTATCCATGTAAAACCTATTTCTAGGGGTCATAGACATGCATTGAACAATAAAATGTAGCAGGGTACCAGGTCTCAGGGCATCCCACAGGTCGGCAACAGGCCAGAGGGGGTGGTCACCCAATTCTCAAAACATAAGTGCGATAAAGCTGCTAGACATCATATGAACATTTTTCCAAAAATTACAGAAATTGCAAACAAAATTGGAACACAAGAAGAAGGAAAATGGGAAACAAGGGAGAAAAGAAAGAGAAAAGGGGGTAATCTATGACAGATAACATTTACAGATAACACAATCAATAACAATGGACTGTCTCACCCATCTTCGTGAACCAGTGGTTCTAGTTCCACCAGATCAGTAAGAGTGTCTCTCAGTTAAGAGTCCGAGCTTAGGAAACATACAGTAGCAGTCCACTGCCCTGCCACTTAATCGCTTGTGTCGCATACTGCAGAGTTTTTGTCTTGGGTGTATGGGGATTTCCTGTGGTTGGTGCCCCCTCTCTGAGAGAATAGGTCGCCACTCCGGGGCCGAAGCCCTTAGGGTACCTTCAGTGTCCATTCTATGGCGGCTCTCAGGTGGTTCTTGCGGTACTTATCCCTATCTTTGCAGAAGTTCTCTGACTTGTTGTGGTGAAGAGGCGATGAACTGTTGTCCTTTGGTTATGTACAGCTTAACAGGAAATCCCCATCTATATGTAATGGCTTTGTCTCTCAGTATTTTGGTGAAAGGTTGGTAATGGCGGCGCAACTGGAGGGTGTGTGGTGAAAGGTCTTGGTAGACTTGCACATCAGCATACCGTTCTGGGAGAGTCTTATCGCCCTCTAAAGCCCTCAATAGCTTTTATCTGAAGGTGTAGTAGTGTAAGCGAGCTATAACATCCCTAGGCTTATCTACCTCCGTTGCCCGAGGTCTTAAAGCTCTATGTGCTCTATCAATTAGCATTTCTTTATCCACATCTGGGCCCAGGACGGCCGTAAACATCTCCTGTAGATATATCTCCAGATCTTGAGGGGGAACAGTCTCAGGGATACCTTTCACCCGGATATTATTGCGGCGGGTTCTATCTTCCAAATCGGCCAACTTAACCTCCAGGTCAGTGAGTTGTTCCGCTAGGCCTTGAGAGTAGCTGAGCAAATTAGAGTGATCAATCATCAAGTCCTTCTGCTTGCGCTCCAAGGCATCAGTCCGCTCCCCAATGGTTGCTATATCTCGCTTCAGATCTGCATGTCCCTTTTCAAATTTTTTGGACAAGGAGTCATGGTGCATAGCTAAGAGAGATTTAATAGAATCTATCAGATTGTTGTCAGTGACAGCGTCTGTGTGCAGCGACCGTCCAGCAGACTGGATTAATGTTGCCCCCTCATATGTTTCTACTCGCATCCAAAGCTTCATCATCAGAGCCAGTTTGGTGTCTGGAGGCAGGTTGGTATGGGGTGTGGGTTTTTGTTTTCTCTTAAATGCTTGAGACATTTTGTGTTTCTGCATAGATATCTGTATATAATGAGTTGAAATATAGCACTGCACTATAAAGACTAGTTTCTGGTTAGCTGACTGGGGTCTTGGCATTAAAAGGTGGTTCACATAGTCAGGGTCCTCACTTGTTCAGTGTCCGGACATGAGTCCGGACATGAGTTTACTTTGAGGTGATGCAGTCTGAGTAAGTGTACACCTGTCTGGGGAGCCGAGCGCTCAATTTGGGTATTTGTGCACCTCCTTCCAAGGACTGGGTCTCCCCCCTGGGGAGTTGCCCCCTAAGGACGATGTGGGAGAGGGTGCAGGGATATGACCTGCAGGCTATCAGGGCCGGGGGAAAAAGGTGTAGGGAGACCAGTGTGTTATTTCAGTCAGTAGAGAGAGGTGCTGACTATCTAGAGGGGACAGAGGATGGAAGCATTGACGTGCAGGAGTTATATAGGAGCCTATGTAGTCTGAGGCAGGTTCCCTAGTATAGCTAAGAGCTGCCACTAGCTCTATAGTAATCAGTGAGATTAGGGTATAGTAGTTGGTTCTCTGTTTTAACTCAGGTTGGTCAGTAAAAAAGCTGCTGGGGCGCAGGTAAGTTGCAGTGATGAGCGCTTGTCTTTTAAATACCCCCTCTCACTTAATATGACCAGTGCTGTTGGGCCTGAATTTCGTATTGTCTCAATTTAATTTGGGTCTTGTCCTGTGCAGTCTCTCTGTGAGGAAGTTAATCTCAAGCTGAACTTGTTTTTTAACAAAAATGCAGAAATAAGTATTATTAGCTCAAAAGTCTTTAGGGGATTACGAGGTAGCGTGAGGGTATGAAGCCTGAGGCCAAGATGGCGGATTATTTGCGCCACTACCTTCTGATGGTTCTGTAGGCACTCACTGCTACTCGCCGTCTCTGGCAATTTGGGTCCCTGCAGCAGGTTTTCTCACACCCAGCAAGTCTGTCTGTAGACACACCACGGGGAAGGAGCAAAATGGGATGTGTCACAACATTCAGGACTTCGTCGCTTACCAGGGCTATGGCGGGCCGCAGAGTAGTTAGCCGGTGTCCTCTCTGCAAGGTATTTTGGATGTATGACCAGATATTAAGGCTCCGGAGCGGAGCCCTGACCCTCCGGAACTAGTGCTTGTGGTTGAGCTCTCGTTTAAACAGGAGTTTCCCCAGGCGGCACCGTGTCAGATCCTCTGTGAGGTCAATCAGCTTTTAAGACCGCACACAGCTTGCGGAGCAGTCCGGACCCTTAGTCTTTCACTTAGGTCAGATTTCACTCTGTTGGAGGCTGAAGTCAGGGTCTGAAACAGTACCCAAAATAGTTTTATAAGGTTCCTTTAACCAGAGCTCTGCTCGTGAGCGGCTTCTCAGTATGGCGGTTAGCTCCGCCCCCTAACCCCAAATTTTTTTCTTTCATGATTCAGATAGAGCATGCAATTTTAAGCAATTTTCTAATTTACTTCTATTATCAAATTTTCTTCGTTCTCTTGCAATCTTTATTTAAAAAGCATGAATATAAAGCTTAGAATCCAGCCCATTTTAGATTCAGTACCCTGAATAGCACTTGCTTATTGGTGGCTACATTTAGCAAACCAATAAGCAAGCATAACCCAGGTACTGAACAAAAAATGGGCCGGCTCCTAAGCTTTACATTCCTGCTTTTTAAATAAAGATGGCAACAGAACGAAGATAAATTGATAATAGGAGTAAATTAGAAAGTTTCTTAAAATTGCATGCTCTGTCTGAATCATGAAAGAAAAAAAAAATGGGTTTAGTATCCCTTTAAATGTGAGTACCCTGTGTTTGAGGGCACTTATGGAGTGACTATCCTCTAACTGATTCACACATTCAACGCCTCTTTTTTTTCTCTGAATTTTTTTTATAATGCACTGCATGCCACGACCTTCTACAAAATATTTTATTCTCTGTTACCATCATATTCAGTCATGCTATGCTATGTACATAGATATTTGCCTTTCAGAAAACATACAATATTTATTTAGATACTTGTATTTTTTATAGTTAATACCAGGGATGACCAACTGGCAGCTTTCTGTTCTAGTTTTTGTGGCCCCAGAAAAAAGTGGAATTAAAAATGTGGTCTTTGTAAGGACTTTGGACAGCTTACATATCATATTTAGTAAGATTAATAACTTCTTAAAGGGGACTTCAAAGGACATGGTACTTAAAGAGACCATCTACCCATACATTGTTATTGTTTAGAAATAGCCAGAAATTTAGAGGTGTAAAGTATATTAATATAACGTTGGTTGTACAAAGCTGGGAATGGGTAGTAAAAGCGTTATCTATCTTACTAAAGAATAAAAAAAATCAAGTAGATTGTCCCTTTAAAGGTCAAGAAATATAACACTAGCAATGCTGTCATACTATGTGTTATGGTAATACACTTTTTACCTCTGTGATTATTTTGAATCTAAGCCTCTGCAGACTGCCCCTTATTTCAGTTATTTTGCTGTCTTATAATTAACTACACGGGAGTGAGCACAATGTTATCTATATTGCACACATGAACTATCACTGTCCAACTGTGGGAAAAACTGTCAAAATGCATTGAGATAAGAGGTGGCCTTTAAGGTCTTAGAAATCAGTTTATGAGCCTACATAGGTTTATCTTTAAACAAATAATACCAAGAGAACAAAGCAAATGTTATGATAAGAGTAAATAGGAAAGTTGCGTAACCTCTTAATGACCAGCGCTGTACCCTGTACGATGCTGGTCAATATGCCCTTAAGTCCTGGGCTTTTCTCTGCCGCGATCTTGCTCAAAATAGCAAAATCGCGCTATGCCTGCATTCCCCACAAGTGGGGCACTGCAGTAATAGATTTGAAGAGTTACCGATGCAGAGAAGGCCATTCTGTGGCCTTCTCTGCATTGTATAGCAGTGGTGCCGATCGTTGGTGGGTGGGAGCGTAAGGAGGGAGGCTGGTGGGCGGCCCATCGTTGGAGGTGGAGGGTGGGAGTGGGACCGCTCGGCCATGCTACAGGGAATACAAAAATAAATAAAAAAAAAACTGCATCATTCAGGGGGAAGGAGGGAGAAGGAGCAATGAGGGGATCCCATGTGGGAACCGTTAACATAAAGGGAACTGGGAGGGGGATAGTGTATTGAGGGGGGGTAGCTACACTAAAGAAAAAAAATGGGACTTTTTTTCTTTTTTTTTTTTTAAATTGCCTATTTTGCAGCAAACTGGGTACTGGCAGACAGCTGCCAGTACCTAAGATGGTGGCAAATAAGTAGGTTAGGATCAGGGAGGTTTGGGGGTTAGGGGGGAACCAACACTGCAGCAAATATTTAAAAAAAAAAAAAAAAAAAAAACGCATTTATTTTCATACTGGCAGACTTTCTGCCAGTAGTTAAGATGGCGGTGACAATTGTAAGGTGGTGGATAGTGTTGCCACCCGTCCCTTAAATACAGAACACTTATAAGTTACACATGCTGCAGGGTGTACAGGGAGGAATATGAATAGTGCTGTCCAGAAACACAATACATGTTCCTCCCTGCACACCCTGCAGCATGTGTAACTCATAAGTGTCCAGGAAAACATAGCTGAGGTGGCAACCCTAGTGGTGGAGGGAATAGAGTTGTTTGACGGGGGCCAGGGGATGGGATGTGTCAGGTGGGACGCTGATCTCTACACTAAAGCTAAAAATTAACCCTACACGCTACCTAATTAACATTTTCACTGCTGGGCATAATACAAGTGTGGTGCGCAGCGGCATTTAGCAGCCTTCTAATTACTAAAAAGCAATGCCATATATGTCCGCAATTTCTGAACAAAGGGGATCCTAGAGAAGCATTTACAATCATTTGTGCAATAATTGCACAAGCTGTTTGTAAATATTTTCAGCGAGAAACCTAAAATTGTGAAAAATGTAACTTTTTTTTTATTTGATCGCATTTGGCGGGGAAATGGTGGCATGAAATATACCAAAATATATATATATATAGTTTTAATAGGTAAATATAAAAAAGGCTCTATTTCTGTTTAAATGTAGTGATGGCAAAAATGATAAAAAATGCTCTGGTCTTTTGGGGACGTTTTTGTCTGAGCGGTATATTTTGGTCCAAGAGCCAATAAATATTATAAAATTGCATAATCAACAGATGCATAAAAAAGACAATGCAATTACTTTGGATTTCAGATGGATGAGCAGATTTTTTTTTATAATAAATTTGAAAGTTTATTTTAACTCCTTGTCCCCTGCATATAAGACTTAAATACGTATACCGTGGGTATTGAAAATAATCACCCCCTTGAAAATAATCACATTTTGTTGCTTTGCAGCCTGAAATTAAGACAGTTTTTGTTGAACCACCTTTTGCTTTAATTACAGCCTTTAGTCTGTTAAGATATGGCTCTACTAACTTTGCACATCTATACAGTGCAATATTTTCCCACTCTTCTGTGCAGAACTGCTCCAGTTCTGTTACATTTGATGGTGACCGTTTGTGGACTGCAGTCTTCAAGTCATGCCACAGATATTCAATGGGGTTTAAGTCTGGGCTCTGATTAGGCCATGCAAGGACATTCACCTTTTTCTCCTTCAACCACTGTGTGGTAATTTTTGCTGTGTACTTTGGGTCATTGTCATGTTGGAAGGTAAACCTTCGTCTTATTGACAACTTCCTGGCAAAGGGCAGAAGATTTTCCTCAAGAATTTAACTGTATTTTCCCCATCCATTATTCCTTCTATCCTGACAAGTGCTCCAGTGCCACTGCTGCAGAGAAACATTACCATAACAAGATATTACCACCTCCATGCTTTACTGTATGTATGGTGTTATTTGGATGGTGAGCTGTATTGGATTTCCTCCAGACATATTGTTTGGTGTTGAGGCCAAATAATTAAATGTTAGTCTCATCTGACCATAACACCTTTTTCCATGTGGCCTCAGAATCTCCTAGGTGTGTTATGGCAAAGCTCAGTCGTGACTGCATGTGGCCTTTCTTGAGGAGTGGCTTTTTTCTTGCAAGTCACATTTTTGGAGAATTTGTAATATTGTTGTTACACGCATACAATGACCACTCTTTGTCATAAATTCCTGCAACTGCTTCAGAGTTGCTGTGGGCCTCTTAGAAGCCTCTCTGACTAGTTTCCTCCTTGCTGTTTCATCTAGTTTGGAGCGACGTCCTGATCCAGAGAGGGTCTGTGTTGTACCAAATACCTTCCACTTCTTAATAATAGACTTCACTGTGCTTCTAGGCATTGATAAAGCCTTTGATATATTCTTGTATTAATCTCCTGACTTGTGCCTGTCCACAACATTATCCTGGAGATCTTTTGACAGTGCCTTGCCACCCATAGTTAATATTGTTTGCTTCAGTTGCACTACCAAGGGACTGAGATGTTCCAGGAAAGCTCTTTTAATGCTGAGCTTATCAATATGCCCACAGCTGATCACAGTTGAAGGTCAAATGGCTTTGTGTTTGCCGTTGAGAAGGTGATTAGCTACACCTGATTTAGTTTACAAGTAATTTTAGGAGGGGTGATCCTTTATCCAACTCAGTGATTCTGTTTTGAATTGTCTTTATTTTTGCTTGACATGTTGGTGTTATATCTTTCACTAGGATGTTATAAGTAACACTGAGTAATTAGAACTGGATAAATAAAAACTGTGTCTGTCTTTTTTTCAGGCTGCAAAGCAACAAAATGTGATTATTTTCAAGGGGATGATTCTTTTCAATACCCCACTGTAAACTGTGAACTCTTGCACATGCTGAGTAGGAGCTGATGTCTCAAAATGTATGCATATAAAAGACTGTACAATCTGATAATGGATACAAATTTTTAAATGTTATTTCAGGCTCTGATTTATAAAAGATTAATTTTGACTTTAGTGCTGTGTAGTGTAAAAGCTGTTTAAATTTAATGTGAAATTTACAGGAAGTCCATAATTATCACCAATGTAATGTTCTAGACATTTCTGTGCTCCTCTTGTAAACCTATGTAAATTGAAATCACCAATCTCTTTATTATAAAGCTTTGGATCCCATTCTTTAATAAAATAATAACAGAAATTATGCAGTGGTACAATAAAATAAAAATAAATAGTAAAATGTGTTTTATAAAATCAGGTTAGTACCTTAAAGGGACACTGAACCCAAATTTTTTCTTTCATGATTCAGATAGAGCATGCAATTTTAAGCAACTTTCTAATTTACTTCTATTATCAGTTTTCTTCGTTCTCTTGCTATCTTTATTTTAAAAAGAAGGCATCTAAGCTAAGGAGCCAGCAAATTTTTGGTTCAGAACCATGGACAACACTTGTTTATTGGTGCTGTCCAATCAGCAAGGACAACCCAGGTTATTCACCAAAAATGGGCCGGCATTTTAACTTACATTCTCGCTTTTCAAATAAACATACCAAGAGAATGAAGACAATTTGATAATAGAAGTAAATTAGAAAGTTGCTTAAAATTGCATGCTCTTGAATCAGTTACTAATATTAGGTGCCAACTTGATTTGCTCTGCGTGATTAATTTTAAACAGATCAAGAGTGAGAAGTTGATGGGTTTTTCCTGTAAGAGATTCCACCTGATAGGCAAATTATTTAAGTTTGATTATGTATTTTTTCTGTTATATTCAGTCATGGGATATATGACTATATATAGTAAGCAATGCTTAGGTTTATTTGCTAATGTTGTATTTTTTTAGATTAGCTTGAGACTATGGGGCCTATTTATCAAGCCGTCAACCGCAAATACACTGGAATTCCGCAGCGTAATTGTGGAGAGCCTGATTCCCCTTATTTATCAAACCCTACAGACTGGCAAAAGTAGAATTTTGTGACGTAACATACGATCCGGGTTTATTTTTATTTTACAGGCAAGTTTGTATTTATTTTAACTAGGTAGAATAGTTATTAAATAATTATTAACTATTTAATAACTACCTAGCTAAAATAAATACTAAAGTACCTGTAAAATAAAACCTAACCTAAGTTACAATAACACCTAACGCTACACTACAATTAAATACAATTAAATAAATTACATACAATTAACTAAATTATATACAATTATCTAAAGTACAAAAAAACAAACACTAAAATACAGAAATAAATAAACAAATTACAGAAATTTAAACTAATTACACTTAATCTAATAGCCCTATCAAAATAACCCCCCCCCCAAAAAATAAAAAAAACCCTAGCCTAAACTACCAATAGCCCTTAAAAGGGCCTTTTGTGGGGCATTGACCCAAAGTAATCAGCTCTTTTACCTGTAAAGAAAAATACAAACAACCCCCCCAACAGTAAAACCCACCACCCACACAACCAACCCCCCCCAAAAAAATACTAACTAAAAAAACCTAAGCTCCCCATTGCCCTGAAAAGGGCATTTGGATGGGCATTGCCCTTAAAAGGGCAGTTAGCTCTTTTGCAGGCCCAAAGCCCTAACCTAAAAATAAAACCCACCCAATACACCCTTAAAAAAAAACTAACACTAACCCCCTGAAGATCGACTTACCGGGAGACGTCTTCATCCAAGCCGGGCAGAAGTGGTCCTCCGGACGGGCAGAAGTCTTCATCCAAGCCGGGCAGAAGTGGTCCTCCAGACGGGCAGAAGTCTTCATCCAAGCCGGGCAGAAGTGGTCCTCCAGACGGCAGAAGTCTTCATCCAGATGGCATCTTCTATCTTCATCCATCCGGTGCGGAGCAGGTCCATCTTCAAGACATTCGATGCAGAGTATTCTCTTCGGCCGATGACTACCGATGACGAATGAAGGTTCCTTTAAGTGATGTCATCCAAGATGGCGTCCCTTAGATTCCGATTGGCTGATAGAATTCTATCATCCAATTGAAATCTAAGGGACGCCATCTTGGATGATGTCACTTAAAGGAACCTTCATTCGTCGGGTAGTCATCGGCCAAAGAGGATACTTGAAGATGGACCCGCTCCGCGCCGGATGGATGAAGACTTCTGCCCGGCTTGGATGACGACGTCTCCTGGTAAGTCGATCTTCAGGGGGTTAGTGTTAGGTTTTTTTAAGGGTGTATTGGGTGGGTTTTATTTTTAGGTTAGGGCTTTGGGCCTGCAAAATAGCTAACTGCCCTTTTAAGGGCAATGCCCATCCAAATGCCCTTTTCAGGGCAATGGGGAGCTTAGGTTTTTATAGATAGTATTTTTTTGGGGGGGTTGGTTGTGTGGGTGGTGGGTTTTACTGTTGGGGGGGTGGTTTGTATTTTTTTTTTACAGGTAAAAGAGCTGATTACTTTGGGGCAATGCCCCGCAAAAGGCCCTTTTAAGGGCTATTGGTAGTTTAGTTTAGGCTAGGGTTTTTTTTTTATTTTGGGGGGGCTTTTTATTTTGATAGGGCTATTAGATTAGGTGTAATTAGTTTAAATTTCTGTAATTTGTTTATTATTTTCTGTAATTTAGTGTTTGTTTTTCTCTTGTTAAGTATATCCAGTCCACGGATCATCCATTACTTGTGGGATATTCTCCTTCCCAACAGGAAGTTGCAAGAGGATCACCCACAGCAGAGCTGCTATATAGCTCCTCCCCTCACTGCCATACCCAGTCATTCTCTTGCAACTCTCAACTAAGATGGAGGTCGTAAGAGGACTGTGGTGTTTTATACTTAGTTTATTTCTTCAATCAAAAGTTTGTTATTTTTAAATGGTACCGGAGTGTACTGTTTATCTCAGGCAGTATTTAGAAGAAGAATCTGCCTGGGTTTTCTATGATCTTAGCAGAAGTAACTAAGATCCTTTGCTGTTCTCACATATTCTGAGGAGTGAGGTAACTTCAGAGGGGGAATAGCGTGCAGGTTTTCCTGTAATAAGGTATGTGCAGTTAAAATATTTTTCTAGGGATGGAATTTGCTAGAAAATGCTGCTGATACCGAAGTAATGTAAGTAAAGCCTTAAATGCAGTGATAGCGACTGGTATCAGGCTTATTAATAGAGATACATACTCTTATAAAAGTATATTTTAAAACGTTTGCTGGCATGTTTAATCGTTTTTTACATATGTTTGGTGATAAAACTTATTGGGGCCTAGTTTTTTCCACATGGCTGGCTTGAATTTTGCCTAGAAACAGTTCCCTGAGGCTTCCCACTGTTGTAATATGAGTGGGAGGGGCCTATTTTTGGTGTTTTTTTGCACAGCAAAAATTACAGACACAGACATCCAGCTTCTTCCTGCATGATCCAGGACTTCTCTGAAGGGCTCAAAAGGCTTCAAAAGTCGTATTGAGGGAGGTAAAAAGCCACAGTAGAGCTGTGGCAGTTGTGACTGTTTAAAAAACGTTTTTGTCATTTGTTATTCCATTTTTGGTATTAAGGGGTTAATCATCCATTTGCAAGTGGGTGCAATGCTCTGCTAACTTATTACATACACTGTAAAAAAAATTGTTAGTGTAACTGCATTTTTTTACTGTCATTTCAAAATTTGGGAACATTTGTGTTTCTTAAAGGCGCAGTAACGTTTTTTTTATATTGCTTGTAAACTTGTTTTAAAGTTTTTTCCAAGCTTGCTAGTCTCATTGCTAGTCTGTTTAAACATGTCTGACACAGAGGAACCTACTTGTTCATTATGTTTGAAAGCCATGGTGGAGCCCCATAGGAGAATGTGTACTAAATGTATTGATTTCACCTTAAACAATAAAGATCAGTCTTTATCTATAAAAGAATTATCACCAGAGGGTTCTGTCAAGGGGGAAGTTATGCCGACTAACTCTCCCCACGTGTCAGACCCTTCGCCTCCCACTCAGGGGACGCACGCTAATATGGCGCCAATTACATCAGGGACGCCCATAGCGATTACCTTGCAGGACATGGCTGCAATCATGAATAATACCCTGTCAGAGGTATTATCTAGATTGCCTGAATTAAGAGGCAAGCGCGATAGCTCTGGGGTTAGGAGAGATACAGAGCGCGCAAATGCTGTTAGAGCCATGTCTGATACTGCGTCACAGTATGCAGAACATGAGGACGGAGAGCTTCAGTCTGTGGGTGACATCTCTGACTCGGGGAAACCTGATTCAGAGATTTCTAATTTTAAATTTAAGCTTGAGAACCTCCGTGTATTGCTTGGGGAGGTATTAGCTGCTCTGAATGACTGTAACACAGTTGCAATTCCAGAGAAATTGTGTAGGCTGGATAGATACTATGCGGTGCCGGTGTGTACTGACGTTTTTCCTATACCTAAAAGGCTTACAGAAATTATTAGCAAGGAGTGGGATAGACCCGGTGTGCCCTTTTCCCCACCTCCTATATTTAGAAAAATGTTTCCAATAGACGCCACTACACAGGACTTATGGCAGACGGTCCCTAAGGTGGAGGGAGCAGTTTCTACTTTAGCAAAACGTACCACTACCCGGTTGAGGACAGTTGTGCTTTTTCAGATCCAATGGATAAAAAATTGGAGGGTTACCTTAAGAAAATGTTTATTCAACAAGGTTTTATTTTACAGCCCCTTGCATGCATTGCGCCTGTCACTGCTGCGGCGGCGGCATTCTGGTTTGAGGCCCTGGAAGAGGCCATCCAGACGGCTCCATTGAATGAAATTATTGACAAGCTTAGAACGATTAAGCTAGCTAACTCATTTGTTTCTGATGCCATTGTTCATTTGACTAAACTAACGGCTAAGAATTCCGGATTCGCCATCCAGGCACGTAGGGCGCTATGGCTTAAATCCTGGTCAGCTGACGTGACTTCAAAGTCTAAATTACTCAACATTCCTTTCAAGGGGCAGACCTTATTCGGGCCTGGCTTGAAGGAAATTATTGCTGACATTACTGGAGGCAAGGGTCATACCCTTCCTCAGGACAGGGCCAAATCAAAGGCCAAACAGTCTAATTTTCGTGCCTTTCGAAATTTCAAGGCAGGAGCAGCATCAACTTCCTCCGCTTCAAAACAAGAGGGAACTGTTGCTCATTCCAGACAGGCCTGGAAACCTAACCAGTCCTGGAACAAGGGCAAGCAGGCCAGAAAGCCTGCTGCTGCCCCCAAGACAGCATGAAGGAATGGCCCCCTATCCGGAAATGGATCTAGTGGGGGGCAGACTTTCTCTCTTCGCCCAGGCGTGGGCAAGAGATGTTCAGGATCCCTGGGCGTTGGAGATCATATCTCAGGGATATCTTCTGGACTTCAAAGCTTCTCCTCCACAAGGGAGATTTCATCTTTCAAGGTTATCAGCAAACCAGATAAAGAAAGAGGCATTCCTAAGCTGTGTGCAAGACCTCCTAGTAATGGGAGTGATCCATCCAGTTCCGCGGACGGAACAAGGACAGGGATTTTATTCAAATCTGTTTGTGGTTCCCAAGAAAGAGGGAACCTTCAGACCAATCTTGGATCTAAAGATCTTAAACAAATTCCTCAGAGTTCCATCATTCAAAATGGAAACTATTCGGACCATCCTACCCATGATCCAAGAGGGTCAGTACATGACCACAGTGGACTTAAAGGATGCCTACCTTCACATACCGATTCACAAAGATCATCATTGGTTCCTAAGGTTTGCCTTTCTAGACAGGCATTATCAATTTGTAGCTCTTCCCTTCGGGTTGGCCACTGCCCCGAGAATTTTTACAAAGGTTCTGGGCTCACTTCTAGCCGTTCTAAGACCGCGAGGCATAGCGGTGGCTCCGTATCTAGACGACATCCTGATACAGGCGTCAAGCTATCAAATTGCCAAGTCTCATACAGAGATAGTTCTGGCATTTCTGAGGTCGCATGGGTGGAAAGTGAACGTGGAAAAGAGTTCTCTATCACCACTCACAAGAGTCTCCTTCCTAGGGACTCTTATAGATTCTGTAGAGATGAAAATTTACCTGACGGAGTCCAGGTTATCAAAACTTCTAAATGCTTGCCGTGTCCTTCATTCCATTCCACGCCCGTCAGTGGCTCAGTGCATGGAAGTAATCGGCTTAATGGTAGCGGCAATGGACATAGTGCCATTTGCGCGCCTGCATCTCAGACCGCTGCAATTATGCATGCTAAGTCAGTGGAATGGGGATTACTCAGATTTGTCCCCTCTACTAAATCTGGATCAAGAGACCAGAGATTCTCTTCTCTGGTGGCTTTCTCAGGTCCATCTGTCCAAGGGTATGACCTTTCGCAGGCCAGATTGGACGATTGTAACAACAGATGCCAGCCTTCTAGGTTGGGGCGCAGTCTGGAACTCCCTGAAGGCTCAGGGATCGTGGACTCAGGAGGAGAAACTCCTCCCAATAAATATTCTGGAGTTAAGAGCAATATTCAATGCTCTTCTAGCTTGGCCTCAGTTAGCAACACTGAGGTTCATCAGATTTCAGTCGGACAACATCACGACTGTGGCTTACATCAACCATCAAGGGGGAACCAGGAGTTCCCTAGCGATGTTAGAAGTCTCAAAGATAATTCGCTGGGCAGAGTCTCACTCTTGCCACCTGTCAGCGATCCACATCCCAGGCATAGAGAACTGGGAGGCGGATTTTCTAAGTCGCCAGACTTTTCATCCGGGGGAGTGGGAACTCCATCCGGAGGTGTTTGCTCAACTGGTCCATCGTTTGGGCAAACCAGAACTGGATCTCATGGCGTCTCGCCAGAACGCCAAGCTTCCTTGTTACGGATCCAGGTCCAGGGACCCGGGAGCAACGCTGATAGATGCTCTAGCAGCTCCTTGGTTCTTCAACCTGGCCTATGTGTTTCCACCGTTTCCTCTGCTCCCTCGACTGATTGCCAAAATCAAACAGGAGAGAGCATCAGTGATTCTGATAGCGCCTGCGTGGCCACGCAGGACCTGGTATGCAGACCTAGTGGACATGTCATCTCTTCCACCATGGACTCTGCCTCTGAGGCAGGACCTTCTAATACAAGGTCCTTTCAATCATCCAAATCTAATTTCTCTGAGACTGACTGCATGGAGATTGAACGCTTGATTCTATCAAGGCGTGGCTTCTCCGAGTCAGTCATTGATACCTTAATACAGGCTCGGAAGCCTGTCACCAGGAAAATCTACCATAAGATATGGCGTAAATATCTTTATTGGTGTGAATCCAAGAGTTACTCATGGAGTAAGGTTAGGATTCCTAGGATATTGTCCTTTCTCCAAGAGGGTTTGGACAAAGGCTTATCAGCTAGTTCTTTAAAAGGACAGATCTCTGCTCTGTCTATTCTTTTGCACAGAGTCTGGCAGAAGTTCCATACGTCCAGGCATTTTGTCAGGCTGTAAGGACTTATGATACTGTTGCTTTAAATCTTATACTCTTCATTGATTGGTTACCTCCCCTTATTTAAATTTGGCGCACTTATCACACAGTGCTTAGTATTTTGAAAACCTGTTCCTTTCACTAAACTGCCTAAGCCTTGGATTACAACTACTAATAATCTTTCTGAACGAACAAGAGGGAATTTCTCTTTTCAAATCCTGCCGCAATTGCTACATTGTAGTCTGCACAAGAAAATCGGAGATTATACAAATTACAAAATAACCTTTACCTAACTCTGCATCTCAGTGGGGGTTCTACTTTCTGCAAATCATAGCCGTGTTACCTGGTGCGCATACGGACTTCACACACAGCCGCTGTTGACAAGGATTCAAACAGAGCCTGCCGTCACTTCCGGTAGCTACCGAAGACGGGTGCCAGCGTTTCCAGCTTCACGGAGCAGACTAACAAGACGCTAACATTAACAACTACTTGGCAGGTACTGTAAATTCAACTTCATAACCACTGCTTGATAGACTATCATCTACTAGGTGAAGATACTATATTCTGAGCTTCCGTAATACAAACATTTACTGGCATAACCAAAGATTTCTGATATGAACTGTGGGGTTAACTAAATGTGCAGTCTCAGCAGTTACTCATATAGGATCTGATACCATTCCGTGTCAATACCCTGCATTAATCGTATTACTTCTAAGCATTAGAAATGTAATACAACCTGTGACTTTGATTTGTAATAACTATAAATATCACCAAATAACTGGAGTCTATTCCCACTTTAATGGATTCCCTAAAACTGGTGAAACAAACATTCTATAATTAAAACTGCAGTTGTGTTCCACTCCTTCAAATCAAATACTGCTTGTCATAGTTAAACTCACACTTGTTCCTTATTTTTGACAGGAGTATTACACAGGCTTTGGTTAGGATTAAGCCTGTGTTTAAAACTGTTGCTCCCCCGTGGAGCTTAAACTTGGTTCTTAAAGTTCTTCAGGGAGTTCCATTTGAACCCCTTCATTCCATTGATATTAAACTTTTATCTTGGAAAGTTCTGTTTTTGATGGCTATTTCCTCGGCTTGAAGAGTCTCTGAGTTATCTGCCTTACATTGTGATTCTCCTTATCTGATTTTTCATTCAGACAAGGTAGTTCTGCGTACCAAACCTGGGTTTTTACCTAAGGTGGTTTCTAACAGGAATATCAATCAAGAGATTGTTGTTCCATCATTGTGTCCTAATCCTTCTTCAAAGAAGGAACGTCTTTTGCATAATCTGGACGTAGTCCGTGCCTTGAAGTTTTACTTACAGGCTACTAAAGATTTTCGTCAAACATCTGCCCTGTTTGTCGTTTACTCTGGACAGAGGAGAGGTCAAAAAGCTTTGACAACCTTTCTCTCCTTTTGGCTTCGGAGCATAATACGCTTAGCCTATGAGACTGCTGGACAGCAGCCCCCTGAAAGGATTACAGCTCATTCTACTAGAGCTGTGGCTTCCACCTGGGCCTTTAAAAATTAGGCTTCTGTTGAACAGATTTGCAAGGCTGCGACTTGGTCTTCGCTTCACACCTTTTCAAAATTTTACAAATTTGACACTTTTGCTTCTTCGGAGGCTGTTTTTGGGAGAAAGGTTCTACAGGCAGTGGTTCCTTCCGTTTAAGTTCCTGCCTTGTCCCTCCCATCACCCGTGTACTTTAGCTTTGGTATTGGTATCCCACAAGTAATGGATGATCCGTGGACTGGATACACTTAACAAGAGAAAACATAATTTATGCTTACCTGATAAATGTATTTCTCTTGTAGTGTATCCAGTCCACGGCCCGCCCTGTCCTTTTAAGGCAGGTTTAAATTTTAATTAAACTACAGTCACCACTGCACCCTATGGTTTCTTCTTTCTCGTCTTGTTTCGGTCGAATGACTGGATATGGCAGTGAGGGGAGGAGCTATATAGCAGCTCTGCTGTGGGTGATCCTCTTGCAACTTCCTGTTGGGAAGGAGAATATCCCACAAGTAATGGATGATCCGTGGACTGGATACACTATAAGAGAAATAAATTTATCAGGTAAGCATAAATTATGTTTTTTGTACTTTAGATAATTGTACATAATTTAGTTAATTATATGTAATTTATTTAATTGTATTTAATTGTAGTGTAGTGTTAGGTGTTATTGTAACTTAGGTTAGGTTTTATTTTACAGGTACTTTTGTATTTATTTTAGCTAGGTAGTTATTAAATAGTTAATAACTATTTAGTAACTATTGTACCTAGTTAAAATAAATACAAACTTGCCTGTAAAATAAAAATAAACCCTAAGCTAGCTACAATGTAACTATTAGTTATATTGTAGCTAGCTTAGGGTTTATTTTATAGGTATTTAGTTTTAAATAGGAATAATTTAGTTAATGATAGTAATTTTATTTATATTTATTTAAATTAGATTTAAGTTAGGGGGTGTTAGGATTCGACTTAGGTTTAGGGGTTAATAAATTTAATATAGTGTTGGGGACGGCAGATTACGGGTTAATAAGTGTTATGTAGGTGGCAGTGGTGTGGGGGGGCAGATTAGGGGTTAATAACATAATGTAGGTGGCGGCGGCAGATTAGGGGTTAATAAGTATAATGTAGGTGGCGGTGGGCTCCGGGAGCGGCGGTTTAGGGGTTAATAACTTTATTTCGTTGCAGCAGGGTCAGTGAGCAGCGGGATAGGGGTAAAACATTTTAGTATAGTGTGGGTGTTTAGTGACAGTATACCAATAAAGCTGGGAAAAAGCCGAAGAGCAACAAGATCGATGACTGTTAGATAACAACAATCCGCTGTTCATCGCCCCGTACTTGGTGCACAGCTTTTTGACAGCTTTTTTGGTAACTTTGGAGAACGTATTCAGGTCCGCGGCAGCGATGTTAGGCGATCTTGGGCGAGTGTATTGGTGCCGGCGAATGCAAGTAAGTTGATGGATTGATAAATAGGGGCCAATATGTAGGATGTAATATGATTTGTTAAATTATTTATGGTTGTAAAAAATCTAGACCTGGATTAAGTATTGGTTTACTCTATGGGACATCTATGCTAAATTTATTGTAAAATCGATTTTTGAAAATAATAAAAAAATAAAATATAAAAAAACAAATTGCATGCTCTATCTGAATCACGAAAGAAAAAAATTGGGTTCAGTGTCCCTTTAAGTTAATGTCAACAGTTTTACAGAGTTTACACCAGTTTGGAAGAAGTTAATAAGACATATAAATAATAAATTAAAATGCTTCATGAACACTATGAAGAAGACCTCTGGAACTTAGACCACTTGAACTTTTTGGATTTATTTGGTTCAGTTTAGTTTCAGGTAAAATATGATCACTAATGTGAATAATTTTCACCTGAGATTTTGTTATGCTATTTTGGTGCATAAAATTTTCGGGTCTCCTAATTTAATTAAAAATATACCAATTAGCGCTTAAATAATATTTATGCTATAATTTAAAGAGGTATATAAGCATACTAAGTTTATTATAGAACTGTGTTTTTAGTGGCTTACACGTTGGCCATGACCGACAACTATTAAAATTCCACACTGCAGGAAGTTATTATAATAATAATAAATGATTAAGAAATATGAATACATAACTAAGTTCCTTAACAGTAGTATAAAAAAATAATTCCCAATGGCATATACACAAGTTGTTATAAAATTAAAATATTTTATTTACTAAGAAAAAAAAATAATTAAAAAAAATCCACATTTATACAATGTGCACATTTTGATTAAAAAAAAGAAAGAAAACAACCTCCTCAGCACTTACATTAATTTACCACATATTCAATACTTATTTATATGAATGTACAGTACCGGTATATATTAATTGCATCTCCAGAGTGCTCCCTCAAACACATCTGCTCAGATACTTGGAAGTTGCATGTAATATGTCAGCTATGACTCAATTTGCATCAAACAAACCATCACAGGCCCTCTGAACAGATGTGCTGTTTGAACATGGGTGCTTTGGGCACGCCCAACATATATACATATGCCCTGAAACAGAAATTACCTTTGCAAGTTGCCTTTTTGACACTGCAAGTATTTTAAAGGGATACTGAACACAAATATTTTCTTTCAGGATTCAGATAGAAAATGCAAATTTAAGCAACTTTCTAATTTACTCTTATTATCAATTTTCTTCGTTCTCTGGGTATCTTTACTTAAAAAAGCAGTAATGTAATCTTACGAGCCAGCCCATTTTTCATTCAGCACCTGGGTAGCTAAATGCAGCCACCAACCAGCAAGCGCTATCCAGGGTGCTCAACCAAAAATGGGCCGGTGTTCTGTCAGATTATCAAGCTCGTCAGATCGTCTAACGGAAGTGACGTTATGTCAGCTGTCTGACCGCAAATACTCACCGCGCATGCGTTCTACCGCATCATCGCATTACAATTAGATTGTTGGAAACGTTTAAAGCGCATGAGGTGTAGTTTGGCATGACGGGTAATGTAGTTTAATTTCAAAGAAATATGGTACCTTTATTTATATCTCTGTAATATACAGTTATAACAAGTCACATTAAAAATTAATTAAAAAATTAATAAACTGAACCTTAAAGAATTAGATGCTGATATTTTTAAACCAGCTTTATTGAGAAAGAGAAATACAAAACAGTACGATCTGTGTTATTCCCCTTTTTGATGTTTTTGTTTAATTGAGGGCAAAAACAGAATTTCTTATTATATTGCCAACTGATTTGTATTGGACTCCATTATATATTTCAAAGTACTGTTTTGTATTTTTCTTTCTCAATAAACATTATCCGTCATGCCTTACATATACAAACTACACTTCTGTGCGTGCATGCGCTTAAGCGTCCAAGAATCTGAAGGGCTGTGATTGGAATGCGGACGCAGTGGAGCGCATGTACGGTGAGTATTTGCGGTCAGACAGCTGATAGAACGTCACTTTTGTTAGATGACCTGACACGTTTGATAATCTGACAGAATACTGTCTCAGAAGCTTACATTCCTTGCTTTTTCAAATAAAGATACCAAGAAAATGAAGAAAATTTGATATTAGGAGTAAATCAGAAAGTTGCTTAAAATTGCATGCTCTATCTGAATCATAAAATGTAATATAATTCAATCAACCCATTTGCTACTCAATATAAATAAAGGATCAAAACATTCTTATACAGGGAGTGCAGAATTATTAGGCAAATTAGTATTTTGACCATATCATCCTCTTTATGCATGTTGTCTTACTCCAAGCTGTATAGGCTCGAAAGCCTACTACCAATTAAGCATATTAGGTGATGTGCATCTCTGTAATGAGAAGGGGTGTGGTCTAATGACATCAACACCCTATATCAGGTGTGCATAATTATTAGGCAACTTCCTTTCCTTTGGCAAAATGGGTTAAAAGAAGGACTTGACAGGCTCAGAAAAGTCAAAAATAGTGAGATATCTTGCAGAGGGATGCAGCACTCTTAAAATTGCAAAGCTTCTGAAGCGTGATCATCGAACAATCAAGCGTTTCATTCAAAATAGTCAACAGGGTCGCAAGAAGCGTGTGGAAAAACCAAGGCGCAAAATAACTGCCCATGAACTGAGAAAAGTCAAGCGTGCAGCTGCCAAGATGCCACTTGCCACCAGTTTGGCCATATTTCAGAGCTGCAACATCACTGGAGTGCCCAAAAGCACAAGGTGTGCAATACTCAGAGACATGGCCAAGGTAAGAAAGGCTGAAAGACGACCACCACTGAACAAGACACACAAGCTGAAACGTCAAGACTGGGCCAAGAAATATCTCAAGACTGATTTTTCTAAGGTTTTATGGACTGATGAAATGAGAGTGAGTCTTGATGGGCCAGATGGATGGGCCGTGGCTGGATTGGTAAAGGGCAGAGAGCTCCAGTCTGACTCAGACGCCAGCAAGGTGGAGGTGTAGTACTGGTTTGGGCTGGTATCATCAAAGAGGAGCTTGTGGGGCCTTTTCGGGTTGAGGATGGAGTCAAGCTCAACTTCCAGTCCTACTGCCAGTTTCTGGAAGACACCTTCTTCAAGCAGTGGTACAAGAAGAAGTCTGCATCCTTCAAGAAAAACATGATTTTCATGCAGGACAATGCTCCATCACACGCGTCCAAGTACTCCACAGCGTGGCTGGCAAGAAAGGGTATAAAAGAAGAAAATCTAATGACATGGCCTCCTTGTTCACCTGATCTGAACCCCATTGAGAACCTGTGGTCCATCATCAAATGTGAGATTTACAAGGAGGGAAAACAGTACACCTCTCTGAACAGTGTCTGTGAGGCTGTGGTTGCTGCTGCACGCAATGTTGATGGTGAACAGATCAAAACACTGACAGAATCCATGGATGGCAGGCTTTTGAGTGTCCTTGCAAAGAAAGGTGGCTATATTGGTCACTGATTTGTTTTTGTTTTGTTTTTGAATGTCAGAAATGTATATTTGTGAATGTTGAGATGTTATATTGGTTTCACTGGTAAAAATAAATAATTGAAATGGGTATATATTTGTTTTTTGTTAAGTTGCCTAATAATTATGCACAGTAATAGTCACCTGCACACACAGATATCCCCCTAAAATAGCTATAACTAAAAACAAACTAAAAACTACTTCCAAAACTATTCAGCTTTGATATTAATGAGTTTTTTGGGTTCATTGAGAACATGGTTGTTGTTCAATAATAAAATTAATCCTCAAAAATACAACTTGCCTAATAATTCTGCACTCCCTGTATAAATGTGGGGGGTGCTCAATGCCAAAAGAAAAAAAAAACAGAGGCACATATAGAGCACTCACTTAAGGAAATACCAAGGAAGGAGACTATTTCACAGGGTAACACTTAAACTTAACCTTTATGTATACAAATAAAATAGAGAAAAAATTATTATAATAAAATACTAAAAATCCAAAATGGATAAAGAATATTAACAGACTGAAGGTCAAATAACAATAATCACCAATAAACAATCAAAAGGGTATCAGAGATGCGGTCATGGAGCTATCAGCATCGGTTGTCCCATTGTGTAAGTTCTACCAAAATTTACTATATACCTAAAGAGGACACAGTCCTCCAAAACAATTAACTATGATATAGTAGTTCTCACACCATTATTAAAAATCGTTGGGTACGTGCATCCACATACTGCAAAAATAATCTCTGATACCAAAATACTCAAACCACAAGTCAAATAAACATGTTGAAAAGATTTATTAGATACGCCTGATGCGCATTTCGCCGTTAGGCTTTGCTCAAATGGTTTTGGATTTTTAGTATTTTATTATAATTATGTTTTCTCTATTTTATTTGTTTAAATAAAGGTTAACTTTTAGTGTTACCCTGTGAAATAGTCTCCTTCCCTGGTATTTCCTTAAAGGGATACTCTATTCAAAATTAAACTTTCATGATTCAGATAGAGCATGCAATTTTAAGCAATTTTCTAATTTACTCCTATTATCACATTTTCTTCATTCTCTTTGTATCTTTTTTTGAAAAAGCAAGAATCTAAGCTTAGGAGCTGGCCCATTTTAGGTTCAGCACCTGGGTAGCGCTTGCTGATTGGTGTCTAAATGTAACCACCAAAAAAAAATGGGCCGGCTCCTAAGATTAGATTCTTGCTTTTTCAAAAAAAAGATACAAAGAGAATGATTTACTCATATAAGTAAATTAGAAAGTTGCCTAAAATTGCATGCTCTATCTGAATCATGGAATTGTTATGTGGATGAAAGGAGGAATCCACTAAAGTATGCATTCCAGCAATCTTTGCCCAGGACTAGTGAGGCTGAACAATAGAATAAAATATTAAAGGAATAGTCTAGTCAAAATTAAACTTTCGTGATTCAGATAGAGCAGGTAATTTTAAACAACTTTCTAATTTACTCCTATTGTCAATTTTGCTTTGTTCTCTTGGTATATTTATTTGATAAAGCAAAAATGTAAGCATAGGAGCTGGCGCACTTTTGGTTCAGAACCTGGGTAGCACTTTCTGATTGGTGTCTAAATGTAGCCACCAATCAGCAAGCGCTACCCAGTTTCTGAACCAAAAATGCGCCGGCTCCTAAGTTTTCATTTAAATAATTTACCAAGAGAACAAAAAAAAATTTGATAATAGGAGTAAATTAGAAAGTTGCTTAAAATTGTCTGCTCTATCTGAATCATGAAAGTTTAATTTTGACTTTATTATCCCTTTAAATATTTTAAAAATGGGATAGAAAATAAAAACAATAATGGTAACCAGTATGACATATGGTCACATAAATATCAGCAGTGTTTATGCCTTTGACTATCACGTCTAAAAGTGCCACATGATGCAAAATGTGGGGGAGCTCACCAATTGTAAGTGGCCAACAGTATTGAGTAGGCACTCAATACTATTATCTATAAATAAATAATAATATAAATCTTCAACAAACAGGTTTATAACCGGTTATCTGAGTTTATGAAGATAGTAGTATAATATACTGAGAAATAAATAAAGTAGATAAGACTACCTCAATGTGATAACCAAGCACAATTTGTGCTTTATTTTTTTATTAAATGAGTTTGAGGCAGTATATCTGCCCTAATTTGGGAGTCTCACGCTATCATTTTGTTTAAATCTGACTATGCCACAGCCTAATACTAGTGTAATGTAGTCACTTGGTAATAGTTAGGTATCTTGTAGAGCTACCATTATTGTTGGTAATTCAGCTATACACTTTTACCTACCATTTGTGCCTCATTGCACACTGTAGCACTGTAACACTATTACTTAAAGGGACAGTATACACTCATTTTCATATAACAGCATGTAATAGACACTACTATAAAGAATAAGATGCACAGATACTGATATAAAAATCCAGTATAAAACTGTTTAAAAACGTACTTAGAAGCTTTCAGTTTAGCTCTGTTGAAAAGGCAGTTGGAAAGCCCACTGCAAGTGGGAAATAAGACACTCCCCCCCCCCTTCTTTTGCACATGAAAAGACCCTTTACACAAACAGGAGCAAGCTGGAAAAGGTAGCTGACGGTACTCAAATAATACTTTGGGGCTTGGTTAGGAGTCTGAAAATCAGAGCAATGTTCTTTAAAAATAAGCAAAATTATACATTTAAAAAAAAAAAAAAAACCTTTATGGGCTTTATAAATAGATCATCTACAAAACATTTATGCAAAGAAAAAATGAGTGTATAATGGCCCTTTAAAGGGACACTGAACCCACATTTTGTCAGGGTTTTTTCCCTGCTTTGTTTGTCATGTGCTGCTGGCAGCCATTTTACTCACCTCTCTTGCTGATTCTGGTGCATACTGTGTGATGCTGCTCATTTCCTGCACTTCCTTTTATGGCCAGACTGATGTTCATCATCCGTGTGAGACAGGATGTAGTCTCAGAATTGTGATGTCATCACTTATTATTTAAAGGGCCTCTGTGCAGTATGCTTTGCCCTTGCGTTGTCTCAGACCTGTTTGTGAGAGCTCCTGTGTATTACCTGGATTTCTGACGTCCCTCCTGGTTCCTGATCCCTGGCTTGTTCCTGAATCTGCTGTTCTCCTTGTTCCTGATTCCGGCACGTCTGACTACTCGCTTTGGCTCCTGACTCACCTCGTCTGACTACCAGCTCTGGTTTTGATTCCTGGCTTTGTTATTTGAAATGTGGACTTTTTATTATTTTTTGCTATTAATAAAGGTGTGATTATTTTTGCATTTCTCGTCTTAGTCTGATTCCTGGCACCCTGACATTACGCAAGGGCCATGAATCCTGATGGTGCTAATAATCCACCTTTAGCTGCCATAATTTCCAGGATGGATGAACAGGATCACAGCTTGGATCAGTTTGCACTAGCCCTGCAAACCCTGCTGACTCGCACTGCACGTTTGGACCAAAGTGTCCCGCAAGTTATGGCTGCTCCTGTTTCCGCTGCTGCACCTAGTCCTACCAGGAGCATGTCCGGTTCTGCACCTCTACCTCAGCGATATGGAGGCGATCCTAATCAGTGCAGAGGGTTTTTGAACCAGGTGGGCATTTACTTTGAGATGCTACCTCAGGCGTTTCCCTCTGACAGAGCTAAGGTGGGATTTCTCATTTCGTTACTCTCTGACACAGCTCTTGCCTGGGCTAATCCCTTGTGGGAGACTAATAAACCTGTGATTTCAAATTACCCTGAATTTGTGGCCTCCATTCGAAGGGTATTTGATGTTCCGGCTCGCTCCTCCTCTGCTGCTAAACGACTATTCAGCAAGGTACAAGATCTGTTCCTTAGTATGCCATTGAGTTCCGTACGCTTGCCGCAGAGGTAGGTTGGAACAATGAAGCCCTTGTTGCCGCCTTCTTTCATGGGCTCTCTGATGCGATTAAAGACGAAGTTGCTGCCAGAGATTTATCAGAAGATCTCGAGGCATTGGTGTCTTTTTTTATTCTAATTGACATCAGACTAAGTGAGAGGCCCTCTTTCAAGCAGCGCTTGCGGAAGCCTCCTGTTCTGTTGTCTCCTATGTGTTCGTTCCCACTCATGCCTCCCTCTCCTCCCATGCCTTCCGGTCCCGAGTCACCAGGTACTGCTGAGCCGATGCAGTTGGGATTCACGCGTCTCTCCACGGCGGAGAGGGCCTTTAGGAGGAGGGAGGGGCTCTGCCTCTATTATGGGTTACAGGGTCACCTTTTGAAATCTTGTCCTACATGGCCGGGAAACGCTCACACCTAAGGTCCTGTCGGGGGCAGACCTTGGGAGGTTTATCCTCGTCCCCGGAACCGCTAAAGGAGAAACCTTTGGTCACGGTTATCCTTTCCTGGGTGGACTCCTCCATAGTCACCCAGGCTCTTGTTATCCATGGCTGTTGGGGCTCTCCATTTTGAAACCCTCCAGTTCCAGGTGATAAACACTCCGCATTTTCCAGTTGTTCTGGGTCTCGACTGGCGCAGGTCCGAAATTTTGTCATGGTCTCCGCAATGTATTTCCACTTGTCTTTGGAAACCAGTTAAAAGTCTTGTGCACTTCTTTGGTATCTCAATTGCCAGAGGAGTACCGAAAGTTCCTAGATGTTTTTGACAAGGTGCGTGCCGGTATGTTGCCTCCTCACTGGTCTTACGATTGTGCCATAGACCTGCAACCCGGAGCCATTCCTCCTCTGGGCCGGGTTTACCCTCTGTCTGTTGCAGAGAATTATGCTATGGAGGAGTATGTTGCCGATGCTCTGTCGTGGGGGATCATCCGCAAATCCTGCTCTGCTGCAGGGGCTGGCTTCTTCTTTGTGAAGAAAAAGGGTGGCGAGTTAAGACCATGCATCAATTATAGGGGTCTTAATCATCTTACCATTAAGAATGCTTGCCCTATTCCACTCATTACGGAACTCTTTGACCGCCTCTAGGGAGCTACGGTCTTTACTAAACTTGATTTGAGAGGAGCGTACAATCTCGTTATGATCAAGGAGGGTCACGAATGGAAAACAGCATTTAACACCAGGAGCGGGCATTATGAGTATCTTGTAATGCCCTTTGGCCTATGTAATGCTCCTGCTGTTTTCCAGGAATTTATTAATGATGTCCTACGAGATATGTTGCAACAGTGTGTTGTGGTGTACTTAGATGACATCCTTATACACTCAGCCACACTTGAGGATCATCGTTGTGATGTTACACGGGTTCTTCCGAGACTACGTGAGAACGGCCTGTTTTGTAAACTCGAGAAATGTGAGTTCCATCAGACTCAAGTAACCTTCCTAGGTTATGTTATCTCAATTGCAGGGTTCTCCATGGATCCTGACAAGTTATCTGCAGTTCTGCAGTGGCCTCCCCCAGTTGGTCTAAGGTCAAGTCAACGTTTTTTGGGGTTCATCAATTACTATAGAAATTTTATTAAAAACTTTTCTTCCTTGGTCAAACCTATCACAGACATGACCCGTAAAGAGAATGATCCACTCCATTGGTCACCTACTGCCATTAAGGCCTTTGATAGTCTTAAGACTGCCTTTGCTGCCGCTCAAGTTTTGGGTCATCCTAATCCTGTCCTGCCTTTCGTTCTTGAGGTTGATGCATCTGAGACTGGAGTAGGTGCCCTCTTCTCTCAACGTCCTATGCCTGACGGTTCCTTGCATCTGTATGTTGTCTCCAGCGTAGTACTATTATGAAATTGGCGACAGGGAATTACTGGCCATAATTTTGGCACTCAAGGAATGGAGGCATCTTCTAGAGGGTACTAGCGTGCCAGTGCTCATTCTTACTGACCACAAGAATTTAACTTATCTATCTGAAGCAAAACGTTTGTCACCCCAACAGGCCAGATGGGTGCTATTTTTGTCTAGGTTTAATTATGTGGTCTCTTACCTACTTGGTAGTAAGAATGTTAGGGCTGATGCCCTCTCTCGACAATGTTCGCCTCTGTCCAAGGAGGAGTCTGTACCTACTCCAGATATACCTACTGACCATATTTTTGCTTCAAAACCTATTGCTAATGGTGAGCATCCTTGGACACATCTTTCCATGGACTTCATTGTCGAGCTCCCATTTTCCAATGGCAATACTGTTATCCTTATGGTGGTTTACCGTTTTTCTAAAATGTCACAATGCATTCCCTTGAAGAAGTTGCCTACCGCTCAGGAGCTTGCTTCAATTTTTGCCTGGGAGGTCTTCCATTTAGATGGGTTACCCAAGGACATAGTGTCGGACCTGGGTAGCCAGTTTGTCTCCAGATTTTGGCGTTCCTTTTGTGCTCAAATGGGGATCCAGCTTTCCTTCTCCTCGGCATATCACCCTCATCCAATGGGGCTGCGGAACGGTCTAATCAAGCTCTGGAACAGTTCCTCCATTGCTATGTCTCAGATCACCACAACAATTGGTCTGAACTGTTACCTTGGGCAGAGTTTGCTCGTAATAGTGCTATTAATGCTTCCTCCAAGTTATCCCCGTTCATGGCGAATTATGGGTTTCAACCATCCTTGTTGCCCGATTCATTCATGTCTCAGGGTATTCCGGCTTTGGAAGAGCATCTCCGGCAACTCCGTTCCACGTGGGTGCAGATTGAGGATTGCCTTTCATCGTTCTATGCAGCGCCAAAAGTTCCAAGCTGATCGTAGGCGTCTGCCCGCACCTTCCTACCAGGTTGGTGAGAGAGTTTGGCTGTCCTCCCACAACTTAAACCTTTGTGTGCCTTCCAATAAACTGGTTCCCCGTTATGTTGGTCCTTTTCGAATACTCAGACGGGTTAATCCTGTGGCCTACGCTCTTGACCTTCCTCCTGCAATGCGCATCTCCAATGTTTTTCATGTCTCCCTTATGAAACCATTGGTTTGTAATCGGTTTACCCCTGTGTTGCCTCGTCCCCATCCTATCTTTGCTGACAACCATGAGGAGTATGAGGTCAGCAGCATTATTGACTCTCATATGTCCAGGGGCTGCGTACAGTATTTGGTTCATTGGAGGGGCTACGGTCTGGAGGAGTGTTTATGGGTTCCCTCCTCTGATGTTCATGCTCCCGCCCTCCTCTGTGCCTTCCATGCCCGTTTCCCAAATTAGCCTTTTGTCCTCCCGCGGGGGAGGGGTCGTTAAGGGGAGGGTACTGTCAGGGTTTTTTCCCTGCTTTGCTTGCCATGTGCTGCTTGCAGCCATTTTACTCACCTCTCTTGCTGATTCTGGTGCATACTGTGTGATGCTGCTCATTTCCTGCACTTCCTTTTATGGCCAAACTGGTGTACATCATCTGTGTGAGACAGGATGCAGTCTCAGAATTGTGATGTCATCACTTATTATTTAAAGGGCCTCTGTTCAGTATGCTTTGCCCTTGCGTTGTCTCAGACCTGTTTGTGAGAGCTCCTGTGTATTACCTGGGTTCACAACCTGGGTTGTGCTTGCTGATTGGACAGCACCAATAAACAAGTGCTGTCCAGGGGTCTGAACCAAAGATTGGCTTGCTCCTTATCTTAGATGCCTTCTTTTTCAAATAAAGATAGCAAATGAACGAAAAAAATTTGATAATAGGAGAAAATTAGAAAGTTGCTTAACCTCTTAATGACCACAGCACTTAACACCCATGCTAAATAGTTTCTAAATTTTGTCCTGAGTTTAGAAATACCCAATGTTTACATGTTCTTTGCTTTTTTTTGCAAGTTATAGGGCAATAAATACAAGTAGCACTTTGCTATTTCCAAACCACGTTCTTTCAAAATTAGCGCTAGTTACATTGGAACACTGATATGTGTCAGGAATCCCTGAATATCCCTTGACATGTATATTTTTTTTTTTAGAAGACATCCCAAAGTATTGATCTAGACCCATTTTGGCATATTTCATGCCACCATTTCACCGCCAAATGCAATAAAATAAAAAAAATTGTTCACTTTTTTACAATTTTTTTCACAAACTTTAGGTTTCTCACTGAAATTATTTACAAACAACGTATGCAATTATGGCATAAATGGTTGTAAATGCTTCTCTGGGATCCCCTTTGTTCATAAATAGTGGACATATATGGCTTTGGCTTTGCTTTTTGGTTATTAGAAGGCTGCTAAATGCCACTGCGCACCACACGTGTATTATGCCCAGCAGTGAATGGGTTAATTAGGGAGCATGTAGGGAGCTTCTAGGGTTAATTTTAGCTTTAGTGTAGTGTAGTAGACGACCCCAAGTATTGATCTAGGCCCATTTTGGTATATTTCATGCCACCATTTCACCGCCAAATGCGATCAAATTAAAAAAAAGTTAAATTTTTCACAATTTCAGGTTTCTCACTGAAATTATTTACAAACAGCTTGTGCAATTATGGCAGAAATGGTTGTAAATGCTTATCTGGGATCCCCTTACTTCAGAAATAGCAGACATGTATGGCTTTGGCGTTGCTTTTTGGTAATTAGAAGGCCGCTAAGTGCCGCTGCGCACCACAAGTGTATTATGCCCAGCAGTGAAGGGGTTAATTAGGGAGCTTGTAGGGTTAATTTTAGCTTTAATGTAGTGTAGTAGACAACCCAAAGTATTGATCTAGGCCCATTTTGGTATATTTCATGCCACCATTTCACCGGCAAAAGTGATCAAATAAAAAAAATTGTTCACTTTTTCACAAACTTTTTCAAAAACTTTAGGTTTCTCACTGAAATTATTTACAAACAACTTGTACAATTGTGGCACAAATGGTTGTAAATGCTTCTCTGTGATCCCCTTTGTTCAGAAATAGCAGACATATATGGCTTTGGTGTTGCTTTTTGGTAATTAGAAGGCCGCTAAATGCTGCTGCGCATCACACGTGTATTATGGCTAGCAGTGAAGGGGTTAATTAGGTAGTTTGTAGGGAGCTTGCAGGGTTAATTTTAGCTTTAGTGTAGGGATCAGCCTCCCACCTGACAAATCACACCCCCCGATCCCTCCCAAACAGCTCCCTTCCCTCCCCCACCCCACAATTGTCCTGCGATCTTAAGTACTGGCAGAAAGTCTGCCAGTACTAAAATAAAAGGTATCTTTTGCAAAAAAAAAAAAGTTATTTATTTATTTATTTATTTTCTGTAGTGTAGCTCGATATCGAGACATCACTGCCATAACCGGAAAGCAGCTGGAAGCGAGCAGGATCGCTTCCAGCTGCTTTCCAGACAGAGGACGTGCAGGGTACGTCCTCAGGTATTAACTGTTGTTTTTTAGGACGTACCCTGCACGTCCTCAGTCGTTAAGGGGTTAAAATTGCATGCTCTATCTGAATCATGAAAGAAAAATTTTGGGTTTAGTATCCCTTTAACTACTTATTGTAGCAACATTGTTGCATTACTCATACCTATGAAATTTATAACCTAGATAAATCGATACAAACGCTACATAATATAAGATATAATCCCAAGTGTTACAGCCAAACAGACTATAATTATCCAGCAAATATATAACTAAGTAGTATGTTTTAACACTTTCTCACCTGAACTCACACTGTAATCTTATTATGTGTTTGATTACCTCAACCTCAGAAGTATTTTTGTGAGATATTGACCATCCTATCAGATATTAATATTACATGTATTAAAGCATTACACTACACCACTATCCTTACTCTCTCATAATGCTAAGCAGTATCAAAATGCAACAAAGCACAGCACCTCCTGTGAGTGCACGCTGACAAGGCTACTGTCAAGCCTTCCAATACTGAAAAGTCCACACATAGTAGCACTATAATTAAAGGGATAGAAAACCCCCAAAAAAAACTTTTCAGATTTACAAACTTCTCAAACTATATTTACAATTCACAAATAACATAGTTAAGCAATTTATTTTGGTTTACCTGTAATTTTACATAGAAATTTTGTTTTCTGCCAAACCCCTCCGGATCCTCATTATGCATATCAAATTTTAGTGTTCTACCTAGGTAGAACAATAATGGCGCAGTATGCCTTGTCCTGAACCCACGCATGGGCAAAACTGATTGTCAGGTGTTCTGTCAAAATCTGTGGCCGCATTCCTGAGCGCACAACTGACGGGTTGCAGAATCTGACAGAACACACTGCCTGTCAGATTTTGCTGCCTTCACAGAAGCGCCGCTGTTCCACAGCTTTTCTTCTGATTCAATGTAACTGAAAGGGTCTTAGCACAGAGTAACTTACTACAGCCAGGGAAGTGGAAAGTTTGCTCTAAAGACAAGTGATTAGCAGTAAAGATTTTTGAAGCACTTACTGGGGCGTATAGGATTACATACAGGCGATCATCAGGATTCCTGTGAGGCGAAAAAGTATTTTGATCGGTACAAGTGGTGATTGACTAAAAAGCAACCTACATGAACGAAGGGCAGTGTTGGAACCTCTCCAACTTTGCAGTTGATATCAGAGCACTAAATTACGATGTAAGTAACAATGTATCACTGCCACCTGTAATGGGCTTCTGTTTGTTTGCTCCTAGAGTCTCCATTGCATCTTTGATTTCGTGTGGCTAATTTATATACACGACCTGGGACTTACAAGTGACTTTCTTTTCACATAGTGGTTATTGTAATGTGTCATTATTATGATTTTTTTAGCGTGATTGTATTGATTTTTCTTTCATGTAATTAGCAAGAGTCCATGAGCTAGTGACGTATGGGATATACATTCCTACCAGGAGGGGCAAAGTTTCCCAAACCTTAAAATGCCTATAAATACACCCCTCACCACACCCACAAATCAGTTTTACAAACTTTGCCTCCTATGGAGGTGGTGAAGTAAGTTTGTGCTAGATTCTACGTTGATATGCGCTCCGCAGCAGGTTGGAGCCCGGTTTTCCTCTCAGCGTGCAGTGAATGTCAGAGGGATGTGAGGAGAGTATTGCCTATTTGAATGCAATGATCTCCTTCTACGGGGTCTATTTCATAGGTTCTCTGTTATCGGTCGTAGAGATTCATCTCTTACCTCCCTTTTCAGATCGACGATATACTCTTATATATATACCATTACCTCTGCTGATTTTCGTTTCAGTACTGGTTTGGCTTTCTACAACATGTAGATGAGTGTCCTGGGGTAAGTAAGTAAGCTTATTTTCTGTGACACTCTAAGCTATGGTTAGGCACTTTTTTATAAAGTTCTAAATATATGTATTCAAACATTTATTTGCCTTGACTCAGAATGTTCAACATTCCTTATTTTCAGACAGTCAGTTTCATATTTGGGATAATGCATTTGAATCAATAATTTTTTCTTACCTTAAAAAATTTGACTTTTTCCCTGTGGGCTGTTAGGCTCGCGGGGGCTGAAAATGCTTCATTTTATTGCGTCATTCTTGGCGCGGACTTTTTTGGCGCAAAATTTTTTTTCTGTTTGTTGCATCATTTTTTGACGTTTTTTTGCGTCAAAAGTGTCGGCGTTCCGGATGTGGCGTCATTTTTGGCGCCAAAAGCATTTAGGCGCCAAATAATGTGGGCGTCTTATTTAGCGCTAAAAAATATGGGCGTCATTTTTGTCTCCACATTATTTAAGTCTCATTATTTATTGCTTCTGGTTGCTAGAAGCTTGTTCACTGGCATTTTTTTCCCATTCCTGAAACTGTCATTTAAGGAATTTGATCAATTTTGCTTTATATGTTGTTTTTTCTATTACATATTGCAAGATGTTCCACGTTGCAACTGAGTCAGAAGATACTTCAGGAAAATCGCTGCCCGGTGCTGGAGCTACCAAGTTAAGTGTATCTGCTGTAAACTTTTGGTATCTGTTTCTCCAGCTGTTGTTTGTATTGCATGTCATGACAAACTTATTAATGCAGATAAAATTTCCTTTAGTACTGTTACATTACCTGTTGCTGTTCTGTCAACATCTAATTTTCAGAGTGTTCCTGATAACATAAGAGATTTTATTTTTAAATCCATTAAGAAGGCTATGTCTGTTATTTCTCCTTCTAGTATACATAAAAGTCTTTTAAAACTTCTCTTTTTTCAGTTGAATTTTTAAATGAACATCATCATTCTGATACTGATAATGGTTCTTCTGGTTCAGAGGTTTCTGTCTCAGAGGTTGATGCTGATAAATCTTCGTATTTGTTCAAGATGGAATTTATTCGTTCTTTACTTAAAGAAGTATTAATTGCATTAGAAATAGAGGATTCTGGTCCTCTTGATACTAAATCTAAACGTTTAAATAAGGTTTTTAAATCTCCTGTAGTTATTCCAGAAGTGTTTTCTCTCCCTGATGCTATTTCTGAAGTAATTTCCAGGGAATGGAATAATTTGGGTAATTCATTTACTCCTTCTAAAACGTTTTAAGCAATTATATCCTGTGCCATCTGACAGATTAGAGTTTTTGGGACAAAATCCCTAAGGTTAATGGGGCTGTCTCTACTCCTGCTATATTTTTAGCGGATGTTGCTGCAGCTTCAACTTTTTGGTTAGAAGCTTTAGCGCAACAAGTAACAGATCATAATTTTATAGCATTATTATTATTCTATAACATGCTAATAATTTTATTTGTGATACCATCTTTTGATATCATTAGAGTTGATGTCAGGTATATGTCTCTAGCTATTTTAGCTAGAAGAGCTTTATGGCTTAAAACTTGGAATGCTGATATGTCTTCTAAGTCAACTTTGCTTTCCCTTTCTTTCCAGGGTAATAAATTATTCGGTTCTCAGTTGGATTCTATTATCTCAACTGTTACTGGAGGGAAGGGAACTTTTTTACCAAAGGATAAAAAATCTAAGGTAAATTTAGGTCTAATAATCGTTTTAGTTCCTTTCCTCACAACAAGGAACAAAAGCCTGATCCTTCATCCTCAGGAGCAGTATCAGTTTGGAAACCATTTCCAGTTTGGGATATATCCAAGCCTTATAGAAACCCAAAGCCAGCTCCTAAGTACCCATGAAGGTGCGGCCCTCATTCCAGCTCAGCTGGTATGGGGCAGATTACGTTTTCTTCAAAGAAATTTGGATCAATTCCGTTCACAATCTCTGGTTTCAGAACATTGTTTCAGAAAGGTACAGAATTGGCTTCAAGTTAAGGCCTCCTGCAAAGAGATTTTTTTCTTTCCCGTGTCCCAGTAAACCCAGCAAAGGCTCAGCATTTCTGAAATGTGTTTCAGATCTAGAGTTGGCTGGAGTAATTATGCCAGTTCCAGTTCTGGAACAGGGGCTGGGGTTTTATTCTATCTCTTCATTGTACCAAAGAAGGTCAATTCCTTCAGACCAGTTCCGGATCTATCAATATTGAATCGTTATGTAAGGATACCAACATTCAAGATGGTAACTGTAGGACTATCCTGCCTTTTGTTTAGCAAGGGCATTATATGTCTACAATAGATTTACAGGATGCATATCTGCATATTCCAATTCATCCAGATCACTTTTAGTTTCTGAGATTCTCTTTTTAGACAAGCATTACCAGTTTTGTGGCTCTACCGTTTGGCCTAGCATCAGCTCCAAGAATTTTTTCAAAGGTTCTCGGTGCCCTTCTGTCTGTAATCAGAGAACAGGGTTTTGGTATTTCCTTATTTTGGACGATATCTTGGTACTTGCTCAGTCTTCACATTTTCGCAGAATCTCATACGAATCGACTTGTGTTGTTTCTTCAAGATCATGGTTGGAGGATCAATTTACCAAAAAGTTCATTGATTCCTCAGACAAGGGTAACCTTTTTAGGTTTCCAGATAGATTCAGTGTCTATGACTCTGTCCTTGTCAGACAAGAGAAGTTTAACATTGATATCAGCTTGTCAAAACCTTCAGTCACAATCATTCCCTTTGGTAGCCTTATGCATGGAAATTTTAGGTCTTAGGACTGCCGCATCGGATGCGATCTCCTTTGCTCGTTTTCACATGCGACCTCTTCAGCTCTGTATGCTGAACCAATGGTGCAGGGATTACACAAAGATATCTCAATTAATATCTTTAAACCGATTATACGACACTCTCTGACGTGGTGGACAGATCACCATCGTTTAGTTCAGGGGGCTTCTTTGTTCTTCCGACCTGGACTATAATCTCAACAGATGCAAGTCTTACAGGTTGGGGAGCTGTGTGGGGGTCTCTGACGGCACAAGGGGTTTGGGAATCTCAGGAGGTGAGATTACTGATCAATATTTTGGAACTCCGTGCAATTTTCAGAGCTCTTCAGTCTTGGCCTCTTCTGAAGAGAGAGTTGTTCATTTGTTTTCAGATAGACAATGTCACAACTGTGGCATACATCAATCATCAAGGAGGGACTCACAGTCCTCTGGCTATGAAAGAAGTATCTCGAATTTTGGTTTGGGGGGAATCCAGCTCCTGTCTAATCTCTGCGGTTCATATCCCAGGTATAGACAATTGGGAAGCGGATTATCTCAGTCGCCAAACGTTGCATCCGGGCGAATGGTCTCTTCACCCAGAGGTATTTCTTCAGATTGTTCAAATGTGGGAACTCCCAGAAATAGATCTGATGGCTTCTCATCTAAACAAGAAACTTCCCTGGTATCTGTCCAGATCCCGGGATCCTCGGGCGGAGGCAGTGGATGCATTATCACTTCCTTGGAAGTATCATCCTGCCTATATCTTTCCGCCTCTAGTTCTTCTTCCAAGAGTATTCTCCAAGATTCTAAAGGAATGCTCGTTTGTCCTGCTGGTAGCTCCAGCATGGCCTCACAGGTTTTGGTATGCGGATCTTGTCCGGATGGCCCCTTGCCAGCTGTGGACTCTTCCGTTAAGACCAGACTTTCTGTCGCAAGGTCCTTTCTTCCATCAGGATCTCAAATCCTTAAATTTTAAGGTATGGAGTTTGAACGCTTGATTCTTGGTCAAAGAGGTTTCTCTGACTCTGTGATTAATACTATGTGACAGGCTCGTAAATCTGTATCTAGAGAGATATATTATAGAGTCTGGAAGACTTATATTTCTTAGTGTCTTTCTCATCATTTTTCTTGGCATTCTTTTTGAATACCGAGAATTTTACAGTTTCTTCAGGATGGTTTAGATAAAGGTTTGTCCGCAAGTTCCTTAAATGGACAAATCTCTGCTCTTTCTGTTCTTTTTCACAGAAAGATTGCTAATCTTCCTGATATTCATTGTTTTGTACAAGCTTTGGTTCGTATAAAACCTGTCATTAAGTCAATTTCTCCTCCTTGGAGTTTGAATTTGGTTCTGGGGGCTCTTCAACCTCCTCCTTTTGAACCCATGTATTCTTTGGTCATTAAATTACTTTCTTGGAAAGTTTTGTTTCTTTTGGCCATCTCTTCTGCCAGAAGAGTCTCTGAATTATCTGCTCTTTCTTGTGAGTCTCCTTTTCTGATTTTTCATCAGGATAAGGCGGTGCTGCAAACTTCTTTTGAATTTTTTACCTAAGGTTGTGAATTCTAACAACATTAGTAGAGAAATTGTGGTTCCTTCATTATGTCCTAATCCTATGAATTCTAAGGAGAAATCATTGCATTCTTTGGATGCTGTTAGAGCTTTGTATTATTATGTTGAAGCTACTAAGTCTTTCCGAAAGACTAATAGTCTATTTGTCATCTTTTCCGGTTCTAGAAAAGGCCAGAAAGCTTCTGCCATTTCTTTGGCATCTTGGTTGAAATCTTTATTTCATCATGCCTATGTCGAGTCGGGTAAAACTCCACCTCGAAGGATTACAGCTCATTCTACTAGGTCAGTTTCTACTTCCTGGGCGTTTAGGAATGAAGCTTCGGTTGATCAGATTTGCAAAGCAGCAACTTGGTCCTCTTTGCATACTTTTACTAAATTCTAGCATTTTTGATGTGTTTTCTTCTTCTGAAGCAGTTTTTGGTAGAAAAGTACTTCAGGCAGTGGTTTCAGTTTGAATCTTCTGCTTATGTTTTCATTAAACTTTATTTTGGGTGTGGATTATTTTCAGCAGGAATTGGCTGTCTTTATTTTATCCCTCCCTCTCTAGTGACTCTTGCGTGGAAAGATCCACATCTTGGGTAGTCATTATCCCATACGTCACTAGCTCATGGACTCTTGCTAATTACATGAAAGAAAACATAATTTATGTAAGAACTTACCTGATAAATTCATTTCTTTCATATTAGCAAGAGTCCATGAGGCCCACCCTTTTTTGTGGTGGTTATGATTTTTTTGTATAAAGCACAATTATTCCAATTCCTTATTTTTTATGCTTTCGCACTTTTTTCTTATCACCCCACTTCTTGGCTATTCGTTAAACTGATTTGTGGGTGTGGTGAGGGGTGTATTTATAGGCATTTTAAGGTTTGGGAAACTTTGCCCCTCCTGGTAGGAATGTATATCCCATACGTCACTAGCTCATGGACTCTTGCTAATATGAAAGAAATGAATTTATCAGGTAAGTTCTTACATAAATTATGTTTTCTAGCTATGATATCCGTTTCAATTGATTGTTTTATAATATATTAAATTGTGATTCATTTTATTATATTACATTTTTCTTGTGATACTGCACCTCTTATTGTTTAAGCAGGTTTAAAATAGGATATATCCAAGTGAGACTCTTTCCTGTTTTGGACCAGCGCTATGTGAAAGATTTGATTTATCTTCTGATTACAGTCTACCCAGCGTTAGTTAGTAGATAGTGTGGAAATATAAACTATGCGGGACAAATAATCCAAAACACAAAAGCTCTATAATAAGATACAGAGAACAATGTTTACATCTAAAAATTGTGCTATTTTTGCTGCCCTGCTATTGGCCGATGCAACTGCATGAATAACGAGTGAGTCCATCCTTTATTTTGGGGTGTTCGTTGGTGACGTTTTCTGCCAAAATTAAAACTGAATTATTTAATATTTGCCAGCTTCGTTTTGAAAAATGAGGAAGTGCATTTAATTTTCTAATACTTAAACTAACGAATGATGTAATTGTTAAAGCTTTACAAAACAAAAGATTTCTAACCCTTTAACCCCTTAAGGACCAGCGACGTACCCTGTATATCGCTGGCCTTTTTTTGAGACTTGATTGATTTATAGCGTTGAGACTGCTCTATTCCACAAAGCCTGCTGGAGGGAGTGAATTAATAGCGTGTTCTTGCTAGACTTGTGCTATTATGTCCTGAAAAAACCCTTAACGACCAGTGACATACAGGGTACATTGTGGTCATTAAGGGGTTAATTACCTTTATTCCAAAGGAAACAGGGTTACAATTGCGACGTTTTGAACTCACTTTCTTAATCATGCAACATGCATGCATGATTAAAGGTGTGAGACCGGAAAATGTTGATATTGTTGTAACCCTGTTTTAAGTTAAGCTATTTAAAGGGACACTTAATCAAAATTAAGCTTTCATTATTTAGATAGAGCATGCAATTTTAAACAACTTTCCAATTTACTTCCATTAACTAAATGTGCACAGTCTTTTTATATTTAAACTTTTTGAGTCACCAGCTCCTACTAAGCATGTGCAAGAATAAGTGTGTATGCATTTGTGAATGGCTGTCACATGGTACGTGTATGCATTTGTGATTGGCTGATGGCTGACACATGGTACAGGGGAAGTGGAAAAAGACATAACTTTTAAAATTGTCAGAAATAAAATCTACTACTCATTTGAAGTTCAGACTAAGTGCTATTGCCTTGTCTTGTTATCTTGCATTTGTTGATTATGCAAATCTACTGTGTTGACTGGTCCTTTAAGTCCTTGGAGTAAAACGTTATTATAGTAGATGATACATGCACATTGAAATGCATGCATACTCTACACTCCAACACCCTATATATGACTTGGTTCTCACATTGAGGTAGTCTCATCTACTTTATTTATTCGCTTAGTATATTATACTACTATCTTCATAAACTCAGATAACCGGTTATAAGACTGTTTGTTGAAGATTTATATTATTATTTATTTATAAATAATAGTATTGAGTAGGACGTTGGCCACTTACAGTTGGTGAGCTCAGCCACTTTTTGCATTATGCAGCACTATTAGATGTGATAGTCAAAGGCATAAACACTGCTGATATTTATGTGACCACACACATTATATGTCATACTGTTTGCCATTATTGTTTGTATTTTCTATACCATTTTTAAATGATTTAGTAAAGGTAAATTTGTATTCTATTGTTCAGCCTCACTAGTCTGGACAGAGTGCTGAAATACATACTTTAGTGGATTCTTCCTTTCATCCACATAACAATTCCATATAACTTTTATGCAAAGTACCACTCCCTCCCCTATATAGAATAAGTTTCAATTATAACAATTTATATAAATAAAAGGGAGATTGCCTACTATAGTGCTATTGTCATTTTGTCAAACTATCTATCTGAATCATTTAAGTTCAATTTTGACTAGACTATCCGTTTAAGTGAGTGTTCTATACGTGCCTCTGTTGTTTTTCTTTTTTCTTCTATCTGAATCATGAAAGAAAAAATTGGGGTTCAGTATCCCTTTAAGGGGCAGATGTATCATTGTGCAGTCTGCAGGTGGATAAGGTTCACATGTAATGAACCTGTCTGCCCTAGATGTGCATTAGATCCTCAAATTGAGCAAGAGCAGTGCCTTTCAATAACCGGTCGCTTCTTCATAAACATTGGTTGCAAGTTCAAATGAGCGAGCCAGCAACAGACAGGGGCATTCGCCTCTTGATAAATCAACCCCTTAAAGTTCCTTTGGGAGAAAAAGATCCAGAAACAGTACTATGTTGTAGTTTCCAAGTTGGGCTGGGATGACCTTAGGGGTTTGGTCCAAACCAAGTTTGCCTAAATCAAAAGCAAGCTAGGAAAACATAGCTCCTAAATCATTGCAGTGCTGAAAATTCCAGAGTGCTTTAGCTTTCTATAGGCTTTGGAAAGTAAATTATTTTTCTTTTTTACATTTAAACTATCAACTTTTTAATAGGCTTATTTGTGTTGGGATTTTTTCTTCTATAGGTCCCTACTAATTAAAATATATATTTTACTATACAGTGTATAGTTTCTTTACCAACCAAGGATGCTGGACAAAAAAATGACCAACAGACCAATTGAACCAGCTCTAAAGAAGACGTCCATTTACATAGTTAAGCCTACATATAAATGGCCACAATAAACAGCAGTTCTCCGAATGAAAATAACAATGAGTAACATTATCATACACACTAAGTAAATATTAAGGCGTGCAGTCACGTTGTACGTCATCTCCGTGGCAACGCCAAAAAGGGCGTTGAAACGTGCCCCGGAAAATGTCCGTAAAATGGGCGGTGTATATTTTCCAGGTGTGGATTGATCATTACCGGTTCCCGTAATGTGGCTACCTGATGACGTCATCAGTTTTCTTTAAGAAACCGGAGCTGTCCGGAGTAAACGGAGTAATTGGTAGGCAACGGAATATACGTGACTTTTATCTGTGTATAATTAATTACTACTGTCTCTTTAACTTGACCGTATAATACCCATGATGCAACAGGCAATGTGAAGGGAGTCGATACGTTTAGGTGGGGCCTATATATATATATATATATATATATATATATATATATATATATCCACAAACACATCACGTGCACAAAATATACTGTATGCCTGTACGGACGATATAAAAGTACTTTGCATGGTTTACATTACTGTATATCCATTTAAACTGAGAGCAGTGCTTTCTGTTAGATCAATATTTGCAAACTAATACAGCCATAGAGAATCCTTATTTAAAGTAAAAATATACATTTTCCTGCTTTAGCATTCAGTGGACTGGTAAATTTTTCCCTGTACTAGTATAATAACTATAAAATATAGTTATTATACACACCAGGGGCGTATTTAGGTTTTGTGCTGCCCTAGGCACTCAAAATTTTTTTTTAGACAGAATATTTTTTGGGCAGGGTGTAAACATTTTTAAAAATGTCTTTTTAAGTAGATGTTCACCAGGGCTTGTATTCACTCTGGTCACACACACACACACATATTATATATATATATATATATATATATATATATATATATATATATATATATATATATATATATATATATATATATACGTTGATTGGAGTAGCCATGTTAGTCCAGAGATTTAGATATCAAAATAACAAGAGTATTGCATTGAGCAATGATACTTTTTTTTATTGGACTAACTATACATTTATAAGATGACAAGCTTTCGGAAGAGTTCCTTCCTTTATCAAGTCTGAAGCAATACACATTGCTTCAGACTTGATAAAGGAAGGAACTCTTCCGAAAGCTTGTCATCTTATAAATGTATAGTTAGTCCAATAAAAAAAGTATCATTGCTCAATGCAATACTCTTGTTATTTTGATATATATATATATATATATATATATATATATATATATATATATATATATATATATATATATATATATATATATATATATAAAAGACATTATTTTGCAAGTCAGATGATTAAAGTGTTTATATCAGAAAATAATATTCTTCACTGTATGGATAGTTTGTCAGTAGGTAGTTGTTTAACCTTAAACATCTTCTTTGGTGATTGACAGTTATTTAAGCCAAATATCTGCTTGGATAAATATGTAATGAATATACAAACTGGCCTTTAAAAGTACTTAAAAGATACAACAGTAGTTATGATAGGTTTAGGAATTGTATCCTAGGGGATAAAGTCACATGATACAATCCTAATAAAGTATATACTTGTATTGTTTCTGAATGTATTAAATGCATACAACATATTTTCAGTTGTGTTTTAAGTCAAATAGTTGTATAGATTCAGCAATAAATACGTATTCTTTGCATGTATGACAGATAGACAAATGGTAAATGTACAAGTATTTAGTGACTAATCCGTTTAAGTATTTTAATGCCTAATGAAGATGTATTGAAGGGAGAAAGGCATATGCTGTTTCACAGTGGTCACGTTGTAGTGCACACTGCACTGTGTAGTCTGTGTGAGTCTCAATCACGCGGTGCAGCCAGGAAGAATACTGCATTCCCTCTCAGTCCAGGCCAGGCTGCGCAAGTGAGCTCCGCCTCCACTGTCACCACGTCATGCGCACCCACATACAATCCCATAGGATAGCAATAGCCGGGCCAGCCATTTAAGTAATTGGTTGATTTAGCCACCCGGCCCTGAGTTCAGTAGAGTGGTCCTAGGGATTCAAAATTCTGCTGCCCCTTAAAAATCTGCTGCCCTAGGCACCGGCCTTGTTGGCCTATGCCTTAATACGCCCCTGATACACACACATACACACATAAAGTGCTAATTGTTGCCGGGGTACTTGAAAAAACAGCATAATAAAACTATTATTCCCATGAGACAAAACAATATGCATTTGAATGCATGACTTTTTGAGGATTGTCATTCTTCTTCAAGAATAGAAGTACATAGCAAAACAGTGATATGCATTTTGTGTCTTGAAGGAAGTGGATTACCCTCAAAACACCACATGGTAAACTGTTGGTTTAAACACCCTGAGTCCAAATTACTTTGTCCCATTAAAGTGATACATAGTGTATATATTTATTTTTCTTAGTATTCGTTTAAAAATGTAACCTCTTTTCCATTAGAGCATACTGAGGTAGGCTTAGGACCATGTCTTGATTATTGTCTTGCAACAATGTTTGTAACACAAGTGACGTGCATACTCCTCAGTGACCTATGTAAATTTAACAAAAGACTTAAATCCTGATTTTTTTTTTTTAATGTATTTATCTGATTCATGAAAGTTTTGATTTCATGTCTCTTTTTAACAAATCAAAGTACCAAACCAATTTTCTTCAAATGTTAAAGGGAATGAAACCTCAATTTCCCTTCATAATTCAGATAGAGCATTTATACAATCCTTTGTTGAAAAGGATACCATAGGTAGGCTCAGGAGCTGGTATCTAGCTGCTGATTGGTGGCTGCACATATATGCTTCTTGTCATAGGTTTACTGCTGTGTTCAGCTAGCTCCCAGTAGTGCATTGCTGCAACCTTCAATATAGGATACAGAGAGAACGAAGCAAAAAGTGATAATTGAAGTACATTGGAAAGTTGTTTAATAATGTATTTTCTATCTGAATAATGAAATAAATGTGTCATGTCCCTTTAAGGATTTGTATTATATGCCTATCCAAGATAAATTGCAGGCACCATTTTTTTTTAATGCAAGAGTTGTGTTTGAAAAATGTATTTTTAACAAGGAAATCATTTATTGTTATTGTTATTATTATTATTAGTTATTTGTAGACCGCCAACAGATTCCGCAGCACTATAAACAAAGGCGGAGTACAACAAAACAATTATAGGGATCAAATGGGTAGAGGGCCCTGCCAAGAGTTGCACTGTTGTAGTCAGCTCTTAAGAAGGTGATCTACAAACAGCTGGACTCTTAGGCTTACATGCTAAGGGGGTTCAGGGGATAGCAATGGAGGAGAGGAACTGGTATTAGGAAAGGTTAGCGTAGGTTGTATGCGTCCCTGAACAGTAGAGTCTTTAGGGAGCACTTGAAGCTTTTAAAACTAGAAGAGTCTTGTGGGGCGAGGCAGAGAGTTCCACAAGATGGGAGCCAGTCTGGAGAAGTCCTGTAGATGGGAGTGTGATGAGGTGACGAGAGGAGGAGAGTAGGAGGTCATGAGCAGAGCGAAGGGGACGGGAGGTAGAGTATCTGGAGACAAGGTCTGAGATATAGGGGGGAGCAGTGCAGTTGAGGGCTTTGTATGTCAGAATGAAAATTTTGTGTTTGATCCTAGAGGCAAGAGGAAGCCAGTGAATGGCTTGGCAGAAAGGTGCAGCAGATGAAGAGTGACGTGTAAGGAAGATGAGTCTGGCAGAGGCATTCATTATGGATTGTAAAGGAGCTAGGCGGCAGGTGGGGAGACCAGAGAGGACAGAGTTGCAGTAATCGAGGCGGGAAAGAATGAGAGAGTGGATTAGAATCTTAGTTGTGTCTTGTGTAAGGAAGTGTCTAATTTTAGAGATGTTTTTACGGTGGATGCGGCAGGCTTTAGCCAAGGACTGAATGTGAGGAGTGAAAGAAAGATCTGAGTCAAATGTGACCCCGACACATCGGGCATGCGGGGTAGGGGTAATGATGGAAAGATCACAAAGTCCGGAGCTGCAGTTTAAAACTTCTGTTTATTTATTATTTTCTTGAAAGCGGTTACATGCACATATATACAGACATGACCTTAGTGTACAAAGCTTACGCTTTCTGACCTCCCTCTCACTACTGGGCTATTTAAGAGGATTAAAATCATCTGATTCGCTAAGGTTCTATGTTTGTTTTAACTGTTTAATTGCTGTATTGTCTAGCCACAAAACAACAGGGCTTCATAGCCCTACATCCTGAACAGGGCTATACATAAGACAAAAGCAATACACATAACGCACTTTATACAGTAAGATGCAACATTTGTAATTTAAAGAAAGAGCCACCCATAATAGACCTAAGCCCTATTTGCATATGTGATATTCAATTAGTAGTAAACAATACAATTATTCACACCATATCATCTTTAATGTCGGTAGTAATTAAATTTGGATTGTAATACTACACCATTGGGCTTTCCTAGTATTCAAAACATTATTTTATATACAAACCATGTATTCCATACTAACTTGTTAAGCAAACTTAAAGCTGCTCGCTATATTCAAATAGCTATTCCCTAAACTCATCCGCTATAAGGCCACAACATTAGTTTAAGAAAATATAAAAACCCACTACTTTACAAAAACAGATGTTTGTGTGAATGTAAAAATGACCCTCATTTTTACATAAAGAGAAGGGCTATTATTTTACATAGTGGGGCTAAATCCAATCAACTTGAACCATTGCCCATATAACATATACAGATTCCTACCTGTCTCATAAAACTTTCCCAAACAAAACAAAACAAAAAACCATAAAAACATAATTGTATGTGTTATGCATTGTGTCTTTTATATGTTTTGGGAGGCGGAAACTGAGTTAATCAAATATATCCCGGATTTGTTACAGACTGCTTCTAGGGTTGTCAACTTAAAATAATTCCAAAAGTTCTTACTAATTCCAAAAATTAATGAGATCATAGGATGAATTCAATCCTGTCGGATACCTAGTCTGTAGGTGAAAGATCCAGAACACCTCCCTCTTGGCCAGTGCTTGGTCCCTATCTCCCCCTCGTTGTTTGGTAGTAACTATTTCAATAATGGTCCATTTAAAGCTATTTGCTTGTTTAATGTGGACCATATTGAAATGTTGAACCAAGGGGGTGGTCAAGACACCGGCCTTAATGTCCGAGAGGTGTTCCCTGATGCGTATACGTGTCTCTCTAGATGTCATATCTACATATTGAAGGTGACAGTCTACACAACCAGCTAGGTATATGGTATATCTGCTCCTACAATTCATGCACCTGCTATGCTTGTATGTCTTGTTTGTAGCCTCGCTTTTGAAACCCTCACCAACTGTGACATGTTCACAGGCTTTGCATGTGTGATTACTACATCCATATACACCCTTGAAGCGTAACCAAGAGCTTTGGTCATCCGTTCGCAAACTTTTAAAGCCACGACAGGGCTGTGTCACAGATGCCGAAGGATTGGAGCAAAAGAGGGTGGTCAACAGTGTCAAAGGCTGCGGACAGATCAAGGAGTATAAGCAGAGAGAAGTGGCCTTTTGATTGTGCTGTAAGTAGGTCCTTGGCAACCTTAACAATTGCTGTCTCTGTGGAGTGATGGGGACGAAATCCAGATTGCAGTGGGACAAGGAGGGAGTTTATTGTAAGGAAATGGGATAGGCGTGCATAAACTAGTTTTTCAAGAAGCTTTGATGCAAGAGGGAGGAGGGAAATAGGGCGGTAGTTGGATGGGGAGGTAGGATCAAGGGAAGGTTTTTTGAGGATAGGTGTGACCAGTGCATGGTTCAGTGATGAGGAAACTATACCGGTCCTGAGGGAGAGATTGAAAGTGTGTGTGAGTATAGGGGTAAGGTAGCAGAAAGGGAGGAGAGTAGCTGTGAGCAGTGACGTGCAGTGAGGTCAGAAGCTGGTGAGGTAGATATGATACGCCAGAGAAACACATGTACAGAGGACCGCATGTACCCCCAACAGGGCAGGTTTAAATGATAGCTGAACCAGTGCACAGGTGACATAATCAGGTGATGGGTGAGAGCAAGTTATTAACCACTGAGTTACTGATCAGCTAATTACTTCACCTGTGCACTGATTCTGCTATAATGAAAACCTGGCCTGTTGGGGGTACTTGAGGACCATTGTTGAGAAACACTGCACTAAAGCACCAGCTCATCGGAAATGTATTGATTACCTGGAGAATAAAGCACACATACTCTGCTCACTGACACCCACACACACTCTGCTCACATACACACTCACACAATTCTGTGGCACAGTGCCAGTTACTAAGCAATTAGAATGATACACAATCTCTTCTCTACTCACTACTGTATTGTAAAAATAGAAATAATTTACCATACAAGTTTTACACAAAGGACAAGTTATCAATACTGTCAGCTGACTTTCCAAACGATTTTACATAAGAAACACATGGCATGAGAACCTGTATATTATACAATATTAGTTTGCAGTGAAAGTGATTATCAGAATAAAACATATTCAGCAATAATACTTTCAACACATTTCACAAAAATGCTGATTCCCATAACAAGTGCCATACTCTGTATAAAGTATAGGATTTTAGGTATTTTTAGTATTATCATTCGTATTATTAATTATAATATTTTCACATTCAAGTGGCACACAATTGTGATGAATCTAGTTTCTGAAGGTCTTTGCAAAAATAAATAAATAAATAATAATAATAAAAAAGCAATCTTGCTGATGTACATATGCTTTATAGACCGGGGCTTGTTTAACCCAATTGTGCTATTTTTAAAATGATTCTATATACATATATCTATATTAACATTCATCCATAGTGCATACAGTTGTGCTCCTGCCTCTCCAAATTTCTGATTGGTCTCTAAGGTGATACAATTATTTCCAGCTTTGTTATAGACTAGAATCAAGAACCTGTTTGTCTGGAAAAGGATATGATATATAATATTAATTGCACAATGATTTAAAATAAAAAATTTTGTAACAACAGTTTTTAAATTACTTCCAGTATTTTCCTATTTTTTTTACTAAATACTTATATATTTATTTTTATCATACATTTACTTTTTCATATCTTTAAACCCTATTGTTTTTTGCTACATACTACTTTCCCCATCAAACACATGCTGTGTCTCATATTAAGTGCATATTACTTTGAAAATATAAATTGCTTTCATTTTTGTAAGTATGTAATTATACAACCTTTCAAGAAATTATGTGTATGCAATAGAGTACTTGTTTGCTATTTAAATTAGAAAGGGTGTGGAGAAAAATAACTCACACAGCTAAACTAAATGTATTTTTAGAACTCTTTTTGTTTGAAACATATAAATTTAAATAAAAACATATGAAATAAACGGCATTCCTTTTTAAGCCAGATTTATTTAATGCAATTATGTCATTTGTTTGACAGTTTCTGGCCAAATGGTTCAACAACTTTGTAAAGATAATACACTTTTTTTTATTTTTTATTATAAAACACTGCAATGTACACCGATATTTAAAAAGTGTATGATGAATCCCAAGACAAATAGTGCTCAGAACTATAAATCAAGGAAACCAGCCCTGGCTTCTATATTAGCAATTATTCTATATATTTTTTATACACATGCATTCTTGCATTGGTTCTACATCATAGTTGAATTTTGATATTGCAGCAAATTTGGCAACCCAGACTTATTTTATGAACTGCAGTGGCCAATTAATCTATTGCTGATAATGTAAAATCATTTTTTACCCAAAATGAGTCAATACATATTATATGAAGAAAACATGACTTTTAGATTGACAGTGGAAGTACACACATCATCTTTAGATATACAGAAAACTTGTAACACACAAACACTACACACAATGAGATGCACACAAGTGATTTAAGACCCTCAAGTCCACACATGGATCACAATGTTCTTTTAGTCCTAGTGGAGCAACAGCAACAATTTAAATCCACGGTTCTTCAGAAAGTGGGTGGATTAAGGGGGAAAGAGAACTGCATGTATATTACTATATAAAATAAAATATGTGTGTCCTTGGTATTAATGCGAAGAGGATCATAGGGGCAGCTCTCAGGTGCCAAGTTGCCCACTACAGGTGAACACTCCCATAACTTGTGGGTTCATTTTTCTGTCCTTCAGACACAGTCAGTGCTCAACATTATTGGTGTTATGGTTTCAAATAGTTATTAAAGTATGTTGGTCCTCCCCTGGTTGATAGGGCCTTCCCTTAATTTGTACTGCACATTTACCATCACATGAAAAGTTTATTTGGGAAAAAGTCCTCCACAGGCAGAAAAGATCAGTGAATATACAGGACAACCATTTTTATATTCTTGTTTACACTAATATGCAGTGTTAACCTTTCAGCACCCTGTTTTCCCTGCAGTCTGAAATTTGTGTTTCCAGGTTGTCTACATGATATTCGTCTGAATAACCACCTTCTGCCATTGGAAGGCAAAGGCAATGAGCACAGCTTTATTATCAGCATGCAGGGTGTAAGCCTAGGCTGCCATTTTGATGTTTGCAGAAACAATCCATGCCAAAGTCATCTGAATTGCATTGCTTTATGGAGAAAGCATGAATGCAGCTAGCCTTACAGTCACACATGGGTATCGCTTACCTTTGCTGGCGGCAGATGCACAGTAAGAAATCCTGTACTGTGTAGATGCAGCTAAGGACCATGCTTGTCAGTCGGCTGCGGCACCTATACACCGCTCTCGCACTTCATTGGTCAGCGCCGCTTCTCACATAACCAAAGTACAACTGTACAGCAGCCTGAGCCAAGTTACTTTAAAACCACAAACTATTACTAACTGGCACCATTACAACAGGTTCCGTGACAAGAAAGAACCTTCCTCCTATAAATGATTAATTAAGTAGAACTGGATGTGTTTAAAGAGATAAAGTTAAGTACCGGTCAGTCACAGTAATGAGGGACACGCAGTGGCAGCATGCACACTCGCACAGTGTTATGAAACAGTTTATGGGGAACACAGCTCTTTATGAAACACAAGCTTGAAGCTTCACATTCCTATCTCTATAATAGCAAGAGCAAGTCAAGAGCATTATTGTTTTAGTATTATAGACACGCACCTGCCTCTGAAATAAGATCAACAGACATTAGCAGCTAAGTGTAACCCTCGGTGTAAATCAAAAGCTTATTGCCCCTGTGCACTATCATGGTAGATATTTAATCACTGGCAATTTAATGTCCCGGATACAATTACCTCATTCCCAGTAGTAAATGTTCCTCAAAGTCAACTGAGTACTAGTGACTGTGTCTTCAACGCATCTCTCACTCCAAGTCCGCGCCACCTGATCTCCCTCCCACCCGCTGCAACAGACACAGTCCTACCCACTGACTAGTAGTCACTCACTGTCAGTGAAACAGTAGACTGGGACCACGCGGCACGCTGATTGGCTGAGACGAGGCAGGCAGGGCTGAGAGGGCTCCTGAGGCTGCCATAGACTAGCCTCTATTGGGAGCGTTATGGGTCGCGAAGAGGAGACATTAAATGTTAGTCGCCACTGGGTGTCAGTCTCCTGCGGCCCATACAAACAAATACAATCATATTGCGCAACGGAAGGGCTCACAGCCTGTACCTACTTGCGTAATATGATTTGTATTTGTTGAGAATGCGACAGTCAATGTAATAAAAAAAAAAAGATAGCTGAGTGAGTGGCAGGGGGGTCACTAATTAATACAAATTTTTTTTTTTATAAAAAATTAAACATTATTTTTTTTTTATTATTAAAAATGTATTGGTTGGTGTAATTACACACATAGGACAGGTCTGCCTCCTATGACAGCACGTCACTGGCTGTGAGGGGATAGGGTCAAGGGGACAGGTAGTGAGGTGAGAGCGCAGTATAAGTGTCGAAACTTCTTCCTCAGTAACAGGGGAGAATGAGCTAAGTTTAAGGTTATGTGGGTTGTGGTTGATTGAGAGCATTTGAGGGGGTGAGAGAATTGAATTATGTTGAGAACTGATTTCATTTCTGATGGAGTCGATTTTGTTATTGAAGTTGCTGGCAAAGTCTTGAGCTGACAGAGAAGTTGTATTAGGATGTGGGGGAGGGCGGAGAAGGGTAAGTGGAGAACAAACGTTTTGGGTTTGAAGAAAGATTAGAGATAAGAGTAGAGAAGTAGTGTTGCTTATGGAAATTAAGGGCAGAATAGTAGGAGTTCAAGATAAATTTGTAATGTTGAAAATCACTGAACTCCTAGATTTTCTCCAGTGCCGCTCAGCAGTATGGGAACATCTGCGTAGGTATCGTATCAGAGGAGTATGCCAGGGCTGAGGATGAGTGTTTGATTTCCGAGCTATGGTAAGAGGGGCGAGATTGTCAAGGACGGATGTAAGGGTGGAATTATAGTAGCAGATTGTTCAGGGCAGGAAAAGGAGGAGAAGGATGAGATGAGAGGTTTGAGGGAATTAGAAAGCTGTTGTTGATCTAATGACATAATGCTTCTGTGAAGTTTGGTGTGAGGAGCAGAAGGAGGGAGAGTTGTAGGGAGGGATGATATGTTGCAAGTAAGGAGATGGTGGTCAGAAAGAGGAAGTTTGTGAAGTTTGAGAGAGTGCATCGATAGCTAAAGATCAGGTCAAGGGAGTGACCATCTTTGTGAGTGGGAGAATCAGTCCATTGTGACAAACCGAAAGAGGAAGTGAGTTGCAGAAGTTGTTTAGCAGATGAGGCAGTGGGATTGTCAAGAGGGATGTTGAAGTCACCAAGAAGGAGGCAAGGGGTGTCTGAGGAAAGGAAATATGGTAGCCAGGCAGCCAAGTGATCTAGAAATTGAGTTGAGGAGCCAGGAGGACAGTATATGACTGCAACACGTATAGAAAGAGGAGAGAATAAGCAAATCATGTGTGTTTCGAATGAGGAAAATGTGAGGTAAGAGATGGGATGTATTTGTTGAAAGGTGCAACGAGAGGAAAGTAAAATACCTACACCACCTCCTTGTCTATTACCAGACCTAGGAATGTGGCTGAAGTGGAGACCCCCATGTGACAGAGCAGCAGTGGATGCTGTGTCTAGGGGAGAGAGCATGGTTTCTGTTAGGGCCAGAAGGTTGAGGGAGTGGGAGATAAAGAGGTTCCAGAGCGAGAGTTCCAGAATGCACAAGTGAAAGAGGTAGTGGCTTTTGATGCAAGAGGAATGTGAGTAAGGTTGTCAGAGTTTTGTTTTTTGAGTCTGTGGGACGGTACACATGGATGTGCACGGCTAGGCAGTTGTTGGGGACCAGGATTAGGGGAGATGTCACCAGCAGTTAGTAAAAGCAAGAGGGAGAGTGACTTGAGATGAGATACAGATTTGCAGTAATGAGAGTGCTTTTGAGACAAGGTGCAGGGGGGAGAGAGAGTGTTTAGGAATAGGTAAAGTTCGTGAGTACAAAAGTAAGGTGAGTTTAAGAGAGATGGGCTAATGAACAGTGCAGGTGGAGAGGGAGAAGAAATAATTGAATAATGTAATTTGTTATAGAGACAAAAGGCAGCAAAAAGGAATAAGAAGATATTAGGCATTTTTACAAAAGAGGGAACCAGTTAAAGGGACAGTCTAGGCCAAAATAAACTTTCATGATTCAGATAGAGCATGTAATTTTAAACAATTTTCCAATTTACTTTTATCACCAATTTTGCTTTGTTCTCTTGGTATTCTTAGTTGAAAGCTTAACCTAGGAGGTTCATATGCTAATTTCTTAGACCTTGAAGCCCACCTCTTTCAGAATGCATTTTAACAGTTTTTCACCACTAGAGGGTGTTAGTTCACGTATTTCATATAGATAACTTCTCGTGTACGAGCACAGTGTTATCTGGGAGCAGGCACTGATTGGCTAGACTGCAAGTCTGTCAAAAGAACTGAAGAAAGGGGCAGTTTGCAGAGGCTTAGATACAAGATAATCACAGAGGTTAAAAGTATATTATTATAAATGTGTTAGTTATGCAAAACTGGGAAATGGGTAATAAAGGGATTATCTATCTTTTAAAACAATAAAAATTCTGGTGTAGACTGTCCCTTTAAAAACAGGAGCACTTTCATTCAGCAAAGTTTATAAAGCAACCGTTTTTGATTAAAAACTTGCCTTTGTTTTTTTTCAGCCAGAGCAGCTTCCCCCACCCGGAGATCCTCTCTTCACATGTCATGAATGACTAAACCGGCTTCCTCCAATCACGGCTTTCCCCCCAGGGGAGTCATTGCCTGCGGCCATGATGTGTTTGGAGGAAGCTGGATTAGTCATGACGTGTGAAGAGAGGATCTCCGGGTGGGGGAAGCTGCTCTGGCTGAAAAAAAACAAAGGTAAGTTTTTAATCAAAAACGGTTGCTTTATAAACTTTGCTGAATGAAAGTGCCCCTGTTTTTTCTGGCTGTAAAAAAAACAAAAACGTTAATAGTATTTTTTAAAACCGGGCTTTCATTCATTAAATTTTACCTTCACTTTAAGTACTGGCAGAAAGTCTGCCAGTGCTAAAATTATATATATATATATATATATATATATATATATATATATATATATATATATATATATATATATCTATATCTATCTATATCAAATCCCCCTGTGTGTGTGTGTATATATATATATATATATATATCTATATCAAATCCCCCTGTGTGTGTGTGTATATATATATATATATATATCTATAACAAATCCCCCTGTGTGTGTGTATATATATATATATATATATATATATATATATATATATATAACAAATCCCCCTGTGTGTGTGTATATATATATATATATATAACAAATCCCCCTGTGTGTGTATATATATATATATAACAAATCCCCCTGTGTGTGTATATATATATATATATAACAAATCCCCCTGTGTGTGTATATATATATATATAACAAATCCCCCTGTGTGTGTGTGTATATATATATATATATATATATATATATATATATATATAACAAATCCCCCTGTGTGTGTATATATATATATATATATATATATATAACAAATCCCCCTGTGTGTGTATATATATATATATATAACAAATCCCCCTGTGTGTGTATATATATATATATATATATATATATAACAAATCCCCCTGTGTGTGTATATATATATATATATATATATATATATATATATATATATATATATATATTGAGCAATTTAATTTAGTATGTTAAAATTAAGTCCTGCATTTTTTGTAATGATTTTTCCCAATGTCTCAATTCTAATGTCTAGTTAATTGCCATGTGATGCTCACTCCTTATCAATACTTGCTATAACTCTAAAATTTATAGTTTTCTTATGTCAGTTTTAACCCCCTCCAAATTTTATTGTTTGTTTACTTAACTCATCTCACCCTGACCAGATTTTAACATTCCAATTGGCCTTACCTTGATTAGCAATTAAGTAAATTTAGTGGACTCAGCTGACTGCCCTACCTGTATATATTGCAGACTAGCTTGGGGAAGTGCATTGCACAGGGGTGAGTGCATTGGTTACAGGGCTGTGTACTTTTTAACAATAGCATATGTTCACATTTTCCAAGTGAGGCATTATATAAGTGAGGCATTATATAAGTGAGGCATTATATAAGTGAGGCATTATATAAGTGAGGCATTATATAAGTGAGGCATTATATAAGTGAGGCATTATATAAGTGAGGCATTATATAAGTGAGGCATTATATAAGTGAGGCATTATATAAGTGAGGCATTATATAAGTGAGGCATTAATTTTTAAGAATTATACAAGAATTGGACAAGGATTGGGCAAGGGGCAAGATACAAGGCAAGTACTCTTGTATTACTATGTTTTATGTATATCATTGTATCCTTTTGCAAGTGCTGCTGTAACACTGTGTCTTATGTGTTTACTTGGTTCCCACTTTCAGAATAATGCTCAATATCTTCATACTCCTTTTTGCTACCTCTTGTCTCTACAACAAACTACATTACTCACTTACTCCTTCTCCCTCTCCACCTGCACTGTTCATTAGCCCATCTCTCTTATACTCACCTTACTTTTGTACTCATGAACTCTACTTATTCCTAAATACTCTCTCTCCCCCCTGCACTTCAGTTAAACAGTCTCATTACTGCAAATCTGCTTCTCATCTCATGTCACTCTCCCTCTTGCTCATACTAGCTGCTGGCGACATTTCCCCTAATCCTGGTCCCTCACAACCTCCTAACCTTTCACATACTTGTGTGCTTTTCAATAGACTTCATAAACTAAACTCTGGTAACCTTAATCACATTCCTCTTGCATCTAAAAACCCCTCCCACTTCACTTGTGCACACTGGAACTCTCGCTCTGTTTGCAACAAGCTAACTTCTATCCATGATCTCTTTATCTCCCACTCTCTTAACCTTCTGGCTCTTACAGAAACCTGGCTCTCTACTTCAGACACATCATCCACTGCTGCACTGTCACATGGGGGTCTCCATTTAAGCCACACTCCTAGGTCTGGCAATAGACAAGGAGGTGGTGTCGGTATTTTACTTTCCTCTCGTTGCACCTTCCAACAAATACAGCCCTTCTCTTCACTCACATTTTCTTCATTTGAAGCACACATGATTCGGCTATTCTCTCCCCTCTCTATACGTGTTGCAGTCATATACCGCCCCCCTGGCTCCACAACTCAATTTTTAGATCACTTTGCTGCCTGGCTTCCTTATTTCCTTTCCTCAGACACCCCTGCCCTCATTCTTGGCGACTTCAACATCCCCCTTAACAATACCACTGCCTCATCTGCTAAACAACTTCTGCAACTCACTTCCTCTTTCGGCCTATCACAATGGACTGATTCTCCCACTCACAAAGACGGTCACTCCCTTGACCTGATCTTTAGCTATCGATGCACTCTCTCAAACTTCTCTAACTCCCCTTTTCCTCTTTCTGACCACCATCTCCTTACCTGCAACATATCATCCCTTCCTACAACTCTCCCACCTTCTACTCCTCACACCAAACTTCACAGAAGCATTAGGTCTTTAGATCAGCAACAACTTGCTAATTCCCTTCAACCGCTCCTCTCATCCTTCTCCTCCTTTTCCTGCCCTGAACAATCTATCCGCCACTATAATTCCACCCTTATATCCGTCCTTGACAATCTCGCCCCTCTTACCACTGCTAGGAAATCAGACACTCATCCCCAGCCCTGGCATACTCCTCTGACACTGTACCTACGCAGATGTTCCCGTACTGCTGAACGGCATTGGAGAAAATCACGGAGTTCAGCTGATTTTCTTAATTACAAATTCATCTTGAACTCCTACTACTCTGCCCTTAATCTCCACAAGCAACACTACTTCTCTACTCTTATCTCTAATCTTTCTTCAAACCCAAAACGTCTGTTCTCCACTTTCAATACTCTCCTCCGCCCTCCTCCACTTCCTAATACAACTTCTCTGTTAGCTCAAGACTTTGCCAGTCACTTCACTAACAAAATTGATTCCATCAGACATGAAATCAGTTCTCAACACAATTCCATTCTCTCCCCCCCTCAAATACTCTCGCTCAACCACAACCCTCATAACCTGAAACTTAGTTCATTCTCCCCTGTTACTGAGGACGAAGTTTCAGCACTTATACTGCGCTCTCACCTCACTACCTGTCCCCTTGACCCTATCCCCTCACAGCTGCTCCCCTCTCTCTCTGCTACCCTTACCCCTATACTAACACACATTTTCAACCTCTCCCTCAGCACTGGTACATTTCCCTCATCAATGAAACATGCACTGGTCACACCTATCCTCAAAAAACCTTCCCTTGATCCTACCTCCCCATCCAACTACCGCCCAATTTCCCTCCTCCCTCTTGCTTCAAAGCTTCTCGAAAAACTAGTATATGCACGCCTATCCCATTTCCTTACGTTAAACTCCCTTCTTGACCCGCTGCAATCTGGATTTCGTCCCTATCACTCCACAGAGACGGCTATTGTTAAGGTCACCAACGACCTACTTACAGCTAAATCAAAAGGCCACTTCTCTCTGCTTATCCTCCTTGATCTGTCTGCAGCCTTTGACACTGTCGACCACCGTCTTTTGCTCCAAACCCTCCAATCCTTCGGCATCTGTGACACAGCCCTTTCATGGCTCTCTTCCTACCTGTCAAACCGTACCTTCAGTGTAGCCTTCTCTGGGGCCTCCTCTGCCCCGTCACCACTTTCTGTTGGAGTACCGCAAGGCTCTGTCCTCGGTCCCCTTCTCTTCTCAATCTATACGTCATCACTAGGTTCCCTAATTAAGTCCCACGGTTTCCAATATCATTTGTATGCCGATGACACCCAAATCTACTTCTCTGCACCAGAACTATCTCCTTCCTTGCTAACCCGTGTCACTAACTGTCTTTCTCACATCTCTTCCTGGATGTCCTCTCACTACCTCTATAACTGTCGACAACTCCATCATTACCCCATTACCCCTACCCCGCATGCCCGATGTCTCGGGGTCACATTTGACTCAGATCTTTCCTTCACTCCTCACATTCAGTCCTTGGCTACAGCCTGCCGCTTCCACCTTAAAAACATCTCTAAAATTAGACACTTCCTTACACAAGACACAACTAAGATTTTAATCCACTCTCTCATTCTTTCCCGCCTTGATTACTGCAACTCTGTCCTCTCTGGTCTCCCCACCTGCCGCCTAGCTCCTTTACAATCCATAATGAATGCCTCTGCCAGACTCATCTTCCTTACACGTCGCTCTTCATCTGCTGCGCCTCTCTGCCAATCCCTTCACTGGCTTCCTCTTGCCTCTAGGATCAAACACAAAACTCTCACTCTTACATACAAAGCCCTCAACTGCCCTGCTCCCCCCTACATCTCAGACCTTGTCTCCAGATACTCTCCCTCCCGTCCCCTTCGCTCTGCTCATGACCTCCTACTCTCCTCCTCTCTTGTCGCCTCATCACACTCCCGTTTACAGGACTTCTCCAGACTGGCTCCCATCTTGTGGAACTCTCTGCCTCGCTCCACAAGACTCTCTTCTAGTTTTAAAAGCTTCAAGTGCTCCCTAAAGACTCTACTGTTCAGGGACGCATACAACCTACGCTAACCTTTCCTAATACCAGTTCCTCTCCTCCACTGCAATCCCCTGAACCCTCTTAGCATGTAAGCCTAAAAGTCCAGCTGTTTGTAGATCACCTTCTTAAGAGCTGACTACAACAGTGCAACTCTTGGCAGGGCCCTCTACCCTATAATTGTTTTGTTGTACTCCCCCTTTGTTTATAGCGCTGCGGAATCTGTTGGCGCTCTACAAATAACTGATAATAATAATAATAATATATATATATATATATATATATATATATATCTCCCTCATCTCATTTTATGCTGGGGTTAGGTTCTTTGAAATGAAGACTTTAAATGCTAAACAGCATTATAAACCTAATAAAATAATCACACAACACAGAATATATAATTAAACTAAGTTAAATGAACAAACATTTGCTAAACAGCATTATAAACCTAATAAAATAATCACACAACACAGACTTCACTTGCATTTTTCTGCAAACAGTTCTTTCTATGCCTTTCCAATCTGGACTGATTTATAGACAGGAAGATCTTGTTCCTTTTGAAATCTGCTCGATAGCTCAGGTCTGGTTAAACTGATTAATTTCAGCTTGCTTGGCTTTGCTGCAACACAAGCGGACAGCTCCACCTACTGGCTATTTTAATAAATGCACTGCTTCTCAATTCTCATTTTAAAAAGCATGAACAATAATCATAAAGAAACGTCTTAGACGTTTCTTTCTGATTATTGTTAATGCTTTTTAAAATGGACCATTAAACTTGGATGTTTTATTCAGAGCTCCAGACTATTTTGCCTTTTTTTTTTCTATCTATTTGATTTCCCCCTTTTTGAAATATCTGGGACTATATTTTGGAACATTATTCAAATTGCCTATATTTGCCTGAGGCAGTTCAAACTGTTCATGCAGCTCAAGTGTAGGAGCGGAGATCCCTGGTTATCCACTTCAGGACGGCAGAGTGGTAGTGAATACGTCACGGACGTGTTGGGCGGCTTGCACATCTGCAATCACAGATGGAATGAGGACAAGGCTGTTTTCCCCTGATTCAACAAGCGCGGCGGTGGCCGTGCTGTTTGGATGTCTAAGAGGGCTGAGCCATTTCCCGTGTACCTGTGTCTTCTGCAGCCGTGAGTCTCGTACTTCCCCTGTATAGGAGTAGAGGTATTTCCTGTGCCCACCAAAAAGCTTTGCCTTTTGCCCTACTGAGCTCTACAACCGGGTGGTCCTGATCGCACATCTTAGAATTGTCATCTTATGCTCCAAAGAAGAGCGCACAGTCTGTGATTTCTCTTTTTCTTGTGTATATATATATATATATATATATATATATATATATATATTATATGTTGTACCGATACTAGTATCGGTGCCGATACCAAGTATTTGCATGAGTACTTGTACTCATGCAAATGCACCAATACTTAAAGCGATACTTAAATTGATACCTCCACTTCCTACCTATACGTTATCTTGTGGAGTTTTTTCAAACTGCTTATTTCCATTTCATTTTAAGCTGTAGTGGAGACTCAACTGAAAATGGTTCACTTCTGTTCTGCCAATACAAATTGCTGTTGTATTGCATTATTGTAAGAGAGATCACTGTACCTCGTTCAGACAAACCCCTGAAATACTGGGCAGTTAATAAACTGAGATTTCCAGCTCTGGCTAAAATGGCCCAAAATTATCTTTCTGCCCCATGCAGTATTGCTGAAAGTGAAAGACTGTTCAGCTTAGCATCAAACGACATTACTGATAGCAGAAACAGACGTATAGCTGAACATACAGAGATGCTGTTCCTTAAAAAGAACTTGCTACTAACTTTTGAAAAAATATTTTAATTTCTAGATTGCCTGTTATACTGCTAGTTCTTATTTTGCACAATTATGCTCAAAACATACTGTACTCTGAGGAACATCCTTAGCTTATATAATTGCAGGAAGAGTGTTTATAGAAAAAATTAAGTTAATTCATATGAACACACATCTTACAATAGGACTAGATTTAGATTATATTTAATATGTAAGCTTTACCAATGCTCTGTTCACATTTCCAACTCAATAGACTTTATGGAGTTGGACATGTAATGAGAGCATTGGTAAAGCTTACCAGTCAAATGTAAGCTAGCCCATAGTGTTCCCCATGTTTAAACAGTGCACTGGTATATTTTTTACTGTATTGCACTTTTGGTTGGTTGTGATATTACATTGGTTATTTACTGTTATTATTAATATATTTTAATGTAATATTTGCTTTGTGACAACAAAACTGTTTTATTATTTCATAATGTCTTTTGAGTTACAGTTCTTCATAATTATAAAGAAACTATCTTAAATCATTAGTCTGTATTGTGCTTGGGACACTGTCACATGACATAAAAAAGTATCGGTAATTGGTAGTGGCGAGTATTTTTAAAAAAGCATCGGTACTTGTACTCGGTCTTAAAAAAAATGGTATCGGTGCAACCCTAAAAAAATATCTCTCTTCTCCTTCTCTCTTCTCTCTCCTCTTTCTCTCTCTCTCCATGTTTTTGAGTAAGTGTTTACTTTAATATTTATATGTAAGCACACTTTTTTATGACTGACCACTCGCATTCAATATTGTTTTTATGGGCAGTCCGTCCGTGGCCGATGTATTCGCTAGTAGCTTTAGTCACAATCGTTATTTCCTTTCCTTATCACATATTTACACTTAGATTGGATGCGTCTATTACATATGTTTTGTACTTTATTCATATCCATTCTGATGCCCTTTGTTTCTCTTATGGGTGCTGGTAAGGTGTCTATGAGCACTAGTGAGCTTGGTTCCCTTTTGATAATATACTTAAAGGGACATTAAACACTAAATAAATGCTAGATAGAATGATGCATTCAAAGAAAAGATTAGTTTGAGAATAACATGTAGATGTATTTTGTTTTTTTTTATTGTAGCATGTACAAGAGAAATACAAAACAGGTGGTTCAAAGTTACATGCTAGTACATTTTGTAAGCTTTACAATGAAAAAGAGATACAATAAACTTATTAAACAGAACATTGCGTGTCTTGTCCTATATAATCATTTGTCAAATACCCCAGTCAGCTCTTCTCTAGTTAGTGAATACTCACTATATTTGTCGTGTTACTATTAGTCTGGGCGAACCCTGCGTGAAGGGCGTTTAGATGTCCTGGCTATATTCCTACCTCTGTTACCTGGACAAGGTATTCAGTGTGGTAAGGTGGCCATTAGGCCTAACTAAGGTGTGGGGACCAGTGTAGGCGGCGCTTTAAATTTGGCTGATACGTATTCCTCCCAACAGACAGATAGCAATGCATAAATATCTCTGCAATGGTGTGTTATATAAAAATATTCTTCCATTCGAATCGAATGGTGACATTCTTGTAGCCACTGGGCAATAGTTGGAACTGCAGTGCTTTTCCATTGCTTAGCAATGAGGATTTTAAAACTATTGCTTGTGATAGTAATAAGTTTGCGTTGTGAAGGAGAGAGGTTTTTTTTTTGGTATCTTATTAAATAGCCATAAACAGGGATCTAGTGGAAGTGTGATCACTATCAGTTTGGAGGTTTCCATCGAAATTGTGGACCATATTGGTGCAATTTTGGGACATTGCCACCATATGTGAGCCATATGAGCTACTAGACCACTACATCTCCAACAGTATACAGAGGGGAGCTTATATTTATTTTGCCGCATCTAGCTGGAGTCAAATACTATCTGTGAAGAGTCTTCAGATTCAGTTCTAAGTATTTACTAGAGATGGAGGATTTCTTCACAGATTGGAAAATCCAAGAGGCATCAACATGGGAAATGTTTAAATTTAATTCTTCATTCCATCTATCTATGTAATATGGTGTTGAGCCGAGTGTGGGCTGTTTCAACAATGAGTAAATAAGGGAGAGGATATATCTTGAGGGTGTGGTTTTGTGGCATAGGGATTCATATGGGATCAGCGGTCTAAGCATATTACGTTTCTGAGGGTGCGAGGATAGGTAAGTATAGCATTGGTGGTAAAAGAACCAGTTATTAAACATCACAGACAAGACTCACTAGTGGAGGATGGTTTTCTAACGGGTTATTTCCTAGGTGACACATCATCAGTGTTCTATCTAATGCTTTTATCATTCTCATTGGTACGTGAAGTCCCAGGGGACACTCAGTGTTATTAGTGATGTCAGTGGGGAGTATTTTGAGGAAATATTAAGGTATTTGACCAGAACTTTTCCCCAAATCGAAAAGGTCTCCTGTATGATGTGTGGGTTGGTGGAATAGGCAGAGCCCTCGGTGTCCAGCATTGGGCTCCTAGATATATAGAGTGAGCTATGTCATGTTTGAGTTTTACCCATAATTTAGTGTCGTAATTTGTGAACCAATCCACTAGAGATGTGTAGCCTTCCTATATGCTTCCAAGTCTGGTACTCCAAGACAACCGTTATTCAGGGTCTGACACATCATTTTCTTATTAATTCTATACTGTTCCACAAGAACTCAAATATTTTATTTTGTAGGGGAGATATGAAGGAAGGTAGGGGGATTGGGAGCGTTTGAAATAGGTAAAGGATTTTCTGTAGGATAATCATTTTAAAGCGGTTTATTCTTCCTATCCAAGTCATCTGTTTGCGTCTCCATGAAGACAGAGTGGCAATAATAGAGGTCTGTAAGGTGGTGTAATTAGCCGTTAACATTTCATCTATAGTAGGAGCTAGAAAAACACCCAAATATTTTAACAAGCGGTTCTGCCAGCGGAATGGACAGAGGTTCCGAACCATTTGTACATCGTCGTTGGACAGTGTGATAGTCAAAATCTCTGATTTATGTTTGTTTATAAGAAAGTTAGAGGCTCGATCGAACTCCTTAAGATGTCCTAATAAAATAGGATTAGATTGCTTTGGATTAGTTAAGTAGAATAGGACATGGTCCGCGTAAAGGGAAAGCTTATGTTGAGAGTTATTGACTTGAAGGCCTGGTATCTCCGTAAGTGATCGAATTTTCAGAGCTAGGGTCTCTATGGTACACGCAAATAATAGTAGGGACAGAGGGCATCCCTGTCTAGTCCCGTTATAAATAGAAAAAGGTGTCAGACAACCATTTACCGTATATTAGCTGTGGGGATGAGTACATGGCAAATACTCTGATACGGACGTGGGGCCTAAGCCCATTTTGAGCAGCACCGTTCTTAGAAACTGCCAACAGACACGGTCAAAGGCCTTTTCCGTGTCCGCTGACAAAATTGCCAAAGGTACCTGTTGAGTGGTGGCATAGTCAATTAAATCTATAGCACGGACAGTATTATCTCTCGCTTCTCTTGTCAATATGAATCCGACCTGATCCGCATGGATCAGCTCCGGAAGAAGGAGATTCAGCCTATTGGCCAACAGCTTTTCATTTATTTTTTTTGTTGGTATTCAACAAAGAAATGGGCCTATAGTTCTCTACTCTAAGGGGATCCTTACTCTCCCTAGGGATGAAAGTAATATGTGCTGTTAATGATTGGGTCAGTAACGGTTTTGAGTCAGAGATGGAGTTAAAAAGGGTTAGTAGGTGTGGAGACAAGGTGGGGGCGTATTTCTTATAATAGTAATTGGTAAACCCGTCTGGCCCAGGCGCCTTTATTTAATAACTAATTGCAATTCTTCACTGGTAAAAGGGTTATTCAGAGTGGCCTGTTGTTCGGCGGTGATTGTCGGGATGCCTATATCACGCAAAAAGGACTCAATGATGTTACTTTTAGTATTGTCAGCGATTTGTTCTTGGAGACCCCTCTGACTCGATAAATTGTATAAGGATTCATAATAACTACGAAAAGCCTCTGTAATATCTTTTGTAGAATAAGCTTTGGACTGGTCAGATTTCGTAATGGACAGGATATAGGATCTGGTAATTTTGCGTTTAAGTTTATGGGCAAAAACTCTACTACTCTTGTTATCCCCTTCATAGTATGTCTATTGTAGTTTAAGCGCCAATTGTTTACAGTCTTTATCAAGAAGAGAGTTTACTGTTTATTATCTCTCTGTGCTTGGTGTTGAGCTTTAAGGGGTTCGCCAGTCGGGTGGAGTATAAGTTGGGTTTCCAATTCAGTTAATGAGTCGAGCCGTTTTTAAGGGTGACTTGTTGCTGTTTACGATATTGTGCCCTAGTGCTAAGGAGTTCTCCCCTCATTGTCTCTTTCTTTATGTGCCTCCCATATAAGCCTAAAATCTGAAACTGTGCCCACGTTTAGTAAAAATAATTTCCTGTAATGCCTTTTCAAGTTTTCCATATATAGTGGGGGATCTAGGAGGTTATTATCCAATTTCCAAGAGTGGGAGGTCATTTGGGACTAGGGCCACTCGAGAAAGCAGTGGACCATTGAGTGGTCTGTCCATCCCGCTGGCTGGATTCCTGATCTATGGGCTGATGAAATACAAGTTACATCTAAGAAAATATAGTTGATTTGGAAGAATCGTGAATGAGGGAAGGAGAAAAATGTATATTGATGGTCATCTGGGTGCTGAACCCTCCACACGTCATGGACAGCTAAATATTTTATTGAATGTTTAATTCTATTTATTACTCTATGTGGGGCGGAGGATATCCCAGTCTTAATTATCCATCTGAGGGTTTAGGGAGATATTAAAGTCGCCGCCTATAAGAAGCAGACCTTTTTTTATTTCCAATACAGAGTTCCCAAGGAGTTTAAAAAACTTATCTTGATTACAATTAGGGGCATAAGCACATACCAGAGTCACCATGGTATTATATAATTTACCTACTAGAATAAGAAATATACCTTCATAATCTAACTGAGTCAATCAAGGGAAATGGTATGCCCCGCCTAATCAGTATGCCCACGCCATTAGTTTTGGTGCGGTTAGAATCGTAGTAGGCGTTCCCGAATTTGTACTGAAATATCTTGGGTTCCTTATTATGAAGGAAGTGGGTTTCCTGCATAAAGATTAAATCCCCTTTGTTATTATGAAGGTCTTTGATAGCTATACTCTGTTTATTTGGGTTATTGAGACCCTTAGCATTAATGGTAATTATGTTCAAGGAAGCGTTGGTCTGCGCCATTGGTGGGGTGGTCCGTAGGCGGTGGTGGTCAGGATTGTCAGTGACAAGAGAGTAATTGAGTGCAACATTGTGGCAATTACAAAAAGACAATAACACACACTGCAATGAAGAACAAACAAGACAAAAAACAATAACAATCATATTTCTAAATGAAGAAGTGGAAATGACTTAAAAAAAAAAAATAACCTTAGAGAGAATGAAAATCACTCCAATAGAACTGAGGGTCTGCAGAGTACTGGGACCCGAACCTTAACATTGTCTTACATATATAGAACAATCACAGCGGTACGTTAGTGTTAAATAGCTGCAGTTGCAACATATTGTGTGAAATACAAATTAACGTGTGGGGAAAAAAACACATTGCAGCTCTGGGCTACATTGCTACCTGGAAGGAGAGAAAATAAAAATAAAAAGCAGCAACAAACGATATCTCCACGCCCTGGGTGCATGGTACATGTTAACATTAGCTAGCGACTAGTAAAAGTGTTCTTAGGCAATATTATCAAAATAAGAGCATAGAAAGAATAATGATCAGAATCACAGTATGAAAACTTAGTGATCTCAGCCAACAAAGGCATCTGGGAAGAGTCAGGCCGTTCAAAGATTAGTTAATGTATTGTCCTTGCGTTTCTTAGCTTGGACCTTATGCCATTGTGTTCCTTGGGCTTTTTGGTATTTCACATCCTGTTGACTTGTAGAGCTGGGGGTGGAAGAGTCCAGCAATTGTGGTGGTTTCAAATTTAGTCTCAAGCCCTTTGAAATCTTCTTTAGGTCTTGAAGGCCTTTGTATACATAGGTGTGTCCCTTGTGGGTAATCACCAGACTAAACGGAAAATCCCACCTATACTTTTCTTGAAGAATTGTGGTAATGCATTTGGTGTCCCTACTCTTTTGTATAGTGCTGGGACAGAGGTCTGGAAAAATCTGTAGAGTGTGTTCCATGAAGGATATCTTCGAGGTCTGTCTCGCTTTAGTCCATATGTCCTACCTGTCCACAAACCTCAGGAATTTAAAAATAACATCTCTGGGGGGTGCGTTCGGCGGAGGAGGTGGACACAGCGCTCTGTGAGCTCTTTCCATTTCAAGAGGTGGGTAATCTGTATCCCCTTTGAGGTGTTGAAACAATTTCTGGAGGTAATACCGTAAATCTGCAGATTTAACGGATTCTGGGAAGTTGGAACGTCTGCTGCGGTTCTCCAGGTCTTCAAGTTTGCCTTGTAAGCTCTCTATTTGAGATGCTTGGACCGCAGCATGGGTTTCAAAGGCTCCAATCATATCACTCATAGTGGTTTGGGTATCCTCAACCTCCTCCACTCTGAATCCCAGATTGTTAATATCTTTGCGCATAGATGTTAATTCGGAGGTGATGAGGGTTTTTAGGGATGCAAAATCCTCTTTGGTAGGTAGATTGGCAATATCTTTGTAGTTGAGTGAGGTAGGCCGCAGTTCGGCAGGAATCTGCGTTATCATATGTGTCCCCAGTCGTATTTTCGGACTCTTGGATATTTTGTGTAGTATTTACAGCAGCCTCCGTTGTGTGAAAGAAGGTGCTGACTGAGATAAGAGCAGTAATCTGTGATTTAGCTGATTTTTCACTTTTATTCAAATGCCTGGCAGCCATGTCGTAGTAGTATTCAGTGGGTAATAATAACAGTGACCCAGGTCCCTGGGATGTTATATTTCTGAGACAGTAATACTTTTAAAATGGCACCCTGTAGCAGCCTGTATTGTAGATGGAGCAGCAGGTGAAGCTGTTGCTCTGTGCCCCTATTGCTGTAGTAAGCTCTCAGGATCGTTAGATATAGCACAGGGTATCATAGGACATGTGCACTGTGTCTTGTAAAAACGTAGGCCTGTACTATATAATGCTATAGGCTGCGTAGTGCCTCTGTGTTAAAGCCCCATGTGTTTTCTCTGTGTTCCCATATTTAATAGCCTTGACGGAGCATGTTAGGGCAGTGAGTGCTTAGGTGTAGCTATTGGTAATTTGTCTGCATCGATCTCGCCCCCAAAATTGCCTCCAGCGATATCCAGCTTTCGCTGTGTGTTCCATGTGCATGTCAAAATGGCGCTGTTGCTCTGTGAGGCCGTCAGGGCTTAGGCAGTAACGGGCTGTTTTGTAACCTGTGGCGGTTTCTTTTCTACATATCCACAGTGCTACTGTGTACTGGAGGGCTTCATTCACCTCCTGAAATAGAGGCTGATCATACCACTTATGCAGTGTCTGGTCTGTTCGTCTGCACAGAGCTGTTCTAAAATGCGGCCATTTGCCTGCACGGCCCAACTCCGCCCCCTGTAGATGTTGTTTTTTTTTTTTTTTTAAAGTTTAATTAGCTGTTTATATATTGGCAATGTAAGTTTTAGTGTCTATAAAACAATTGGAGCTGCCATGTTGTAACTTAGGTTACCTTCTCTGCTGTGGCCAATTAGGGACAGTTATAAATAGGTCACTAGAGTGTGCAGCCAATGGCTGTGTGGAATATAACTTCTGCACTTCCATTTTTAACAGGAACTGAAATACTTACAATTTCAGAATGGAATGACAGGAAAAGGAGACAAAATAAATAATGAAAGTATATTGCAGCCTTTTTTTTATGTATGCAATTTTTATAATTTTATATTACAATCTCAAAATGTTTAATGTCCCTTTTTAAAGGGACTGTCTACACCAGAATTTGTATTGTTTAAAAAGATAGATAATCCCTTTTATTACCCATTGTCTAGTTTTTGCATAACCAACACCGTTGTATAAATACACTTTTTACCTATGTGATTACCTTGTATCTAAGCCTCTGCAAACTGCCCCCTTATTTCAGTTATTTTGACACATCCATTTTAGCCAATCAGAACTGGCTCCCTGGATTTCCATGTGCGTGAGCACAGTGTTATCTATATGACACACATGAACTAACACGCTCTAGTGGTGAAAAACGGTCAAAATGCATTCAGATTAGAGTCGGCCTTCAAGGTCTAAGAAATTAGCATACAAACCTCCTAGGTTTATCTTTCAACTAAGAATACCTAGAGAACAAAGCAAAATTGGTGATACAAGTAAATTGGGAAATTGTTTAAAATGACATTCTCTGTCTGAATCATGAGAGTTTATTCTGGACTAGACGGTCCCTTTAAATATAGTCGCATTGATTTTTAGGCCAGATCTGACCCCACAGACCCTCTTTACTACCTCAGACCTTGAAAGCCTTCTCGACCACTTCAGACCTCAAGACCCTGTATCCCCTTACCCTAAAGTTTTGGGGGAGAAGTAGGCCACTGGGCCTGGCTCTCACAATCTGCCATGCAGAAATCTACACAGAGTAATAGTGTGAGCAAAACTATTTATCTTCATGTCACCTCCTCACAGGCTTGCCTCTGAGTAGTTTAGTACTGGCAGAATGGCTCTCTGCACTGTGGGCTTTTGAGTACATGCGCTCTCTAGTGGTTACATCAGTAGCATGTAGTGAAGGTCCAGCATGATTTCTTCAGTCACAGCCCTGTAACCTTTGCAACCCCAGAGACCCCTGTTAATATGGCTTTACATCCGCATCTGCTGCCTTCTTGGTCTTTCCACCTGATGGATATACTATGCACAAAGAGCGTTGTACATTTCTTATTTGTATATACTGTATACACACAGGCCAGCACAGATTATTTACTATTTGTCTTTCAATCATTTCATAAAATTGGACATTTCCTATAGTAAAGTATAATCTTTGTAGAAAACTTGTTAAAAGAATCAAATTATATTTTGGCAAAAGTACACTTTGTGGTTATACCCATACTTGAAAAGGACTAGACAAGTTGTATACGTATTTTAAGCTAAGGAAGGGTGTAATGCACTTATGCATGTTTTAACTTATATGTATACATTTTATCTATGGTTTCAGATGTGATATCTCTTTGTAATAAAGCTGACTCTGAAGATGTCCAGATGAGGGCGAGCGTTTCACGGTAAGTTTAAAAGGCGTTACAAGCCCATTTGTGGTAGTATCCTTTAACTTTTTTTACTCCTTAATTTCCCTTCATTTTTTCTAGGGAGACTCCACCAGAGGTGGTTGTTTCTACTCAGGAACTCTGGGATCCTCATCCAGAGCAATGTGTCAGCTGCAGCTTGCACCTCACAGGACCAGCGATGGTAAAGTACAAACACACGCACACACAATACAACGTCAGGACACATACCACACTCACTAACATATTCACTCTATTTTGCCCTCATCTCCACTTCTCAGAGCAGCATGCATCTATATTAAGCTCCCCCCGCCCCCACACACTTTTTTTTTTTCTTCTTCTTCTTTTTTTAGCAGAGCCCTCATTCCAATACCAAAAATGTTTATCATCAGTGTATTCATTCACATCCATGAAAGACAACACAATGCCTATACTTTGAGTCTGTAGTTCAGTACCAAGTGGCTGACAATAGCTTGTACATTACTGACCCTCCTCCCCCCTACTTATTCCACAAATGTAAGTGTCCATCCCACTTATCAACCTGTCACAAAACCTTCTCTTCATTACTAAACATTTTTTTCCTAAGTCTACATTCAACTTCTTTCCATAGCATTTTCATGTGTTTTTGTTAGGTAATTTGAATTGCATGGAAGTGCTAATAGCTCTCTCTGCACTATGCATATACTTGTAATACCATATTGTGTGTTCTTCATTGTGCAAGATAAAGCACCCTGTGCTATTGATTGTGCTCCTCTTGTAATCTAGCCCTATGTGGTAAAACAACCTTGTGATAAATTTTCATTATTTAGATTCTATCACCTAGATTTAGAGTTTTGCGTTAGAAGGGGTGCGATAGCTACGCGTGTTTTCCCCCCCCCCCCCCGCACCTTTTAAACAACGCTGGTATTTAGAGTTCTCTGAAGGGCTGCGTTAGGCTCCAAAAAGGGGGCGTAGAGCTTAATTTACCGCCACTGCAACTTTAAATACCAGCGTTGCTTACGGATGCCCCCCTAAGTTAAATTTTAATTTAAATCTAACGAAATAAAATAAATCTTATTAAATAAATTAATCCTTTTTAAAACTAAATACTTACCTGTAAAATAAACCCTAATATAGCTACAATATAACTAATAATTATATTGTAGCTATTTTAGCATTTATATTTATTTTACAGGCAACTTTGTATTTATTTTAACTAGGTACAATAGCTATTAAATAGTTAAGAACTATTTTTAATAGCTACCTAGTTAAAATAATTAAAAAATTACCTGTAAAATAAATCCTAACCTAAGTTACACTTAAAGGGACAGTCAACCCAAAAATTACTTTAACTTATTTAGATTAGTTAAATAATGATCTTTACAGTAAACTGTAGCCAAATTTTCATCTAAATAAACTTTGGCAGAAAATACATTTACTGATCTCATCTGGCCTTTTTGAAATGGCCGCCTGACCCCTCCTCCTCTGACGTCTCCCAAAAGCTTGTACTAACAGGATCCTGTCCTTTCTTCTCGTCCCTGCGCGCTCCTGCAATTTCAGCTCTCTAGCAGCTGTTCATACCCGGCACTCACTGCCTCTCATCCATGCTGTGCGCTGCGTGTTACAAAGAATGAGAGGCAGTGAGTGCCGGGCAGGCGGCGATGTGATGGTCTGTGCCCCAGATTATAATAGAGAAATGATATCCAACCAGGAGCTGACTGGGCACTAGAATAAAACAGACCTTACCAAGCAATTGTTATTATATTTTATGTTTTTTAGCAGATACCTAAATCCACATTCAACTTTATCTCAATTGATGTGGCTTGTGCCCCTGATTTTACAGCTGCGGTCCGTTACAGAAATACACCCTCCCTGCATTTGAGTATCTGATGACCCCTTATAACCTGATTGCTCCCACCTTGGCACAAGAGGTGGTGTGATCTTACTCGCCTCCCAGACGCTGCTCCTGTTTCATCTAAAGGTTTGTGCCAGCTATGAACACACTGACAGCTTTGCACATGTGTATACAGACCTACACAAACTATAGTCATCTCTCAGCTTCCGTTTACATGGGATGTCCCTGCACACCGGTTGGTGTTTGTGGTGCTCTTAGCAAACGTTTTAGGTCCTAAAAAGATTTCTTAGAAACCAGTGAGTGTAATTTCATCTTCACTGTGATCAAACTCAACCAGCGGAGAGCAACAAATGTAACGTCTGCTGTAAGAGCAAGCTGCAGATTTATCACATAACGTATTGTCCCGGACACACAGTATACAGGCTGTATATACCGTTATATGTGATAAATCTGCAGCTTGCTCTTACAGTAGACGTTACATTTGTTGCTCTCCGCTGGTTGAGTTTGATCACAGTGAAGATGAAATTACACTCACTGGTTTCTAAGAAATCTTTTTAGGACCTAAAACGTTTGCTAAGAGCACCACAAACACCAACCGGTGTGCAGGGACATCCCATGTAAACGGAAGCTGAGAGATGACTATAGTTTGTGTAGGTCTGTATACACATGTGCAAAGCTGTCAGTGTGTTCATAGCTGGCACAAACCTTTAGATGAAACAGGAGCAGCGTCTGGGAGGCGAGTAAGATCACACCACCTCTTGTGCCAAGGTGGGAGCAATCAGGTTATAAGGGGTCATCAGATACTCAAATGCAGGGAGGGTGTATTTCTGTAACGGACCGCAGCTGTAAAATCAGGGGCACAAGCTCGATGCGGCTGAGTGGCAGTGGCTGCAGTGGGACAAGGTAAAGGGGGGTTTGTGTAGTGAAACACCGTGGTGCACAGGACAGTGTGTAAGGTGGTGTGTGCATGCACAGCCAGTGGGCAAGGTGAAGGGGTGCTGCGTCCATGTGTTGTGACAGGCTCTGGTAAAAAGGACAGTGGGCAAGGTAGCGTGTGCTGAGCTCATGTGTAGTGATAAACACAAGACAATGTGCCACTGGGTCTGATGACCCCTTATAACCTGATTGCTCCAAACAAAAATAGGCACTTAGGCAGAAATAAATTTGCGTCCGGTGTCCCAGTACTGTGCGATCACACTCGCATTAGATAAATGTTCTAAGACCTGCAAGGGCGCAAATTTATTTCTGCCTAAGTGCCTACTTTTTTGGGGAGCAATCAGGTTATAAGGGGTCATCAGACACTCAAATGCAGGGAGGGTGTATTTCTGTAACGGACCGCAGCTGTAAAATCAGGGGCACAAGCCACATCAATTGAGATAAAGTTGAATGTGGATTTAGGTATCTGCTAAAAAACATAAAATATAATAACAATTGCTTGGTAAGGTCTGTTTTATTCTAGTGCCCAGTCAGCTCCTGGTTGGATATCATTTCTCTATTATAATCTGGGGCACAGACCATCACATCGCCGCCTGCCCGGCACTCACTGCCTCTCATTCTTTGTAACACGCAGCGCACAGCATGGATGAGAGGCAGTGAGTGCCGGGTATGAACAGCTGCTAGAGAGCTGAAATTGCAGGAGCGCGCAGGGACGAGAAGAAAGGACAGGATCCTGTTAGTACAAGCTTTTGGGAGACGTCAGAGGAGGAGGGGTCAGGCGGCCATTTCAAAAAGGCCAGATGAGATCAGTAAATGTATTTTCTGCCAAAGTTTATTTAGATGAAAATTTGGCTACAGTTTACTGTAAAGATCATTATTTAACTAATCTAAATAAGTTAAAGTAATTTTTGGGTTGACTGTCCCTTTAAACCTAACACTACACTATCAATAAATTAATTAACTAAACTATATACAATTATTTACAATTAAATCAACTAAACTAAATTACAAAAAATAAAAAAAAAATTACAAGAATTTTAAACTAATTACACCTACTCTAAGCCCCCTAAAAAATTAACAAAGCCTCCCAAAATAAAAAAATGCCCTACCCTATTCTAAAATAAAAAGTTAACAGCTCTTTTACCTTACCAGCCCTTAAAAGGGCCTTTTGCGGGGCATGCCCCAAAGAAATCAGCTCTTTTGCATTTAAAAAAACATACAATACCCCCCTCCAACATTACAACCCACCACCCACATACCCCTAATCTAACCCAAACCCCCCTTAAAAAACCTAACACTAAGCCCCTGAAGATCTCCCTACCTTATCTTCGCCACGCCGGGTATCACTGATCCGTCCAGAAGAGGGTCTGAAGTCTTCATCCTATCCGGCAAGAAGAGGACATCGGACCGGTAGACATGTTCATCCAGACGGCGTCTTCTCTCTTCATCCATCCGGCACGGAGCGGGACCATCTTGAAGCAGCCGACGCGGATCCAACCTCTTCTTCCGGCGACTCCCGACGAATGAAGGTTCCTTTAAGTGACGTCATCCAAGATGGCGTCCCTCGAATTCCGATTGGCTGATAGGATTCTATCAGCCAATCGGAATTAAGGTAGGAAAAATCTGATTTGCTGATTGAATCAGCCAATCGGATTCAAGTTCAATCCGATTGGCTGATCCAATCAGCCAATCAGATTGAGCTCGCATTCTATTGGCTGTTCCGATCAGCCAATAGAATGCGAGCTCAATCTGATTGGCTGATCCAATCAGCCAATCGGATTGAACTTGAATCTGATTGGCTGATTCAATCAGCCAATCAGATTTTTCCTACCTTAATTCGGATTGGCTGATAGAATCCTATCAGCCAATCGGAATTCGAGGGACGCCATCTTGGATGACGTCACTTAAAGGAACCTTCATTTGTCGGGAGTCGCCGGAAGAAGAGGATGGATCCGCGTCGGCTGCTTCAAGATGGTCACGCTCCGTGCCGGATGGATGAAGATAGAAGACGCCGCCTGGATGAACATGTCTACCGGTCCGGATGTCCTCTTCTTGCCGGATAGGATGAAGACTTCGGACCCTCTTCTGGACCTCTTCTTGCCGGATAGGATGAAGACTTTGGACCCTCTTCTGGGCGGATCGGTGATACCCGGCGTGGTGAAGATAAGGTAGGGAGATCTTCAGGGGCTTAGTGTTAGTTTTTTTTTAAGGGGGGTTTGGGTTAGATTAGGGGTATGTGGGTGGTGGGTTGTAATGTTGGGGGGGGTATTGTATGTTTTTTTTAAATGCAAAAGAGCTGTTTTCTTTGGGGCATGCACCATAAAAGGCCCCTTTAAGGGCTGGTAAGGTAATAGAGCTGTTAACTTTTTATTTTAGAATAGGGTAGGGCATTTTTTTATTTTGGGGGGCTTTATATTTTTTTAGGGGGCTTAGAGTAGGTGTAATAAGTTTAAAATTCTTGTAATCTTTTTTAATTTTTTTGTAATTTAGTTTAGTTGATGATTTAATTTTAGATAATTGTAGGTAGTTTAGTTAATTAATTTATTGATAGTGTAGTGTTAGGTTTAATTGTAACTTAGGTTAGGATTTATTTTACAGGTAATTTTGTACTTATTTTAACTAGGTAGCTATTAAATAGTTATTAACTATTTAATAGCTTTTGTACCGAGTTAAAATAAATACAAAGTTGCCTGTAAAATAAATATAAACCCTAAAATAGATACAATATAATTATTTGTTATATTGTAGCTATATTAGGGTTTATTTTACAGGTAAGTATTTAGCTTTAAATAGGATTAATTTATTTAATAAGATTTATTTTATTTCGTTAGATTTAAATTATATTTAATTTAGGGGGTGTTAGTGTTAGGGTTAGACTGAGCTTTAGGGGTTAATACATTTATTAGAGTAGCGGCGAGGTCCAGTCAGCAGATTAGGGGTTAATAAGTGTAGGTAAGGTAGAGGCGACGTTGGGGGGGCAGATTAGGGGTTTATAAATATTATATAGGTGTCGGCGATGTTAGGGGCAGCAGATTAGGGGTACATAGTGATAATGTAGGTTGCGGCGGTGTGCGGTCGGCAGATTAGGGGTTAAAAAATGTTATTAGAGTGGCGGCGATGTGGGGGGACCTCGGTTTAGGGGTACATAGGTAGTTTATGGCTGTTAGTGTAATTTAGAGCACAGTAGTTAAGAGCTTTATAAACCGGCGTTAGCCCATAAAGCTCTTAACTCCTGACTTTTTTTTCTGCGGCTGGAGTTTTGTCGTTAGAGTTCTAACGCTCACTTCAGCCAAGACTCTAAATACCAGCGTTGGAAAGATCCCATTGAAAAGATAGGATACGCAATTGGCGTAAGGGGATCTGCGGTATGGAAAATTCGCGGCTTGAAAGTGAGCGTTAGACCCTTTCCTGACTGACTCTAAATACCAGCGGGCGGCCAAAACCAGCGTTAGGAGCCCTTAACGTTGGTTTGGACGGCTAACGCAGAACTCTAAATCTAGGCGTTTGTTTCCTGCAATTTAACTCTGAAAATTGAAAGGTTTCCAGTTGAAAGTTCACAAGCCCAAACCTGCTAAATACCTATCCCTAATTGGCCTCAGAGGTTATGAGATAAGAAACTGAAAAACAGTCTCCTCCAAATGCAGAAAGTGGTAGGTGGAATTTGGTTACTGAAGAACAGTTGCAGAAAAAGGGACACTGTATGAGCAGTATATATTTCTCTTGTAAGGTGTATCCAGTCCACGGATCATCCATTACTTGCGGGATATTCTCCTTCCCAACAGGAAGCTGCAAGAGGATCACCCACAGCAGAGCTGTCTATATAGCTCCTCCCCTAACTGCCACTACCAGTCATTCTCTTGCAGCTCTCGACAACATAGGAAGTAGCTAGAGAGATGTGGTGAATTTATGTAATTTATCTTCAATCAAAAGTTTATTATTTTCAAATGGTACCGGAGTTGTACTGTTTTAGCCTCAGGCAGAAAGTTGAAGAAGAGTCTGCCTGTGGTTTTTGATGATCTTAGCAGGTTGTAACTAAGATCCATTGCTGTTCTCACACATAACTGAAGAGATGAGGTAACTTCAGCTGGGGGAATGGCGTGCAGGGTCTCCTGCTATGAGGTATGTGCAGTTTTAATTTCTTCTGTTATGTGTGATCAGTCCACGGGTCATCATTACTTCTGGGATATAACTCCTCCCCAACAGGAAATGCAAGAGGATTCACCCAGCAGAGCTGCATATAGCTCCTCCCCTCTACGTCAGTCCCAGTCATTCTCTTGCACCCAACGACTAGATAGGATGTGTGAGAGGACTATGGTGATTATACTTAGTTTTTATGACTTCAATCAAAAGTTTGTTATTTTACAATAGCACCGGAGCGTGTTATTACTTCTCTGGCAGAGTTTGAAGAAGAATCTACCAGAGTTTTTTACTATGATTTTAACCGGAGTCGTTAAGATCATATTGCTGTTCTCGGCCATCTGAGGGAGGTAAAAGCTTCAGATCAGGGGACAGCGGGCAGTTGAATCTGCATGGAGGTATGTAGCAGTTTTTATTTTCTGAATGGAATTGATGAGAAAATCCTGCCATACCGTTATAATGACATGTATGTATACACTTCAGTATTCTGGGGATGGTATTTCACCGGAACTACTCTGTTAAAGGTCTCTAATCCTTTTAATAAGTATTTATCATGTTAAACGTTTTTGCTGGAATGTAGAATCGTTTACATTGCTGAGGTACTGAGTGAATAAATATTTGGGCATTAATTTCCACTTGGCAGTTGTTTGCTTTTAATTGTGACAGTTTCGTTTCTCTTCACTGCTGTGTATGAGAGGGAGGGGCCGTTTTTGGCGCTCTTTGCTACGCATCAAAAATTTCCAGTCAGCTACTCTTATATTTCCTGCATGATCCGGTTCATCTCTGACAGATCTCAGGGGGTCTTCAAACTTCTTTGGAGGGAGGTATATTCTCTCAGCAGAGCTGTGAGAATTTCATATTGACTGTGAATAAAAACGTTGCTCTGTAATTTTTATGTCAAATTTAATTATTGTTATTTTACTAATGGGAACAAACCTTTGCTAAAAGTTGTGTTGTTTTAAAGTTTGATGCTATAACTGTTTTTCAGTTCATTATCTCAACTGTCATTTAATCGTTTAGTACCTCTTTGAGGCACAGTACGTTTTTGCTAAAAAAGATTATAACCAGGTTGCTAGTTATTGCTAGTGTGTTAAACATGTCTGACTCAGAGGAAGATATCTGTGTCATTTGTTCCAATGCCAAGGTGGAGCCCAATAGAAATTTATGTACTAACTGTATTGATGCTACTTTAAATAAAAGTCAATCTGTACAATGTGAACAAATTTCACCAAACTGCGAGGGGAGAGTTATGCCGACTAACTCGCCTCACGCGGCAGTACCTGCATCTCCCGCCCGGGAGGTGCGTGATATTTTGGCGCCTAATACATCTGGGCGGCCATTACAGATAACATTACATGATATGGCTACTGTTATGACTGAAGTTTTGTCTAAATTACCAGAACTAAGAGGCAAGCGTGATCACTCTGGGGTGAGAACAGAGTGCGCTGACAATACTAGGGCCATGTCTGATACTGCGTCACAGCTTGCAGAGCATGAGGACGGAGAGCTTCATTCTGTGGGTGACGGTTCTGATCCAAACAGATTGGATTCAGATATTTCAAATTTTAAATTTAAATTGGAGAACCTCCGTGTATTACTAGGGGAGGTCTTAGCAGCTCTCAATGATTGTAACACCGTTGCAATACCAGAGAAAACTGTGCAGGTTGGATAAATACTTTGCGGTACCGGCGAGTACTGACGTTTTTCCTATACCTAAGAGATTAACTGAAATTGTTACTAAGGAGTGGGATAGACCCGGTGTGCCGTTCTCACCCCCTCCAATATTTAGAAAGATGTTTCCAATAGACGCCACCACTCGGGACTTATGGCAAACGGTCCCTAAGGTGGAGGGAGCAGTTTCTACTTTAGCTAAGCGTACCACTATCCCGGTGGAGGATAGCTGTGCTTTCTCAGATCCAATGGATAAAAAATTAGAGGGTTACCTTAAGAAAATGTTTGTTCAACAAGGTTTTATATTGCAACCCCTTGCATGTATCGCGCCGATTACGGCTGCGGCAGCATTTTGGATTGAGTCTCTGGAAGAGAACCTTAGTTCATCTACGCTAGACGACATTATGGACAGGCTTAGAGTCCTTAAACTAGCTAATTCATTCATTTCGGAGGCCGTAGTACATTTAACCAAACTTACGGCTAAGAACTCAGGATTCGCCATACAGGCACGTAGGGCGCTGTGGCTAAAATCCTGGTCAGCTGATGTTACTTCTAAGTCCAAATTACTTAATATACCTTTCAAGGGGCAGTCTTTATTTGGGCCCGGTTTGAAAGAAATTATCGCTGACATTACAGGAGGTAAGGGCCACGCCCTACCTCAAGACAAAGCCAAAGCTAAGGCTAGACAGTCTAATTTTCGTCCCTTTCGGAATTTCAAAACAGGAGCAGCATCAACCTCCACTGCACCAAAACAGGAAGGAGCTGTTGCTCGTTACAGGCAAGGCTGGAAGCCTAACCAGTCCTGGAACAAGGGCAAACAGGCCAGGAAACCTGCTGCCGCCCCAAAGACAGCATGAACCGAGAGCCCCCGATCCGGGACCGGATCTAGTGGGGGGCAGACTTTCTCTCTTCGCCCAGGCCTGGGCAAGAGATGTTCAGGATCCCTGGGCGCTAGAGATCATATCTCAGGGATACCTTCTAGACTTCAAATTATCTCCCCCAAGAGGGAGATTTCATCTGTCAAGGTTGTCAACAAACCAGATAAAGAAAGAAGCGTTTCTACGCTGTGTACAAGATCTGTTATTAATGGGAGTGATCCATCCGGTTCCGCGGTCGGAACAAGGACAAGGGTTCTACTCAAACCTGTTTGTGGTTCCCAAAAAAGAGGGAACTTTCAGGCCAATCTTAGATTTAAAGATTCTAAACAAATTCCTAAGAGTTCCATCGTTCAAAATGGAAACTATTCGGACAATCTTACCCATGATCCAAAAGGGTCAGTACATGACCACAGTGGATTTAAAAGATGCTTACCTTCACATACCGATTCACAAAGATCATCACCGGTATCTACGGTTTGCCTTCCTAGACAGGCACTACCAGTTTGTAGCTCTTCCATTCGGATTGGCTACGGCCCCAAGAATCTTCACAAAGGTTCTGGGTGCCCTTCTGGCGGTACTAAGACCGCGAGGGATTTCGGTAGCTCCGTACCTAGACGACATTCTAATACAAGCTTCAAGCTTTCAAACTGCCAAGTCTCATACAGAGTTAGTTCTGGCATTTCTAAGGTCGCATGGATGGAAAGTGAACGAAAAGAAGAGTTCTCTTTTTCCTCTCACAAGAGTTCCATTCTTGGGGACTCTTATAGATTCTGTAGAAATGAAGATTTACCTGACAGAAGACAGGTTAACAAAGCTTCAAGATGCATGCCGTGTCCTTCATTCCATTCAACACCCGTCAGTAGCTCAATGCATGGAGGTGATCGGCTTAATGGTAGCGGCAATGGACATAGTACCTTTTGCACGCCTACACCTCAGACCGCTGCAATTGTGCATGCTAAGTCAGTGGAATGGGGATTACTCAGATTTGTCCCCTACTCTGAATCTGAATCAAGAGACCAGAAATTCTCTTCTATGGTGGCTTTATCGGCCACACCTGTCCAGGGGGATGCCATTCAGCAGGCCAGACTGGACAATTGTAACAACAGACGCCAGCCTACTAGGTTGGGGCGCTGTCTGGAATTCTCTGAAGGCTCAGGGATTATGGAATCAGGAGGAGAGTCTCCTTCCAATAAACATTCTGGAATTGAGAGCAGTTCTCAATGCCCTTCTGGCTTGGCCCCAATTAACAACTCGGGGGTTCATCAGGTTTCAGTCGGACAATATCACGACTGTAGCTTACATCAACCATCAGGGAGGGACAAGAAGCTCCCTAGCAATGATGGAAGTATCAAAGATAATTCGCTGGGCAGAGTCTCACTCTTGCCACCTGTCAGCAATCCACATCCCGGGAGTGGAGAACTGGGAGGCGGATTTCTTGAGTCGCCAGACTTTTCATCCGGGAGAGTGGGAACTTCATCCGGAGGTCTTTGCCCAAATACTTCGACGTTGGGGCAAACCAGAGATAGATCTCATGGCGTCTCGCCAGAACGCCAAACTTCCTCACTACGGGTCCAGATCCAGGGATCCGGGAGCGGTTCTGATAGATGCTTTGACAGCACCTTGGAACTTCGGGATGGCTTATGTGTTTCCACCCTTCCCGCTGCTTCCTCGATTGATTGCCAAAATCAAACAGGAGAGAGCATCAGTGATTCTAATAGCGCCTGCATGGCCACGCAGGACTTGGTATGCAGATCTAGTGGACATGTCATCCTGTCCGCCTTGGTCTCTACCTCTAAGACAGGACCTTCTGATACAGGGTCCATTCAAACATCAAAATCTAACTTCTCTGAAACTGACTGCTTGGAAATTGAACGCTTGATTTTATCAAAACGTGGTTTTTCTGAGTCGGTTATTGATACCCTGATACAGGCTAGGAAGCCTGTTACCAGAAAGATTTACCATAAAATATGGCGTAAATACCTATACTGGTGCGAATCCAAACGTTACTCCTGGAGTAAGGTTAGGATCCCTAGGATATTGTCCTTTCTACAAGAAGGTTTAGAAAAGGGTTTATCAGCTAGTTCATTAAAGGGACAGATTTCAGCTCTGTCCATCTTGTTACACAGGCGTCTGTCAGAAAATCCAGACGTCCAGGCCTTTTTGTCAGGCTTTAACTAGGATCAAGCCTGTGTTTAAAGCTGTTGCTCCGCCATGGAGTTTAAACTTAGTTCTTAACGTTTTACAGGGTGTTCCGTTTGAACCCCTTCATTCCATTGATATAAAATTGTTATCTTGGAAAGTTCTATTTTTAATGGCTATTTCCTCGGCTCGAAGAGTCTCTGAGTTATCAGCCCTACATTGTGATTCTCCTTATCTGATCTTTCACTCAGACAAGGTAGTTCTACGTACTAAACCTGGGTTCTTACCTAAGGTAGTCACTAACAGGAACATCAATCAAGAGATTGTTGTTCCATCCTTGTGTCCAAATCCTTCTTCAAAGAAGGAACGTCTTCTACACAATCTGGATGTAGTTCGTGCCCTCAAGTTCTACTTGCAGGCAACTAAAGATTTTCGCCAAACTTCTTCCCTGTTTGTCGTTTATTCTGGACAGAGGAGAGGTCAAAAAGCTTCTGCTACCTCTCTCTCTTTTTGGCTTCGTAGCATAATACGTTTAGCCTATGAGACTGCTGGACAGCAGCCTCCTGAAAGAATTACAGCTCACTCCACTAGAGCTGTGGCTTCCACTTGGGCCTTTAAGAATGAGGCCTCTGTTGAACAGATTTGCAAGGCTGCAACTTGGTCTTCGCTTCATACTTTTTCCAAATTTTACAAATTTGACACTTTTGCTTCTTCGGAGGCTATTTTTGGGAGAAAGGTTCTTCAGGCAGTGGTTCCTTCTGTATAATGAGCCTGTCTATCCCTCCCGTCATCCGTGTACTTTTGCTTTGGTATTGGTATCCCAGAAGTAATGATGACCCGTGGACTGATCACACATAACAGAAGAAAACATAATTTATGCTTACCTGATAAATTCCTTTCTTCTGTTGTGTGATCAGTCCACGGCCCGCCCTGTTTTTAAGGCAGGTAAATATCTTTTAAATTATACTCCAGTCACCACTTCACCCTTGGTTACTCCTTTCTCGTTGATTCTTGGTCGAATGACTGGGACTGACGTAGAGGGGAGGAGCTATATGCAGCTCTGCTGGGTGAATCCTCTTGCATTTCCTGTTGGGGAGGAGTTATATCCCAGAAGTAATGATGACCCGTGGACTGATCACACAACAGAAGAAAGGAATTTATCAGGTAAGCATAAATTATGTTTTTTCTAGAGAAATGAATATGCTAGAAAATGCTGTTAATACCGGATTTATTTAAGGTAAGCCTGATTACAGTGATTTAATAACGACTAGTATCATGCTTGCTGTAAAAGGTAATATTCTTATTACTTTCTCACATTACTGAAAATAAGATAACGTTTGCTGGAAGTGTTTCAACGTTTTTTTTCTACATATTGGTGATAAAACTTTATTGGGGCCCAGTTTTTTCCACATGGCTGGCTAGATTTTGCCTAGGGATAGTTTTTTATGGCCCTCTCACTGTGAGTACAGGTTGGGAGGGGCCTAATTTCAGGCCTAAATCGTGCAGTAGTTTTTGCAGCTTGAGACTTCCAGCTTCCCTGAAGGAGTCCCCTGAACACTTAGGACCTCTACAAAGGGTTTTTGTGCCTTCAAAAGTCGTTGTATGGGCAGGTAGGGCCACAACAGAGCTGTGGCAGTTTGTTGTGACTGTTAAACGTTTATATCGTTTTTTTGATCCGGTTTTGAAACTAAGGGGTTAATCATCCATTTGCAAGTGGGTGCAATGCTCTGTTAGTCTATTATACACACTGTAAAAATTTCGTAAGATTTACTGCTTTTTATCACTGTTTTTCAATTTCTGACAAAAATTGTTTCTCTTAAAGGCACAGTACCGTTTTTATTTTTTGCTTGTTTACATTTATCAAAGTGTTTTCCAAGCTTGCTGGTCTCATTGCTAGTCTGTTTAAACATGTCTGACATAGAGGAAACTCCTTGTTCATTATGTTTAGAAGCCATTGTGGAACGCCCTCTTAGAATGTGTACCAAATGTACTGATTTTACTTTAAGTTATAAAGATCATATTCTGTCTTTAAAAGATTTATCACCAGAGGAAATTGACAAGGGGGAAGTTATGCCGACTAACTCGCCCCACGTGTCAGAACCTTTGACTCCCGCTCAAGGGACTCCCGCTCAAGTGGCGCCAAGTACATCTAGCGCGCCCATGGCGTTTACTTTACAAGACATGGCGGCAGTTATGGATCATACCCTTACAGCGGTATTGTCCAAACTACCAGGGTTACAAGGAAAGCAAGACAGCTCTGGGACTAGAAAAAATACAGAGCTCTCTGACGCTTTAGTAGCTATGTCTGATATCCCCTCACAATATGCAGAAGCTGAGGCAGGAGAGCTTCTTTCTGTGGGTGATTTTTCTGACTCAGGGAAGATGCTTCAACCTGATTCTGATATGTCTACATTTAAATTTAAGCTTGAACACCTCCGCGTGTTGCTCAGGGAGGTTTTAGCTACTCTGGATGACTGTGACACCATTATAGTGCCAGAGAAATTGTGTAGATTGGATAAATACTATGCAGTGCCTGTTTACACTGATGTTTTTCCAATACCTAAAAGGTTTTCAGAAATTATTACTAAGGAATGGGATAGACCAGGTGTACCGTTCTCTCCCCCTCCTATTTTTAAGAAAATGTTTCCAATAGATGCCGCTACACGGGACTTATGGCAAACGGTCCCTAAGGTGGAGGGAGCAGTTTCTACCCTAGCTAAGCGTACAACTATTCTCGTCGAGGACAGTTGTGCTTTCCTAGATCCAATGGATAAAAGTTAGAGGGTTACCTTAAGAAAATGTTTATTCAACAAGGTTTTATTCTCCAGCCTCTTGCATGCATTACCCCGGTCACTGCTGCTGCTGCCTTCTGGTTTGAGTCTCTGGAAGAGGCCTTACAGGTAGAAACTCCATTGGATGATATACTTGACAAGCTTAAAGCGCTTAAGCTAGCCAATTCATTTGTTTCTGACGCCGTTGTTCATTTAACCAAACTAACAGCTAAGAACTCAGGTTTGCTATACAGGCGCGTAGGGCGCTATGGCTTAAATCCTGGTCAGCTGACGTTACTTCAAAGTCTAAGCTTCTCAACATTCCCTTCAAGGGGCAGACCCTATTCAGGCCTGGACTGAAGGAGATCATTTCTGATATTACTGGAGGAAAAGGTCATGCCCTTCCTCAGGATAGGTCTAATAAATTAAGGACCAAACAAACTAATTTTCGTAGCTTTCGAAACTTTAAGACGAGCGCGGCATCAACTCCCTCTAATGCAAAACAAGAGGGAAATTTTGCCCAGTCCAAGCCGGTCTGGAGACCTAACCAGGCCTAGAACAAAGGTTAGCAGGCCAAGAAGCCTGCTGCTGGCTCTAAGACAGCATGAAAGATCAGCCCCCGATCCGGTAACGGATCTAGTAGGGGGCAGACTTTCTCTGTTCGCCCAGGCTTGGGCAAGAGATGTCCAGGATCCCTGGGCGTTGGAAATTGTGTCCCAGGGATATCTTCTGGACTTCAAAGCTTCTTCCCCAAAAGGAAGATTTCACCTTTCACAATTATCTGCAGACCAGATAAAGAGAGAGGCATTCTTACATTGTGTTCAAGACCTCCTAGTTATGGGAGTGATCCACCCAGTTCCAAAGGAGGAACAGGGGCAAGGCTTCTATTCAAATCTCTTTGTGGTTCCCAAGAAAGAGGGAACCTTCAGACCAATCTTAGATCTCAAGATCCTAAACAAATTTCTCAGGGTCCCATCTTTCAAGATGGAGACTATTCGAACCATCCTACCTATGATCCAGGAGGGTCAATACATGACTACCGTGGACTTAAAGGATGCTTATCTTCACATTCCGATACACAGAGATCATCATCGGTTTCTCAGGTTCGCCTTCCTAGACGGGCATTACCAGTTTGTGGCTCTTCCCTTTGGGTTAGCTACGGCACCAAGAATCTTTACTAAGGTTCTGGGGTCACTTCTGACGGTCCTAAGGCCGCGGGGCATAGCAGTAGCCCCTTACTTAGATGACATTCTGATACAGGCGTCGAATTTCCAAATTGCCAAGTCCCATACGGACATTGTTCTGGCATTCCTGAGGTCTCATGGGTGGAAAGTGAACGAAAAGAAGAGTTCTCTATCCCCTGTCACAAGAGTTTCCTTCCTGGGAACTCTGATAGATTCTGTAGAAATGAGGATTTACCAGACAGAGGCCAGGTTTTCAAAACTTCTAAATTCCTGCCGTGTTCTTTATTATACTTCTCGCCCTTCGGTGGCTCAGTGTATGGAAGTAATCGGCTTAATAGTAGCGGCAATGGCCATAGTTCCGTTTGCCCGCCTACATCTCAGACCGCTGCAACTCTGCATGCTCAGTCAGTGGAATGGGGATTACACAGATTTGTCCCCTCTACTAAATCTGGATCAAGAGACCAGGGATTCTCTTCTCTGGTGGCTATCTCGGGTCCATCTAAAGGTATGACCTTCCGCAGGCCAGATTGGACAATAGTAACAACAGATGCCAGCCTTCTGGGCTGGGGTGCAGTCTGGAACTCTCTGAAGGCTCAGGGGTTGTGGACTCAGATGGAGGCACTCCTTCCAATAAACATTCTGGAACTAAGAGCGATATTCAATGCTCTTCAGGCTTGGCCTCAGCTAGCGGCAGTGAGGTTCATCAGATTTCAGTCGGACAACATCACGACTGTAGCTTACATCAACCATCAAGGGGGAACAAGGAGTTCCCTAGCGATGTTGGAGGTTTCAAAGATAATTCAATGGGCAGAGATTCACTCTTGCCATCTATCAGCTATCCATATCCCAGGAGTAGAGAACTGGGAGGCAGATTTTCTAAGTCGTCAGACTTTTCATCCGGGGGAGTGGGAGCTCCATCCGGAGGTGTTTGCACAGTTGATTCAACGTTGGGGCAAACCAGAACTGGATCTCATGGCGTCTCGCCAGAAAGCCAAGCTTCCTTGTTACGGATCCAGGTCCAGGGATCCCAAGGCAGCGCTGATAGATGCTCTAGCAGCGCCTTGGTCCTTCAACCTTTCCACCGTTTCCTCTGCTCCCTCGTCTGATTGCCAAGATCAAACAGGAGAGAGCATCGGTAATTTTGATAGCACCTGCGTGGCCACGCAGGACTTGGTATGCAGATCTGGTGGACATGTCATCCTTTCCACCATGGACTCTGCCTCTGAGGCAGGACCTTCTACTTCAGGGTCCTTTCAACCATCCAAATCTAATTTCTCTGCGGCTGACTGCTTGGAGATTGAACGCTTGATTTTATCAAAGCGTGGTTTCTCCGAGTCGGTCATTGATACCTTAATACAGGCGCGAAAGCCTGTCACCAGGAAAATCTATCATAAGATATGGTGTAAATATCTTCATTGGTGTGAATCCAAGGGTTTCTCATGGAGTAAGGTCAGGATTCCTAGGATATTATCTTTTCTCCAAGAAGGATTGGAGAAGGGTTTGTCAGCTAGTTCCTTAAAAGGACAGATTTCTGCTCTGTCTATTTTTTTGCACAAACGTCTGGCTGAGGTTCCAGACGTGCAGGCGTTTTGTCAGGCTTTAGTCAGAATCAAGCCTGTGTTTAAACCTGTTGCTCCGCCTTGGAGTTTAAATTTAGTTCTTAAGGTTCTTCAAGGGTACCAAACCTGTTTTTTTACCTAAGGTGGTATCTAATAAAAATATCAATCAGGAGATTGTTGTACCGTCACTGTGTCCTAATTCTTCTTCAAAGAAGGAACGTCTTTTACACAATCTTGACGTGGTTCGTACTTTAAAGTTTTATTTACAAGCTACTAAAGATTTTCGAAAAAACATCTGCATTGTTTCTTGTCTACTCTGGACAGAGGAGAGGCCAAAAGGCTTCGGCAACCTCTCTTTCTTTTTGGCTAAGGAGTATAATACGCTTAGTTTATGAGACTGCTGGCCAGCAGCCTCCTGAAAGGATTACAGCTCATTCTACTAGAGCGGAAGCTTCCATATGGGCTTTTAAAAATGAGGCTTCTGTTGAACAGATTTGTAAGGCGGCGACTTGGTCTTCACTTCATACTTTTTCAAAGTTCTATAAATTTGATACTTTTTCTTCTTCGGAGGTTATTTTTGGGAGAAAGGTCTTGCAGGCAGTGGTGCCTTCCGTTTAAGCGCCTGCCTTGTCCCTCCTTTCATCCGTGTCCTATAGCTTTGGTATTGGTATCCCACAAGTAATGGATGATCTGTGGACTGGATATACCTTACAAGAGAAAACATAATTTATGCTTACCTGATAAATTTATTTCTCTTGTGGTGTATCCAGTCCACGGCCCGCCCTGTCATTTTAAGGCAGGTGTTTTTTATTTTTAAACTACAGTCACCACTGCACCCTATAGTTTCTCCTTTCTCTTGCTTGTCTTCGGTCGAATGACTGGTAGTGGCAGTTAGGGGAGGAGCTATATAGACAGCTCTGCTGTAGGTGATCCTCTTGCAGCTTCCTGTTGGGAAGGAGAATATCCCACAAGTAATGGATGATCCGTGGACTGGATACACCCCAAGAGAAATAAATTTATCAGGTAAGCATAAATTATGGGTTTTTTTTCTGACAAATTTCAAAGTTATGTCTTTCCACTCCTCCTGTATCTTGTGACAGCCATCAGCCAATCACAAATGCATATACATATATATTTTGTAAATTCTTGCACATGCTCAGTAGGATCAGGTGACTCATAAAATGTATATATAAAAAGACTGTGCACAAATTTCAAAATTTACTTTCATTAAGTCATAAAAGTTTAATTTTGACTTGAGTGTCCCTTTTTAATGTGCTGTTTTCATTGATTAAACCCATCACCTATGGTTTTCAGACATGCCTATTTAAATGGGCTGAACCTGCAGAAAGAACAGACCTGCTCATGTTATATCTCTTTATGCACAAGCTTTAAAAGTTAGCTATTGAAATGCTAGTTATGACTGGGGATTAATCAGCAAAACCAGCTATTTCAAATGCCAAAAATCTCTCCCACCCCCACTGTGAGGTTACTTAGGGCCATTGTCTCCTGTTTACATAGCATTTCCACAGAAAATACAGCTGTGTTTAATTTCAGTACAGGTGGCTGTTTCAACAGGCAAAAGCAACTATATCAATTGCTAAAATAAAGGCTATTTTTTGCAAGATGGCAGAAAAATATTGTAATTATAAAGTGTTTACTTTCCTTTTAACCCCTTCATTCTGATATAAACGCTTGCTTTAAAATTGAAATCACGTGATCGTTGATGCAATCACGTGATTTCAAGCCTGGGGTCGGATCATGGAGGACCGGCTACACCGCTAGGCACGCCCCCAGTCCGATTCTTGCTTGCGTCAAAGGGGGAGGCTGCAGGACGACATACAAGGTAGCGCAGTGCTGTTAGGACAGCATTGAACGTCCTAACAGAGTGAAGGGGTTAACCTTTTTTACTTTGTATATAGATTTTGCTACCTCTTTAGAAAACACCAAGCACTGAACCCCTATTCTCTTTTCTATGCACATGGATTTGAGCTGTGTAGAAATGGTTCTCTTATTGCACACCAAGTGCTAAGCCGCCTCCTCATCCCACATTGCTGTTCTTTTACTGTTTCCTCTCAGTAGATGCTGATATTTAACCTTATAACCTTCATTACAACCTTATAGTAGAACATTCACTCTTATATAACATTGCAGAGCCACGAATGGTCCCTTTTTATTCCAGTTCTGAATGTTTCATCCCACTAATTAGTTGCCATTATGCATACAGTTCAAGCCATGCCAATAACTAAACACAATTTCATTTTAAGTTTTCTGCTTCCTCTGTCATGAAATGTTATTTTTCTGCCCTTCAGGTTGTCTCCCAGTATAAGTTCCACCCTGAGTGTTTCTCATGCTCAGGCTGCAAGTCGTTGATTGAGGAGGGAGATTCATTCAGTCTGGTGCAGAGAACAGCACTCTACTGGTAAGGCCTGCACAGAAGCAATCCTAAATAATGCACATGATTACATCTGGATTAAACTGACATGTGCATCTGTGCTCACTGTTAGATTTCTACATAGTGAATTTTTATAAAGACAATGACATGATCGTACTTCTTATTGCAGTGGGCCATGTCACAAGCTGCTTCTCTTAAGACCACAGTTTGAGAGCCTGTGCAGTGATTCAACACAAGAGCCTGGAGCACACACACTCAGTCTTGTGCGCTTTCCTGCTCAAGGTGGAAACAGGGGATTCTCTGTCTCAGTGGGGGATATGCAGGTTACACAGTGAGTACTATTTCTCTTTCTAATAAACTAGCGCATCTAAACTATTCCAACCTTGGGTCATGCAGTAAATGCAGTCAGCCTATTTAGGTCATGTAGTGAGTCTTAACCACTTTTAATTCTGGGTTATCAGTTTCTCAATAAACACCTTGTAATTACAAAACATTATTATTATTGATATTCTATAGAATAACATATCAGCCAAGTCTAAACCTATTTTTTAAACAAAGTAACATCTTGTTTGCTGTAATTGTTTTTAATAATTAAACTCTTGCCCCCACTTGCTTTCTTTGTTGCTTCTACAGATAACATGGCTAGCCATTTTGTTACGATAAAGTGCACTGTTTTGCAGTTGTTATTGGTTAAAGCCAATTAGGAAAACAATTTTTAGCATTATGTATTTTGCCCCCTTTTCATGCAAGTATATTGCAAAGTTGTTTTACTATGTGTAACAAACATGTTGTATTAAATTCCCAAGATCTTTACTGTCCCTTAAAGGCAATTTCAAACTACCTGTAGTTTTCAGTGGTGTCTACCCATTAATGATAACCACCACCAGCTTGACCAACTGTTCATTTCATCAATTAGCTTATGTATAAGGATCAAAATATTAAGATTGTACCACTTACCAGGATTGGATGAGATGTTAACACCCAGATAACTCAACCTCAGCAAAATAACATTTATAACGTTCCTCATATTTGTTCAACCAGAGAATCTCTGATTTGGTGATATTTACTTTATACGTGGAGACAACAGCAAAGTTGGTAATAAGATCTAAAATCTTAATCTAAATTATGTTTTGGTTGTGCACATATAGAATCAGATCATTTGCAAAAACTGAAATTTTAAAACATGACTTCCTAAAGCTAATATCTGGATGCAATGTTTTCAACTTAAAGGGACAGTCAACCCCCTATATTGTTATTGTTTAAAAAAATAGACAACACCTTTACTACCCAGTTTTGCACAACCAACATTGTTATATTAATATACTTTATAACATTTAAAGCTCTAAATATTTCCTGTTTCTAAGCCACTACAGACAGCCTCTTATCACATGTTTGTTTGCTTTTCACAACAGGAGACTGCTAGTTCATGTGGGCCATGTAGATAACATTGTGCTCACACCCGTGGAGTTATTTAAGAGTATATTAATATAACTTTTGGTTATGCAAAACTGGGGAATGGGTAATAAAGGGATTTATATATCTTTTAAAACAATACACATTCTGGTGTAGACTGTCCCTTTAAAGGGATACTAAACCAAATTTTTTTCTTTAATGATTCAGGTAAAATTTAATTTTTAAGCAACTTTCTAATTTACTCCTATTATCAATTTTTTTTTTTCTTCTATTGCTATCTTTATTTTAAAAGCAGGAATGTAAAGCTTAGGAGCCGAACCATTTTTGGTTCAGAACCTGGGTTATGCTTGCTTATTTAGAAGACAAAGGACATCCTTGTCTGGTGCCTCTAGAAAATGGAATAGTTAAAGAAATAAAATGATTAGCTGTAACATAGGCAACGGAGCAAACAGCCGAATCTACCTTCCAGCTTTTCAAAATCTAAACATATGTAATCATTCCATCCTGTCAAAGGCCTTCAAAGGCATCTAAGGAGAGCAGGAAGGCCTCCGATAGGGTGGAATATCTCTTATACACAGAAAAACAAAGAAAAACAAAGAGACGCACGCAACTGGGCTTAGAACTTAAGCTGGAAAAACTTCCTTGCTTTGTACCTTGGGAGTAAGGAGGGGCTAGCTCTTTCTGCACACTATGCCTTTTAACAAAGGCAACATTTCCTGTAGAATATCAGTCTGACCCTGCCAAATGACAGTGCAGCGCCGAAATACCAGGCAAATCTCCTTTGAACAAGAGATAACAAACCCCAGACCTATGTTTCGTCCTCTATGGGCCTCGTCAGTGAAGTGCAGTTGCATCCCTCTAAGGCATGTGTGCAAGGAGGCCATGTCTGGTTGCCCCTTTTACTCTTAGGGAGACCTAAGGGCATTTGCATATACACAGAAAAACGGAGAGATGCACACAACTGGGCTTAGAGCTGAAGCTGGAAAAACTTTCTTGCTTAGTCCCTCCTTACTCTCAGTTAAAAAAAAATCTCTTTCTGCACACTATGCCTTTCACAAAGAGAAACAAGAGATAACAACAAACCCCAGACATATGTTTCGGCCTCTATGGGCTTTGTCAGTGAGGTGCAGTTGCATCCCTCTAAAGCATGTGTGCAAGGAGGCCACATGAAAAGCACAATTGGGCAGAAAGAAGCTACTCCCTATTGCTATTGAGTTGCTGTTCGTTCCTGGAATCTCTCTTATCTCGCACCTCTAGCCAATATCTAGAGACAGTATGCAAGATTTCCCTTGTAAGGTGTGCTTTACTTCATTTTCCTGACATGTTGCTGCCCTGGTATGGAAAGCCTGAGTAAGTTTACTCTGTCTTTCTTTGTTTTAAAGGTCTCTGTGAGGAGTGGCATCCTCTCAAGCCAGGTGAGCTGTCCTCATGCCGGACGGCTAGATGCAGGTAAGTGCTGGTCTTCTATGTTTGGGGGACATGCACTTCTGATGTGAGTTTATACTGCATATTGTCTGGGACATATATATATATATATATATATATATATATATCTGTAGAGAGAGAGATATATCTATCTATATATATATATGTATGTATGTAGAGAGATCTCTCTTTCTCTTTCTCTCGATAGGATATTATAGGCAGGACACAGGCACTTATAGTGACTTAAGGAGGTTAATTGCTCAGAATGATGTTTATATCAACATTTTTTTTTGTCTTTATTTGGGGTTTATGTGGCAAGAAACTGAGGTTTATTGTTCCTATTAATCCTTGTGTTTGAATTTTCAGTGGGCATAGGATTATTAAGAATTATTCCTTTTATGGCATCCAGCTCTTAGCTTAAACATCATATGTAAGGGGGGAAGCTGGAGCAAGTAATGATCTCGCTTTTATTATGTGTTGCGGCACTTTGTAATTTTACTGTCCTAGAGGTTCAGAAACACTTAGGTTTCTTATGATCAGCGGGTGTTGCTGAGATTTCCTTTAGGCAGTGAGAGACGCGCAGCTGAATTAGTTGCGCGCCATTTAGTTGGGGTATGTTTGTTCCACCCTCCTCTTCTTCCCCCTGTATTGTGGATAGGCGCCATTTTTTTCCCAAAATTGAAAAAAAGGAGCACGAGCAGCAGATCTATGCACAAAGAATTTATTTACAGACAGTAAACATAGCGCATTGGCGCTCAGAGTGAAGAAAAACAAACACGTTTGTCAAACAATATACAAAACGGTGAGAGGGGAGAAAAAACCCCCGGGGTAAATACTGACAAATTAAGGAGACTAGCTAGTAGGAAAACAGGTATACGCGTTTCAGCTTACAGCCTTACTCATTACCTGACTAAAACACAGTGAGGTGAACTTAAAAACAGTAGCTAGTCATCCCATTGGTGGATGGGAACACTCCCCCCAAATAATCCTCCAATGGGTGTTTAGTTACGTAGCCAAAGACACCTGGGGACGCACAGGGTTGCACACTAAATACAGCATACTGTGAATACACTTGGAGCAGGATAAGAATACAGTTGAAACAAGATGGGAATGATAGTAGTAAGTACTGCATAATTAATAAACGGTAATAAACGATAAAAGATAATAAGCAGTACCCGTGCATGATATACAATTTAATCCTATAATTACAAATAATTACAAAACAATTACAGTGATCAAAGTAGAAGAAATGTGTTCAGTACAGCCGAGGGCAGAACAGATAGCTCCGGACCCAGCTGGACACACCTACAGTGCTGGGACGCAGATTTATAATGGCTGAAATGAAAACACAAATGGTATAAGCACAGGATAACAATCGTTTATATCCAAAGACTAACAAAATATAAAGATTATTATTGCTGAGATATAATCAGTGCGCAATGTGTACACTTACTGGACCTTGAGATATATCAATAGCAGCAATAGTAATAATAATAATAATACTGCAGTTAACCCTTAGCAGAAGTAAAGTTGATGCGGGGTCTACTAATACATAGGATCATTAACATATGTATTTCATGCCACATCGGACCATAGATAGCTTCACTATTAGAAGGAGCCCCAATTACACTAGAGAAATAAGTCCATAGTGCACACCTGAGTCCCAAGGACCTGATAGGTTAGACTAGGGAGTCCTGAGATAGTAGGCCACTACGCTCCTAAAGTGGCGTGGAAAGACTATATATAGTTAATGTGTACAGGGCGAACCGGGTGGGGGAGAGGGTCGGCTCTACCAGAAATTGATGAGGTCATATTCCGAGTTTAGGCCCCCTGGAACTCTTGTCTTGAGTTTGAAAATCCAGAAGGCCTCCCTCTCCCCCAGTCTGTGGACCCTGTCGACTCCCCCCTTACAGGGAGCCACCCTCTCAATAATGGTCCAGGAGAAGGAACTAGTGTCTTTCTGGTGTATCCCCGCAAAATGTTGAATCAATGCTGTGGTGAGTACCCCCGCCCTAATGTCACTGAGGTGCTCCTTAATACGGGTTCTAGCTTCTCTTGTCGTGAGGCCTACATATTGGAGGGAGCACTCCCTACAAGAGATCAAATAAACCACATATGTAGACCTACAGTTAAGGCAAGAATCTATCATGAAATTCTGACCTGTCATTAGTGAGATAAACCGGTCACCAGGGGCCAGCTTCTCACAAGCCACACATGTGCGATGGTGGCAGTGGAATGTACCTTTACAGCTCAACCATGAAGAGATGGGTTGTCCTGTCTTTTTAATTCTTGTGGGTGCCACAATGTTGCCTATTGTTCTGTTTTTCTTGTAGGAGTATCTTAGGCCCTCTGTAACTACCTGTTGGAGTTTGTCATCTGCAGATAGCATATTAAAATTATGCTTCACTATTTGGCAGATTTCTCTATATTGTCTTGAATACTCTGTTAAAAAGACTATTCTGTTGTCTTTCCTTTCCTGAATGTAGGATTTTGGTCTGAGGAGTCTTTCCCTAGGTATTCCTCTTACAATATTCCTAGCTTTGGTGATGACAGAACTCCTATAGCCCCTCTCTTTCAAGCGTGAGGTCAGATCATTGGCCTGTCTCTCGTAAACCCCTGCATCGCTGCAGTTCCTTTTCAGCCTAATGAACTGACCCTTCGCTACTCCTTTAAACACTCCTGGCGGGTGGCAACTAGCTGCATGTAGCAGTGAGTTGCCCGTAATGGGTTTACGGTAGGTCTCTGAGCTGATGAAGTGACCATGTCTACCTCTAAGAGTCACATCTAAAAAATTAATGGTGTCACATTGTGTTTCATTTGTAAAGTGAAGCCCCATAGAGTCATCTTCAAGACTTTTTATGAATATCTGTAGTTCAGCTTCACTACCTCCCCATATAAAGAGGAGGTCGTCGATATAGCGACCATACCAAACCACCCTGTCTTTGTGAGGATTCCCATCTCCATAGACGTGGGACAGCTCCCACCAACCCATAAACAGGTTGGCGTAGGAGGGGGCAAATTTCGCCCCCATAGCAGTCCCACGCCTCTGGAGAAAGAAATCCCCCTCAAATTCAAAGTAGTTATGGTTGAGAAGGAAGTTGGTAACTTCTATCACAAAATTCACAAAGTTTGATTCCGGTCCATATTGTTTCTCTAGAAAGAAACGAATGGCCTGCAACCCCTTTTCGTGTGGAATAGAGGTGTAGAGCGATTTCACATCGGCTGTTAACCAGACATAATGTTTGCTCCAAACTATTTTAGATAGAAGATTAAGTACATGTTTTGTGTCTGAGAGAAAGCTCCATAGAGCACTCACCAATGGCTGCAACACATGATCCAGCCACTCTGACAGGTGCTCCAGCAGGGATCCAATGCCACTCACGATTGGCCTCCCCTGTACGTTTTCAGTGGACTTGTGGACCTTGGGTAGGTGGTTAAACGTAGGAATGGTGGGATTAGACACTAAGAGATAGTCTCGTGTCTTGGCATCAATAAAGCCTAGCTCCACACCATCATCCACAAGGGAGGCCAACCGCCGCTGGAACCTCCCCGTCGGATCACCCGGCAGAGCACTGTAATCATCGACATTTCCTAGTTGCCTGTAAGCCTCCTCCCTGAAAGTACTGGCATTAAGCACCACTATGGTGCCACCCTTATCAGCAGCCCTTACCACTATGTTGTTATTGCTGGCTATGCTGTCTAGTGCCTTCCTCTGTAATGCTGATATATTATTATGTTTGCCTCTCTCTGACTTATAATACAATGTTGTAAGGTCTGACTCTACCCTCTGCTGGAACTTCTCCAGGAATTGGCCCCTGTTCTGGATAGGATAGAACGAGGACTTACACTTAAAGGACGGAACCTGTATATTCCCGACCCCACTAGCCTCATCCCCTAATATCTCTAGGGACCTAATGTCACAGAGTTCCTGGAAACTTAATTGATTTTCGGGGTCTAGGCCTACCGAGCCTTCTGACCTGTTCCTGGGAATGGATACATGGCTCTCATCACTCCCGCCCTCCTGGGAATGGTAGAACTTTCTCAGTGTCAGTTTCCGAATTAATTTATTGACATCAAGTAATGTCCTGAACAGATTAAAGTCTGCGGTAGGTGTGAAGGACAGTCCCAAACTCAGTACCTCCAGTTCGTGTTTGGTCAACACCACATCTGAAAGATTCAGTACATTCTGTAGTTGCCTCGGCCTCGCCCTCTCCTCTGTGGATATCTCCTTTGGTTCTTGTATTGATGGTTTTCCTTGCTTGCGCCTCCCCCCCCGTCTGGTGTTTTTTGGGGGACCTGAAAAACCTGTTCCAATTGTATTCTCTCCACTTCCATGGCTTCTGTAGTGCTCATCTCTGCACATCCTGTTTCCTCCCTGTAGTGTGAGCGAGGCTGTGGAGCCTGTGTTTTGAGTATGGAGGGTGGTTGGGGTATTGAATTATCTTTAGGTCTGGTAGCTGGTATCTTTGGTGGTAATTCCTCCCCACCCGATCCAGACCCCTCGTCACACGATTCACCTTCACTTCCAAAGAAGTTTACTCTCCTTCTGCTTTGCCTGCGTCTGTTATTCCCTCTTGGCTTGTTAGGGTAAAATGTATTTCTATTCTGTTCCTTCCTTAGAGATTGTCTGTCTTTTTTGTTCCATACATAGACACGATTCAAGTCGTGGTCTAGCTGATCTCTAAGGTATTTACTGTGTTTTATCTCCAGTAGCAATGTTTTAGCCTCTGCTATTACTTGCTGAAGTGTGCTGTCAAACTTTAAATAGCTTGGTTCCTTGCTCCTATTGTTCAGTTCCCTCTGAACCTCTTTGATTTTGGATGTTAGCTCCTCCAGGGATTTCTGTTTATATTCGCAGATCAGCTGCATAAGTTTCTGTGAGCAGGTACTCAGGTGGCCATTCCACAGGTCAACAAATACTTTATCATCTGTGACGAAAGTTGGAAATTTGTTTAGCCTCAATCCCCTGGGTATAATGCCCAATTCCTGATATTTGGTTAAAGTTTTTATATCCCAAATGAGCTTATTTTCTTTTAGAAGTAGAAATTCCAATTCCTCAAATAGGGCAACCAAGCTGTAGTGAGATTTATCAGTAGAAAACACCTTATTATAATCCACAGGTGCAGTGTTCCTTTCCTGTGCATTCCTCAGTGAAAACAATGAAGCTACTTCAGTATTACCCCCTTCACTCATGCCTGACCGCAAAAAAGCCGCTCACACAATAAAATGTGTAGTGTGTAAATAGTAATGATTACAGTGTGCCAATGACACCAGTGTCTGCAATTTCAATTACAATTACCACCCAGAATTTCAGTTACTCTCCCAGGAGTCTGGCCTTGACCCCACGTATACACGAAATAGAAAATAACAAATAAGGGAAAGTCAATTAAAGTGGAGAGTAACCATGATAACGTATACCTATCAGCTGAGAGCAGTGTGTTGATCAGCTAGCTCCCAACACGCAATGCAAGTGTTTGTTAGAATAACAAGTATTGATAGTGGAAAGTGACCAGGTCCTATGAGTTTTCCCTACCTCAAGTTAGGACCGGTGAGAATCATATACCACCGCTAAATGCACACGTATGAGGTTATAGGTGCAAACACCCTAGATAACTAATACATATATATAAAGATGCCAACAGTCCACACTCCATACCTGTGTACTACTGGAACCTGAGCGACAGTCCGTTTCGGCAATATATCCGGTTTCTTTGCTGTGTATGGATTGTCTCATTCAGTTGGTATCCAGCTCCTGTGTGAGCTCCGGTGGCTGCAGTGGGTGACTCCTCCTTTCGTTAACGTCCCAGGTGTTGGGCATGTAGATGCGGTCAGGACAATGGTGCAATACTTAGCTGCTGTGCTACACTAAAGGCCAGGCAAGTGCAAACAAAATTGAAAAAAAGGAGCACGAGCAGCAGATCTATGCACAAAGAATTTATTTACAGACAGTAAACATAGCGCATTGGCGCTCAGAGTGAAGAAAAACAAACACGTTTGTCAAACAATATACAAAACGGTGAGAGGGGAGAAAAAACCCCCGGGGTAAATACTGACAAATTAAGGAGACTAGCTAGTAGGAAAACAGGTATACGCGTTTCAGCTTACAGCCTTACTCATTACCTGACTAAAACACAGTTTTGTATATTGTTTGACAAACGTGTTTGTTTTTCTTCACTCTGAGCGCCAATGCGCTATGTTTACTGTCTGTAAATAAATTCTTTGTGCATAGATCTGCTGCTCGTGCTCCTTTTTTTCAATTTTGTTTGCACTTGCCTGGCCTTTAGTGTAGCACAGCAGCTAAGTATTGCACCATTGTCCTGACCGCATCTACATGCCCAACACCTGGGACGTTAACGAAAGGAGGAGTCACCCACTGCAGCCACCGGAGCTCACACAGGAGCTGGATACCAACTGAATGAGACAATCCATACACAGCAAAGAAACCGGATATATTGCCGAAACGGACTGTCGCTCAGGTTCCAGTAGTACACAGGTATGGAGTGTGGACTGTTGGCATCTTTATATATATGTATTAGTTATCTAGGGTGTTTGCACCTATAACCTCATACGTGTGCATTTAGCGGTGGTATATGATTCTCACCGGTCCTAACTTGAGGTAGGGAAAACTCATAGGACCTGGTCACTTTCCACTATCAATACTTGTTATTCTAACAAACACTTGCATTGCGTGTTGGGAGCTAGCTGATCAACACACTGCTCTCAGCTGATAGGTATACGTTATCATGGTTACTCTCCACTTTAATTGACTTTCCCTTATTTGTTATTTGCCATTTTTTTCCCGTCTGAACTGGGACACGCCTTCCTTCTGGTTTTCCGTCAGAATGGAGTTATTGCCGAATATGTGATGCGCTTTTCTCTTGTTAAGTGTATCCAGTCCACGGATCATCCATTACTTGTGGGATATTCTCCTTCCCAACAGGAAGTTGCAAGAGGATCACCCACAGCAGAGCTGCTATATAGCTCCTACCCTAACTGCCATATCCAGTCATTCTCTTGCAACTCTCAACAAAGATGGACGTAGTAAGAGGAGAGTGGTGTATTATAATGTAATTTATATATGTTTAGCCTGTGTTTCCGGGGAGATTACCAGAGGACACGGTCCGGGGGTATCTTTTAATAGTCTGGTGGCCTTTAAAGGGCGCTACAGATTTTGATATTTTACTAATTTGCATAAGTTTGTTTCTGCAAGCTAACGGCTAGATTACGAGTTTTTGTCGGTAAGGGGTGCGTTGCGTAACGCACAGTTTTTCCTTACCGCTCACCTACTGGTATTACGGGTCTTAAGAAACCCGGCGTTAGCCGCAAAAAAGTGAGCGTAGAGCAGAATTTAGCTCCACATCTCACCTCAATACCAGCGCTGCTTACGGTAGCAGTAAACTGGTAAAACGTGCTCGTGCACGATTTCCCCCTAGGAATCAATGGGGCAGAGCCGATTGAAAAAAACAAACAAAAAACTAACACCTGCAAAAAAGCAGCGTTCAGCTCTTAACGTAGCCCCATTGATTCCTATGGGGAAACACATTTTATGTCTACACCTAACACCATCATGAACCCCGAGTCTAAATACCCCTAATCTTACACTTATAAACCCCTAATCTGCCGTCCCGACATCGTCGCCACTTGCATTATATTATTAACCCCTAATCTGCCGCTCTGGAAACCGCCGCCACCTACATTATACTTATAAACCCCTAATCTGTCGCCCCCAACATCGCCAACACCTACATTATATTTATTAACCCCTATTTTGCCTCCCCCAATGTCGTCGCAACCTACCAACAATTATTAACCCCTAATATGCCGCCACTATAATAAAGTTATTAACCCCTAAATCTAAGTCTAACCCTAACCCTAACACCCCCTAACTTAAATATAATTTAAATACATCTAAATAAATATTCCTATCATTAAATAAATTATTCCTATTTAAAACTAAATACTTGCCTATAAAATAAACCCTAAGCTAGCTACAATATAACTTATAGCTTAGGGTTTATTTTTATTTTACAGGCAACTTTGTATTTATTTTAAATAGGTACAATAGTTATTAAATAGTTATTAACTATTTAATAACTTCCTAGTTAAAATACATACACAAAACGTGCAAATGTATTTTCATTTTCCTCAGGGTCTGAGTAAGGTGTGTGTGTGTGTGTGTGTGTATATATATATATATATATATATATATATATATATATATATATATATATATATATATATATATATATATATATATATATATATATATATATATATATATATATATATATATATATATATATATATATATACATACTATATGCAAGGAAATGGTGTGCCTGGAATCCCTTTTATATTGTTGGCTAAATATGTCTAATATATCTTTATGGTATATTTAGTGTGGGCTAGACGCTGGGAGCTGTGGTTTGCTTAAGGGCTGTCATTATTGTTTATTATCACTGGCCTGAGGGAGTGCAGTGTTTTTTAATGATAAATATATGATATATTTAATGATATATATAACATATCTAAGCAAAGTGATGCAATATTGTTAAGCTATTTTGGGCACATTAGGAAAGTTTTTATTGCTGCAAACGTTGTTTTTGAGATAACAGAAAAATTGTTGTGCTTTTATTATTTAAAGGAGCAGTACACTTTTCAGTTCAAAAATATTTGTCTATGTAATTTGACTTCAAAATTCATTATTCAAATAAAGAACGACTATTATTGCTAATGCTAGTCTGTTTAATATGTCTGAACTTGAGGAAACTACTTGTTCTATGTGTTTAGATGCCATTGTGGAACCCCCACTTACTTTTTGTCCCTCATGTACTGAAAGGGCTTTACAATGTAAAGAGCATATTTTATTTAAGGAAAGTGTGTCTAAGGATGATTCTCAGTCTGAGGAGAATCGGGGTATGCCGCCAAATTCTCCCCAAACGTCACAACCTTTAATGCCCACCCAAGCGACGCCGGGTTCTTCAACCGCGTCTACTTAATTTACTCTGCAGGATATGGCTGCAGTTATGTAATCTACCCTTACAGAGGTGTTATCTAAGTTGCCAGTGTTACAGCGCAAACGCAGCAGGACAGAAGTCAATTTGAATACTGAGACCTCTGATGCTTTATTGGCTATTTCCGATGTACCCTCACAGGGATCTGATTTGGGGGCCAGGGAACTTCTGTCTCAGGGGGAACTTTCCGATTCAGGAAGTATGTTACCTCAGACGAATTCGGACGTCATGTCCTTTAGATTTAAGCTTGAACACCTCCGCCTGTTACTTCGGGAGGTTTTAGCGACTCTGGATGACTGTGACTCTATTGTGGTACCACCAGAGAAATTGTGTAAAATGGACAAATACTTAGAGGTACCTGCTTACTCTGATGTTTTTCCGGTTCCTAAGAGAATCTCGGAGATTATTACGAGGGAATGGGACAGACCGGGTATCCCGTTCTCACCTTCCCGTAATTTAAAAAAAAAAAAGGTATCCCATATCTGACACTGTTCGGGACTCTTGGCAAACAGTTCCTAAGGTGGAGGAAGCTATATCTACCCTGGCTAAGCGTACAACTATTCCTATTGAGGACAGTTGTGCTTTCAAAGACCCTATGGATAAGAAATTGGAGGGTCTTCTAAAGAAGTTGTTTATTCATCAGGGTTTCCTTTTACAACCGAAGGCCTGCATTGTACCCGTTACCACTGTGGCGGCCTTCTGGTTTGATGCCTTAGAAGAGTCTCTTAAGACTGAGACTCCTTTAGAGGATATTTTAGATAGAATTAAGGCTCTTAAGCTGGCTAATTCTTTTATTACAGATCCCGCCTTTCAGATTGCCAAATTGGCGGCTAAGAATGACAGATTTGCCATTTTTAGCGCGTAGAGTGTTATGGTTAAAATCTTGGTCTGCTGATGTGTCATCTAAGTCAAAGCTTTTGGCTATTCCTTTCAAAGGAAAAACCCTATTCGGGCCTGACTTGAAAGAAATAATTTCTGACATTACGGGAGTTAAGGGTCATCTCCTACCTCCAGGATAGAACTGCTAAACTGAGGGGTAAACAAAATAATTTTCGTTCCTTTCGGAACTTTAAAGGAGTCCCTTCTTCTTCCTCTTCTTCCGCCAAACAGAAAGGGAATTTTGCTCAGGCCAAGTCCATCTGGAGACCCAACCAGGCTTGGAACAAGGGTAAACAACCCAAGAAGCCTGCTGCTGCTACCAAGACAGCATGAAGGGGCGGCCCCCGATCCGAGACTGGATCTAGTAGGGGGCAGACTTTCTCTCTTTGCCTAGGCTTGGGTAAGAGATGTTCAGGATCCTTGGACACTGGAAATAGTGTCCCAAGGGTATCAACTGGAATTAAAAAATTCTCTCCCAAGGGGGAGGTTTCTTCTTTCACGAATGTCTGTAGACCAGATAAAAAGAGAGGCATTCTTACGTTGTGTAAAAGATCTCTCTACTATGGGAGTAATTCGTCCCGTTCCAAGACTGGAACAGTGACAGGGGTTTTACTCAAATCTTTTTGTGGTCCCCAAAAAAGAGGGCATGTTTCCACCTATTTTAGATCTAAAGAGTCTAAACAAGTTTCTCAAAGTCCCATCCATCATGATGGAGACTATTCGAACAATTCTTCCATTGATTCAGGAGGGTCAATATATCAACTACCGTGGACTTGAAGGATGCACATCTTTATTTTCCTATCCACAAGGATCATCACTAGCTCCTAAGGTTTGCCTTCCTGGACAAACATTTTCAGTTTGTGGCTCTTCCCTTCGGGTTGGCCACAGCACCCAGGATCTTCACAAAGGTTCTAGGGTCACTTCTGGCGGTTCTCAGGCCGCGGGGCATTGCAGTGGCGCCTTTTCTGGACGATATTCTGATCCAGGCGTCATCTTACCATCTGACAAAGTCTCATACAGACATGGTTCTGTCCTTTCTGAGGACTCACGGGTGGAAAGTGAATCTAGAAAAGAGTTAATTAATTCCACAGACAAAGGTTCCCTTCTTGGGAACTCAAATAGATTCCATATCTATGAAAAATTTCTTGACGGAGGTCAGAAAGTTAAAGATTCAGAATACATGCCGAGCTCTTCAGTCGAATCCTCGGCCATCAGTGGCTCAGTGCATGGAGGTAATTGGATTGATGGTGGCGGCAATGGACATCATTCCGTTTGCTCGTTTTCATCTCAGACCACTACAACTGAGCATGCTCAGGCAGTGGAATGGAGATTATGCAGATTTGTCTCCTCAGATAGATCTGGATCAGGAGACAAGAGACTCTCTTCTTTGGTGGTTGTCGCCGGATCATCTCTCCCAAGGGACTTGCTTCCGCAGACCCTCATGGGTGATAGTGACAACGGACGCCAGTCTAATAGGTTGGGGTGCAGTCTGGAATTCCCTGAAGGCTCAGGGTGAGTGGACTCAGTCGGAGTCTCTACTTCCAATCAATATTCTGGAATTGAGAGCAATATTCAATGCGCTTCAGGCGTGGCCTCAGTTGGCTTCGGCCAAATTCATCCGCTTTCAGTCGGACAACATCACGACTGTGGCTTACATCAATCATCAGGGAGGAACAAGGAGTTCCTTAGCGATGACAGAAGTATCCAAGATAATTCGGTGAGCGGAGGCTCACTGTTGTTATCTGTCAGCAATCTACATCCCAGGAGTGGACAACTGGGAAGCGGACTTTTTAAGCAGACAGATGTTTCATCCAGGGGAGTGGGAACTCCATCCGGAGGTCTTTGCCACTCTGTTTCTCAGATGGGACAGACCGAATTGTATCTGATGGCGTCTCGTCAGAATGCCAAGCTCCCAAGATACGTATCCAGGTCAAGGGATCCTCAGGCCAACTGATAGATGCCTTGGCAGTGCCTTGGTCGTTCAACCTAGCTTATGTGTTTCCACCGTTTGCTCTCCTTCCCCGGGTGATTGCACGGATCAAACAGGAGAGGGCTTCGGTAAGTCTCGTCGCGCCTGCGTGGCCTCGCAGGACTTGGTATGCCGATCTGGTGGACATGTCCTCTCTGCCGCCATGGAAGCTTCCATTGAGACAGGACCTTCTCATTCAGGGACCCTTCCAACATCCAAATCTAGTTTCTCTGCAGCTGACTGCTTGGAGATTGAACGCTTGATTTTATCTAAGCGGGGGTTCTCTGATTCGGTCATTGATACTTTGATTCAGGCACGTAAGCCTGTCACTAGAAAGATCTACCATAAGATATGGTGTAAATATCTTTGTTGGTGTGAATCCAAGGGCTACTCATGGAGTAGAGTTAGGATTCCCAGGATTTTATCTTTTCTCCAAGAAGGATTGGAGAAGGGGTTATCAGCAAGTTCCTTAAAGGGACAAATTTCTGCTTTGTCGATATTACTACACAAGCGTTTGGCAGATGTTCCAGACGTTCAGTCTTTTTGTCAGGCTTTGACTAGAATCAAGCCTGTGTTTAGACCAATTGCTCCACCCTGGAGTTTGAATTTAGTTCTTAATGTTCTTCAAGGGGTTCCGTTTGAACCCATGCATTCTATAGATATTAAGTTGTTATCTTGGAAGGTTTTATTTTTGGTTGCTATTTCTTCTGCTTGTAGAGTTTCCGAGCTCTCTGCGTTAGAATGTGACTTGGCTTATCTTATTTTCCATTCTGATAAGGTGGTTGGACAGCAGCCTCCTGAAAGAATTACGGCTCATTCCTCTAGGGCTGTGGCTTCCTCATGGGCATTTAAAAACGATGCTTCTGTTGAACAGATTTGCAAGGCTGCAACTTGGTCGTCTCTTCACACTTTTTTGCTTCATCTGAGGCTGGTTTTGGGAGAAAGGTTCTTCAAGCAGTGGTGCCTTCCGTTTAGGTTCCTGTCTTGTCCCTCCCTTTCATCCGTGTCCTATAGCTTTGGTATTGTATCCCATAAGTAAGGATGAAATCCGTGGACTCGTCCTATCTTGTAAAAGAAAATTTATGCTTACCTGATAAATTTATTTATTTTATATGACATGACGAGTACACGGCCCACCCTGTCATTTCTAAGACAGGTAATTATTTTTGTTAAACTTCTGCACCTTTAGCTTTTCCTTTCTCTTCCTAACAGTCGAATGACTGGAGTGGGAGGGAAGGGAGGAGCTATATATACAGCTCTGCTGTGGTGCTCTTTGCCACTTCCTGCTAAACAGGAGGCGTAATCCCATAAGTAAGGATGAAATCCGTGGACTCGTCATATCGTAAAAGAAATAAATTTATCAAGTAAGCATACATTTCCTTTTTTGCCTCCCACCCCCAAACTACACTACATGAGGGCTTTGTAGACACTTCAAATGATTTCCACACACAGGTTTGAGATTTAAGGTCCAAGAGTACAGCTCATGCTCCATTAACTAACAACACTGTAGAATCTTTCATTACCTTGGTTAAGGGACAGTCTAGGCCAAAATAAACTTTCATGATTCAGATAGAGCATGTAATTTTAAACAATTTCCCAATTTACTTTTATCACCAATTTTGCTTTGTTCTCTTGGTATTCTTAGTTGAAAGCTTAACCTAGGAGGTTCATATGCTAATTTCTTAGACCTTGAAGCCCACCTCTTTCAGATTGCATTTTAACAGTTTTTCACCACTAGAGGGTGTTCACGTATTTAATATAGATAACACTGTGCTCGTGCACGAGAAGTTATCTGGGAGCAGGCACTGATTGGCTAGACTGCAAGTCTGTCAAAAGAACTGAAAAAGGGGCAGTTTGCAGAGGCTTAGATACAAGATAATCACAGAGGTTAAAAGTATATTATTATAACTGTGTTGGTTATGCAAAACTGGGAAATGGGTAATAAAGGGATTATCTATCTTTTAAAACAATAAAAATTCTGGTGTAGACTGTCCCTTTAAAAAAGATTTTGAGAAAATGAAAAAGAAGGGAGTTAAATTGGGCGTCTCCAATCTTACTATGGCTGAAAGGAAGTCTCTTGATGCCTTAAAAGTAACCTGATCGTTAAGGCCGCAGACAATGGCGGGGCTTTGGTCATAATGGATAAGATACAATATATGGCAGAAATTTACAATCAGTTAGGTGTTGAGGGGAATTATTTGAAATTAACATTTAACCCTACAACTAAATTTCAGACATACATTCAGTCCATCATAGATATGGCTTTAGACAATTGTATTATTACTAAAAAACAAGCAGATTTTTTGATTCAGAAAGACCCTGTAATACCGGTAATCTACTGTTTACCTAAGGTACACAAATGCCTCAATAATCCACCAGGCAGGCCAATTGTGGCCAGTACCAATTCGATCTTCCAACCAATTTCAATTTTTCTTGACAAATTATTACGCCCTTTACTAGATAATGTACCGTCATATTTGGAGGACACTTATGATTTTTTACGTAATATTGAGAATTTACAAGTTGGTCTTGACTGTATTCTATTAACTTTAGACATTAAGTTTATACACATCTATACCACACAAAGGGGGTCTTAAATGCATAGGAGACCAAGGGAGCGCATGTTTATCATGGATCTGTTGGATACGGTGTTGACAAGAAACTATTTCCTCTTTGAAGATTCTTTATACTTTCAGACATAAGGCACGGCCATGAGGGCCAACATGGCCCCCAAATACGCGACTCTATATGTATATGAATTTAAAAAAAATATGTTGTATACCCATGATAAATTCAAGAAATTCTGTAGGTTTTGAGAAAGGTACATCGATGATGTATTTGATCTGGACAGGGGATGTCAACTCTTTACTATCTTTTTTTGAAGAGCTGAATACATTTGATTCAAATCTCCAATTCACCATGGAACATGATCCATGTATCCAAAACGTTTTATATATCACTGTATCATTGAGAAATGGGTTCTTGTCCACAGACGTAGTCAGAAAACAGACGGACAGGAATAATCTTCTGGCATTCACCAGTTTCCATCCTCCACAAACATTAAAGAGCCTTCCTTTGAGCCAACTTTTAAGAGCAAAAAGGATCATCAACAATGAGACACGGTTGAATGATCAATATAACGATTTCTTTTGTAGGTTTGAAAGTAGGGGTTCATCCAATTTATTGGAAACTAATAAACTAAAAGTAGATATTATTCCTTGTGAACAATTAATGAAGAAAAAAATCCAAAATAGAACCCTCAATGATTCCATTTGTGGTACCATATGGATACCACATTCAGCCTCTAAAGAAGGTTTTCAAAAAACACTGGTCTGAGTTATCTGAGGATAGGATTCTAGCCAATACCTTTTAAAGACTTTCCTTTATTTTCGTACAAAAGGAATCGTAATCTGAGAGATAATCTTGTTAAGGCTGATGTGGGCCCTGGTCAGAATAGAGTAGTCAATAGTGAGGCAACTAATGGTACCTTTCCGTGCAACAACTGTGCACAGTGTAACTCGATTCAATCAGGAGATACCATAACTCATCCGAGATCCGGTAAACGCCTTTCTATTAAAAGCCATGTGAATCGCAATTTGTGGTCTATGTAATCAAATATCTGTGTGGTCTGGCCTATGTTGGCGAGACCACCAAAGCTATCAAAGAAAGGATTAAACTACATAAAACAGCCATAGGCAAATTGGACCCCTCGGCCCCTGTAGCTCACCATTTCACACTGTTGGGACATAATAAAAGTCAATTAAAATTCCAAGTTGTGGATAGTGTAGGCCCTTTGAGGAGGGGTGGGAATAGACAGAAGTTGCTATTTGAAAAAGAAGCACTTTGGATCCTAAAATTGGATTCCATGACTCCCTATGGTTTAAATAGGGAAATTACTTGGGGTTCGTTTATTTAGTGACTGTGGCCCATATATATATATATATATATATATATATATATATATATATATATATATATATATATATATATATATATATATATATATTTCCTGATAATTAAGTTTATTTTAAGTTGTTTTCTTACATTTTTTATTTTTTGGGGGAAAATTGCCTCCTTTGTGATTTGTATGCCCTACTATTGATTTATATATTCGTTTTATGTCTCCCGTTGTAGATGGCAGCTTTATTGTTAGTATTAGGCTGCAAACTTGGAGTGTTTTTCAGTAAAGGAGCTATTACGCTAATTTTGCCCCATATAAGCACTCCATAGTTGCCGCTATATTCTATAACTACTATTGTTTGTTTAATAATCTACCAAATATGGGTTCATTTTAATGTTCTTTATTGCAGCCATGGGACCAGCCTAATTTATTGAGATATACATGGGTTACAATTACTGCAGACAGTGTGTCCGCTTTGAATGTTTTACTTATGCCTTTGCTAGTACCCTGAGGCTTGACGTTGAGTAGGCGTCATTCTTATCATCGGTCATGCCTTAAAAGGAGGATGCTCTCTTGGAGTGACAGGCCAAGTTAAAGGGCGGAGCCCGAAACGCACATTGCCTGTTGTTGTGACGCCAGACTGAAGCCAATGCAAGCGGGATTGTTTGAATTACCTATGTGATTGCTTCATCTATTGCCTTATGCATTGTTGTGGTGCCCAGATCGGTGAGTATTCACCAGCGGCATTGTTGCCAAGTTACTCCTCATTCCGGACGGATTGGGTGACATCGCTCACATAGCGTAATCAAAGTGCATTCCTTCTGTTCCTCTGGCGGACCTTGGTCCTGGAGTGCGGGTTATCTTATACACACAGTTTACCTCACTGAGGATAGTTAAACCTCCACACCACCAGAATTATTTGGTTTAAGGCAAATACATTACAGGAACTGTTTATTCACAAGCCTTAGTCGCTACAACTTGTGGCTCAGTACGCTGATACATATGCATGAACTGCTTCATATTACCGCTTGCATCTAACCCTGTTACAGCTATTGCTTTGCTCATAAGCTTAATTTCACTATAATTTCACTATTACCAAAAGCTGCTGGGACTGGCCCTTACTTTTTAGTCTGGACTGACACCTTACCTTGCTTCTTGTTAACTGGGGACGCCCAGTATATTTTGTGTGGATATATGTATTTCGTATGTATCCTGCTCTGATTATGCATCAGATTTAGGTATTCGTTTTTATTTTTTTTCAATATTTTTCTTTTTGTGTTTATTAAACTGTTGATATTTTGATGCAACATCTTTTGTGTTACCAGTTTGTTTTCATATATTGTTCATATTTTTAAAAAGACAAAACTTGCAAATGTATTTTAATTTTCCTCAGGGTCTGAGTAAGGTATTATTTATATCAAACAGGATGTCTGCCCTGAGAGTCATTGTTGACTTGTATTGTAGCGATATGTCCATTGGCACCATACAAACTAATGTCTGCTCTCTCATCAGGCACAATGCTTAAAATGCTGGTGCATGAAGTATTTCTTTGATTTGCCGCACATGCACAGAAAAGCTCTAACTTAAAGGGACCTTAAACCCCCAAAAATGATTTAATTAATCTGATAGAGAATACAATTTTAAACCACATTCCAATTAACTTCTATAATACTTCTATTATATTTTCTTTATTCTTTAGATATCCTTAGTTGAAGAAATAGCAATGCACATGGGTGAGCCAATCACACAAGGCATCTGTGTGCAGCCACCAATCAGCAGCTACTGAACCTATCTAGATATGCTTTTCAACAAATTATATCAAGAGAATAAAGCAAATGAGATAATAGAAGTAAATTAGAAAGTTGTTTAAAATCGCATGCTCTGTCTGAATCGTGAAAGAAAAAATTGTGTTTCATGTCCCTTTAACCCCTTAACGACCAACGACGCACAGGGTATGTCCTATAAAAAATGGTTGTTAACGACCAAGGACGTACCCTGTACGTCGTCAGGGGTTTCAAGCGGTGGAAGCAATCCTGATCGCTTCCAGCCGCTTTCATGGTATTGCAGTGATGCCTCAATATTGAGGCATTCTGCAATAAAAAAAATTTTAGGCATCCACTGCAGAGAGAGCCACTCTGTGGCCTTCTCTGCATCGGCCATCAATGGTACCGATCCTTGATGGGTGGGAGCCATTGCAGGGATGCAGGTGGGTGGCCATCGATGGTAAATCTTTATCAGAGGGAGGCGGGATCCTGTGTGGGGGCGGGGGCGCGTGCACAGGAGCGGGTGCGGGTGGGAACGCTACACTATGAAACGGTGTTAAGCGAAGGAGGGAGAGAGGAGGTGGGAAAATTGCATCTAAGGGATCTGGGAGGGAGTGGGGGTAGGTTATTGGGGGGGGGGGGCAGCTACACTACAGAAAAATAGCTTTTGCATTTAAAAATATAAAAAATACCAAATTCTATGGCAAACTGGGTACAGGCAGACAGCTGCCAGTACCCAAGATGGCGGACAATAAAGTAGAGGGGGGTGTTTGTTGCGTTTTTTTTATTATTATTATTTTTTCATCATATTATATAAAAAAAAAAATGATGATAAATTATAAGATGATGAAAATAATGGTATCTTTAGAAAGTCTATTTAATGGCAAGACAAACGGTATTTAATATGTGTAAGAGGAAAATTAAAGCTAAACACAAGCACCGCAAAAATTTAAAAATAGCCTTTGTCCCAAACGGTCAGAAAATTGAAAAGTGCTGTGGTCACTAAGGGGTTAAAATATTCTTTCATAAGAAGCATTTTGTCAATTCAAAAGTACTGCAAAAATGATTTAATTCAAAATCTGATTAAACTGATGTGTATATCCGCTTTGGCTGGAAAGACACTTTAACTTGTGAAGAGTTTACTAAGCCAGATCTCAATGTGTGAGCTATGGTTTTCATTTTGTCCCTTCAAAGTATTTAAAATGATTTAACACTATACTTGATGTCATCAGATTCATGTGTTTACTTTTAAACAAATACTAATCCCCTTTAGATGAGACTGATATGTTGAAGTCAGCATTAACTAAACCCAGCTTGTCAGATTTGACCTTTAGGGTTGCTTGTGTTGTGAGATTTTTGGAGTCAGAACAAGATAGTCTTATAAAGATTAATTCACATGTTGGTTTTCCTAAAGGTCACATCTGAAGTGGAATAGTATATATTTTATTTCCCCCCCAAAGTAAATAGATGTGTTTTAACATCAAGAATAGCGTTAAATAAATTAAAACCCATTGCTCAAGCACTAAGTTCGGTTTTAGTAAACTCTCCTCCTGACAAGTTTAATCTCCTATATTTATTGAGTTTTACACAGCTAGCATCAGGACTACTTATGTGGAGTGGTTTTATAAGAATGTTGTCTAAGCTCTAACTAATCGTGTCTTTGTTAACAACACACTGTTTACGAACTGAAACTGTTATATTAAGCTAAAGGGATACTAAACCCACATTTCTCCTGTTAAGTGTAGTCAGTCCACGGGTCATCATTACATATGGGATATTAACTCCTCCCCAACAGGAAATGCAAGAGGATCACCCAAGCAGAGCTGCTACATAGCTCCTCCCCTCTACGTCACACCCAGTCATTCTCTTGCACCCAACTAATAGATAGGATGTGTGAGAGGACTGTGGTGATTAAACTTAGTTTCTCCAACATAGGTGTGTCCGGTCCACGGCGTCATCCTTACTTGTGGGATATTCTCTTCCCCAACAGGAAATGGCAAAGAGCCCAGCAAAGCTGGTCACATGATCCCTCCTAGGCTCCGCCTTCCCCAGTCATTCTCTTTGCCGTTGTACAGGCAACATCTCCACGGAGATGGCTTAGAGTTTTTTAGTGTTTAACTGTAGTTTTTATTATTCAATCAAGAGTTTGTTATTTTAAAATAGTGCTGGTATGTACTATTTACTCTGAAACAGAAAAGAGATGAAGATTTCTGTTTGTAAGAGGAAAATGATTTTAGCAACCGTTAATAAAATCGATGGCTGTTTCCACACAGGACTGTTGAGAGGAATTAACTTCAGTTGGGGGAACAGTGAGCAGACTTTTGCTGCTTGAGGTATGACACATTCTAACAAGACGATGTAATGCTGGAAGCTGTCATTTTCCCTATGGGATCCGGTAAGCCATTTTTATTAGAGACAGAAAAAAAGGGCTTCACAAGGGCTTTTTAAGACTGTAGACATTTTCTGGGCTAAATCGATTTATATATAAACATATTTTATACTCCATAGCCTTGAGGAATTATTTTAATCTTGGGAATTTTGTAAAATAACCGGCAGGCACTGTATTGGACACCTTATTCTCTAGGGGCTTTCCCTAATCATAGGCAGAGTCTCATTTTCGCGCCTGTATTGCGCACTTGTTTTTGAGAAGCATGACATGCAGATGCATGTGTGAGGAGCTCTGATACATAGAAAAGACTTTCTGAAGGCGTCATTTGGTATCGTATTCCCCTTTGGGCTTGGTTGGGTCTCAGCAAAGCAGATACCAGGGACTGTAAAGGGGTTAAATAAAAAAACGGCTCCGGTTCCGTTATTTTAAGGGTTAAAGCTTCCAAATTTGGTGTGCAATACTTTTAAGGCTTTAAGACACTGTGGTGAAATTTTGGTGAATTTTGAACAATTCCTTCATACTTTTTCGCAATTGCAGTAATAAAGTGTGTTCAGTTTAAAATTTAAAGTGACAGTAACGGTTTTATTTTAAAACGTTTTTTGTACTTTGTTATCAAGTTTATGCCTGTTTAACATGTCTGAACTACCAGATAGACTGTGTTCTGAATGTGGGGAAGCCAAGGTTCCTTCTCATTTAAATAGATGTGATTTATGTGACACAAAATTTAGAGAAAATGATGCCCAAGATGATTCCTCAAGTGAGGGGAGTAAGCATGGTACTGCATCATCCCCTCCTTCGTCTACACCAGTCTTGCCCACACAGGAGGCCCCTAGTACATCTAGCGCGCCAATACTCCTTACTATGCAACAATTAACGGCTGTAATGGATAATTCTATCAAAAACATTTTAGCCAAATGCCCACTTATCAGCGAAAGCGCGACTGCTCTGTTTTAGAAAATACTGAAGAGCATGAGGACGCTGATGATATTGGTTCTGAAGGGCCCCTAGGTTTTGTCTGAGGGAGAAATTTCAGATTCAGATTCAGGGAAAATTTCTCAACAAGCTGAACCTGATGTGATTTCATTTAAATTTAAGTTGGAACATCTCCGCGCTCTGCTTAAGGAGGTGTTATCCACTCTGGATGATTGTGAGAATTTGGTCATTCCAGAGAAACTATGTAAAATGGACAAGTTCCTAGAGGTCCCGGGGCCCCCCGAAGCTTTTCCTATACCCAAGCGGGTGGCGGACATTGTAAATAAAGAATGGGAAAGGCCCGGTATACCTTTCGTCCCTCCCCCCATATTTAAAAAATTGTTTCCTATGGTCGACCCCAGAAAGGACTTATGGCAGACAGTCCCCAAGGTCGAGGGGGCGGTTTCTACTCTAAACAAACGCACCACTATACCCATAGAAGATAGTTGTGCTTTCAAAGATCCTATGGATAAAAAATTAGAAGGTTTGCTTAAAAAGATGTTTGTTCAGCAAGGTTACCTTCTACAACCAATTTCATGCATTGTCCCTGTCACTACAGCCGCGTGTTTCTGGTTCGATGAGCTAGAAAAGGCGATCAATAATAATTCTTCTTCTTATGAGGAGATTATGGACAGAATTCGTGCTCTCAAATTGGCTAATTCTTTCACCCTAGACGCCACTTTGCAATTGGCTAGGTTAGCGGCGAAAAATTCTGGGTTTGCTATTGTGGCACGCAGAGCGCTTTGGTTAAAATCTTGGTCAGCGGATGCGTCTTCCAAGAACAAATTGCTTAACATTCCTTTCAAGGGGAAAACGCTGTTTGGCCCTGACTTGAAAGAGATTATCTCTGATATCACTGGGGGCAAGGGCCACGCCCTTCCTCAGGATAGGTCTTTCAAGGCCAAAAATAAACCTAATTTTCGTCCCTTTCGCAGAAACGGACCAGCCCCAAGTGCTACGTCCTCTAAGCAGGAGGGTAATACTTCTCAAGCCAAACCAGCCTGGAGACCAATGCAAGGCTGGAACAAAGGAAAGCAGGCCAAGAAACCTGCCACTGCTACCAAGACAGCATGAGATGTTGGCCCCCGATCCGGGACCGGATCTGGTGGGGGGCAGACTCTCTCTCTTCGCTCAGGCTTGGGCAAGAGATGTTCTGGATCCTTGGGCGCTAGAAATAGTCTCCCAAGGTTATCTTCTGGAATTCAAGGGGCTTCCCCCAAGGGGGAGGTTCCACAGGTCTCAATTGTCTTCAGACCACATAAAAAAACAGGCATTCTTGCATTGTGTAGAAGACCTGTTAAAAATGGGAGTGATTCATCCTGTTCCATTAGGAGAACAAGGGATGGGGTTCTACTCCAATCTGTTCGTAGTTCCCAAAAAAGAGGGAACGTTCAGACCAATCTTAGATCTCAAGATCCTAAACAAGTTTCTCAAGGTTCCATCGTTCAAAATGGAAACCATTCGAACAATTCTTCCTTCCATCCAGGAAGGTCAATTCATGACCACGGTGGATTTAAAGGATGCGTATCTACATATTCCTATCCACAAGGAACATCATCGGTTCCTAAGGTTCGCATTCCTGGACAAGCATTACCAGTTTGTGGCGCTTCCGTTCGGATTAGCCACTGCTCCAAGGATTTTCACAAAGGTACTAGGGTCCCTTCTAGCTGTGCTAAGACCAAGGGGCATTGCAGTAGTACCTTACTTGGACGACATTCTGATTCAAGCGTCGTCCCTTCCTCAAGCAAAGGCTCACACGGACATTGTCTTGGCCTTTCTCAGATCTCACGGATGGAAAGTGAACGTAGAAAAGAGTTCTCTATCTCCGTCAACAAGGGTTCCCTTCTTGGGAACAATAATAGACTCCTTAGAAATGAGGATTTTTCTGACAGAGGCCAGAAAAACAAAACTTCTGAACTCTTGTCAAATACTTCATTCTGTTCCTCTTCCTTCCATAGCGCAGTGCATGGAAGTAATAGGTTTGATGGTAGCGGCAATGGACATAGTTCCTTTTGCGCGCATTCATCTAAGACCATTACAACTGTGCATGCTCAGTCAGTGGAATGGGGACTATACAGACTTGTCTCCGACGATACAAGTAAATCAGAGGACCAGAGATTCACTCCGTTGGTGGCTGTCCCTGGACAACCTGTCACAGGGGATGAGCTTCCGCAGACCAGAGTGGGTAATTGTCACGACCGACGCCAGTCTGGTGGGCTGGGGCGCGGTCTGGGGACCCCTGAAAGCTCAGGGTCTTTGGTCTCGGGAAGAATCTCTTCTACCGATAAATATTCTGGAACTGAGAGCGATATTCAATGCTCTCAAGGCTTGGCCTCAGCTAGCAAAGGCCAAGTTCATACGGTTTCAATCAGACAACATGACAACTGTTGCGTACATCAACCATCAGGGGGGAACAAGGAGTTCCCTGGCGATGGAAGAAGTGACCAAAATCATTCAATGGGCGGAGACTCACTCCTGCCACTTGTCTGCAATCCACATCCCAGGAGTGGAAAATTGGGAAGCGGATTTTCTGAGTCGTCAGACATTTCATCCGGGGGAGTGGGAACTCCATCCGGAAATCTTTGCCCAAATTACTCAACTGTGGGGCATTCCAGACATGGATCTGATGGCCTCTCGTCAGAACTTCAAGGTTCCTTGCTACGGGTCCAGATCCAGGGATCCCAAGGCGACTCTAGTAGATGCACTAGTAGCACCTTGGACCTTCAAACTAGCTTATGTATTCCCGCCGTTTCCTCTCATCCCCAGGCTGGTAGCCAGGATCAAGCAGGAGAGGGCATCGGTGATCTTGATAGCTCCTGCGTGGCCACGCAGGACTTGGTATGCAGACCTGGTGAATATGTCATCGGCTCCACCATGGAAGCTACCTTTGAGACGAGACCTTCTTGTTCAAGGTCCGTTCGAACATCCGAATCTGGTCTCACTCCAACTGACTGCTTGGAGATTGAACGCTTGATCTTATCAAAGCGAGGATTCTCAGATTCTGTCATTGATACTCTTGTTCAGGCCAGAAAGCCTGTAACTAGAAAAATTTACCACAAAATATGGAAAAAATATATCTGTTGGTGTGAATCTAAAGGATTCCCTTGGGACAAGGTAAAAATTCCTAAGATTCTATCCTTTCTTCAAGAAGGTTTGGAGAAAGGATTATCTGCAAGTTCCTTGAAGGGACAGATTTCTGCCTTGTCTGTGTTACTTCACAAAAAGCTGGCAGCTGTGCCAGATGTTCAAGCCTTTGTTCAGGCTCTGGTTAGAATCAAGCCTGTTTACAAACCTTTGACTCCTCCTTGGAGTCTCAATTTAGTTCTTTCAGTTCTTCAGGGGGTTCCGTTTGAACCCTTACATTCCGTTGATATTAAGTTATTATCTTGGAAAGTTTTGTTTTTGGTTGCAATTTCTTCTGCTAGAAGAGTTTCAGAATTATCTGCTCTGCAGTGTTCTCCTCCTTATCTGGTGTTCCATGCAGATAAGGTGGTTTTACGTACTAAACCTGGTTTTCTTCCGAAAGTTGTTTCTAACTAAAACATTAACCAGGAGATAGTCGTACCTTCTTTGTGTCCGAATCCAGTTTCAAAGAAGGAACGTCTGTTGCACAATTTGGATGTTGTTCGTGCTCTAAAATTCTATTTAGATGCTACAAAGGATTTTAGACAAACATCTTCCTTGTTTGTTGTTTATTCTGGTAAAAGGAGAGGTCAAAAAGCAACTTCTACCTCTCTCTCTTTTTGGATTAAAAGCATCATCAGATTGGCTTACGAGACTGCCGGACGGCAGCCTCCTGACAGAATCACAGCTCATTCCACTAGGGCTGTGGCTTCCACATGGGCCTTCAAGAACGAGGCTTCTGTTGATCAGATATGTAAGGCAGCGACTTGGTCTTCACTGCACACTTTTACTAAATTTTACAAGTTTGATACTTTTGCTTCTTCTGAGGCTATTTTTGGGAGAAAGGTTTTGCAAGCCGTGGTGCCTTCCATCTAGGTGACCTGATTTGCTCCCTCCCTTCATCCGTGTCCTAAAGCTTTGGTATTGGTTCCCACAAGTAAGGATGACGCCGTGGACCGGACACACCTATGTTGGAGAAAACAGAATTTATGTTTACCTGATAAATTACTTTCTCCAACGGTGTGTCCGGTCCACGGCCCGCCCTGGTTTTTTAATCAGGTCTGATAATTTATTTTCTTTAACTACAGTCACCACGGTATCATATGGTTTCTCCTATGCAAATTTTCCTCCTTTACGTCGGTCGAATGACTGGGGAAGGCGGAGCCTAGGAGGGATCATGTGACCAGCTTTGCTGGGCTCTTTGCCATTTCCTGTTGGGGAAGAGAATATCCCACAAGTAAGGATGACGCCGTGGACCGGACACACCGTTGGAGAAAGTAATTTATCAGGTAAACATAAATTCTGTTTTTTTTATATCTTCAATCAAAAGTTTGTTATTTTAAACGGCACCGGAGTGTGTTGTTTCCTTCTCAGGCAGAATTTGAAGAAGAATCTACCTGAGTTTTTGTATATGATCTTAGCGGAGGTAACTAAGATCCGTTTGCTGTTCTCGGCCATTCTGAGGAGTAAGGTAACTTCAGATCAGGGGACAGCGGGCAGGTTCACCTGCAAAAAGGTATGTTGCAGTATATTATTTTCTAAGGAATGGAATTGACTGAGAAAATGCTGCTAATACCGATATAATGTAAGTACAGCCTTAAATGCAGTAGTAGCAACTGGTATCAGGCTGATATGTATATATGTTTACACTTAAGTATTTCTGGGGAATGGCACTTCACTGGGAAAATACTGTATGCATATAACTTTTAGCCTAACTTGCAGTGTGAGCGACTAGCAGCAGGCTTTTTAATGACATTTCATATATTAGATTTTAAACGTTTACTGGCATGTTAAATCGTTTAATTATCTGAGGTACTTGGTGAAAATTGTTTTTGGGCTTTAATTTCCACATGGCTGTCGTTTGTTTTAAATTAAAACAGTTTACTGAGCTTCCCTCACTGTTGTAGTGTGAGTGGGAGGGGCCTATTTTGGCGCTTTTACTACGCATCAGAAATTCAGTCACAGTCTGTCCTTTTCTCCCTGCATGATCCAGGGCGTCTCCACAGAGCTCAGGGGTCTTCAAAACTAGTTTTGAGGGAGGTAATCACTCACAGCAGACCTGTGAGACTGTGCTTGACTGTGATAAAAACGCTTATATTGTCAATTGTTATACGCTTTTTTCTGATATTAAGGGTTAATCATCCATTGCTAATGAGTGCAATCCTTTGCTAAAATTGTTTTCTATAACTAATCCGGTTCATTGTTATTCAACTGTGACAGTTTTTTTGTGTGCTTCTTAAAGGCACAGTAACGTTTTTACATATTGCTTGTAAAATTAGTTGAAAAGTATTTCCAAGCTTGCTAGTCTAATTGCTAGTTTGTTTAAACATGTCTGACACAGAGGAATCTCTTTGTGCAATATGTTCAAAAGCCAAGGTGGAGCCCAATAGAAATTTATGTACTAATTGCATTGATGCTACTTTAAATAAAAGTCAATCTGTACATGTTAAGCAACATTCACCAGACAACGAGGGGAAAGTTATGCCGACTAACTTGCCTCACGTGTCAGTACCTGCATCTCCCGCTCAGGAGGTGCGTGATATTGTAACGCCAAGTACATCAGGGCGGCCATTACAAATCACTTTACAAGACATGGCTAATGTTATGACTGAAGTTTTGTCTAAATTGCCAGAACTTAGAGGTAAACGAGATCACTCTGGGATGAGAACAGAGTATACTGATAATGCTAGGGCCATGTCTGATACTGCGTCACAATTTGCAGAACATGAGGACGGAGAGCTTCATTCTGCGGGTGACGGATCTGATCCAAATAAATTGGATTCAGACATTTCAAATTTTAAGTTTAAGCTAGAAAACCTCTGTGTATTGCTAGGGGAGGTGTTAGCGGCTCTGAATGATTGTAACACAGTTGCAATCCCAGAGAAAATGTGTAGGTTGGATAAATATTTTGCGGTACCGACGAGTACTGACGTTTTTCCTATACCTAAGAGACTTACTGAAATTATTTCTAAGGAGTGGGACAGACCCGGTGTGCCTTTCTCACCCCCTCCTATATTCAGAAAAATGTTTCCAATAGACGCCACCACACGGGACTTATGGCAAACGGTCCCTAAGGTGGAGGCAGCAGTTTCTACTTTAGCTAAGCATACCACTATCCCGGTGGAGGATAGCTGTGCCTTCTCAGATCCAATGGATAAAAAGTTAGAGGGTTACCTTAAGAAAATGTTTGTTCAACAAGGTTTTATATTACAACCCCTTGCATTCATTGCGCCTGTCACGGCTGCGGCAGCATTTTGGTTTGAGTCTCTGGAAGAGACCCTTGACTCAGCGACATTAGATGAGATTTCACTTAAGCTTAAAACCCTTAAGCTAGCTAATTCATTTATTTCTGATGCCGTAGTACATTTAACTAAACTTACGGCTAAGAATTCCGGATTCGCCATTCAGGCACGCAGAGCGCTGTGGCTAAAATCCTGGTCAGCTGATGTAACTTCTAAATCGAAACTACTTAACATACCTTTCAAGGGGCAGACTTTATTCGGGCCCGGTTTGAAAGAAATTATCGCTGATATTACGGGAGGTAAAGGCCATGCCCTGCCTCAAGACAGAGCCAAACCCAGGGCTAGACAGTCTAATTTTCGTGCCTTTCGTAACTTCAAGGCAGGAGCAGCTTCAACTTCCTCTGCTCCAAAACAGGAAGGAGCTGTTGCTCGCTACAGACAAGGCTGGAAACCTAACCAGGCCTGGAACAAGGGCAAGCAGGCCAGAAAACCTGCTGCTGCCCCTAAGACAGCATGAAGTGAGGGCCCCCGATCCGGAAACGGATCTAGTGGGGGGCAGACTATCTCTCTTCGCCCAGGCTTGGGCAAGAGATGTCCAGGATCCCTGGGCGTTGGAAATCATATCTCAGGGATATCTTCTGGACTTCAAAGCTTCTCCTCCACAAGGGAGATTTCACCTTTCAAGGTTGTCAACAAACCAGATAAAGAAAGAGGCGTTTCTACGCTGTGTACAAGACCTTTTACTAATGGGAGAGATCCATCCAGTTCCGCGGTCGGAACACGGACAAGGGTTTTACTCAAATCTGTTTGTGGTTCCCAAAAAAGAGGGAACCTTCAGACCAATATTGGATTTAAAGATCCTAAACAAATTCCTAAGAGTTCCATCATTCAAGATGGAAACTATTCGGACAATCTTACCCATGATCCAAAGAGGTCAGTACATGACCACAGTGGATTTAAAGGATGCTTACCTTCACATACCGATTCACAGAGAACATTACCGGTATCTAAGGTTTGCCTTCCTAGACAAGCATTACCAGTTTGTAGCTCTTCCCTTCGGGTTGGCTACGGCTCCAAGAATCTTTACAAAGGTTCTGGGCTCTCTTCTGGCGGTACTAAGACCGCGAGGAATTTCGGTAGCTCCGTACCTAGACGACATTCTGATACAAGCGTCAAGCTTTCAAACTGCCAAGTCTCATACAGAGTTAGTACTGGCATTTCTAAGATCGCATGGGTGGAAAGTAAACGAGGAGAAGAGTTCTCTCTTACCACTCACAAGAGTTCCCTTCTTGGGGACTCTTATAGATTCTGTAGAAATGAAAATTTACCTGACAGAGGACAGGTTAACAAAGCTTCTAAATGCTTGCCGTGCCCTTCATTCCATTCAACACCCGTCAGTGGCTCAATGCATGGAGGTAATCGGCTTAATGGTAGCGGCAATGGACATAGTTCCTTTTGCACGCCTGCACCTCAGACCGCTGCAATTGTGCATGCTAAGTCAGTGGAATGGGGATTACTCAGATTTGTCCCCTACGCTGAATCTGGATCACGAGACCAGAGATTCTCTTCTCTGGTGGCTTTCTCGGCCACATCTGTCCAGGGGGATGCCCTTCAGCAGGCCAGACTGGACAATTGTAACTACAGACGCCAGCCTACTAGGTTGGGGCGCTGTCTGGAATTCCCTGAAGGCTCAGGGATCATGGACTCAAGAGGAGAGTCTCCTTCCAATAAACATTCTGGAATTGAGAGCAGTTCTCAATGCTCTTCTGGCTTGGCCTCAGTTAGCGACTCTGAGGTTCATCAGGTTTCAGTCGGACAACATCACGACTGTGGCTTACATCAACCATCAGGGAGGGACAAGAAGTTCCTTAGCGATGATGGAAGTATCAAAGATAATTCGCTGGGCAGAGTCTCACTCTTGCCACCTGTCAGTGATCCACATCCCAGGAGTGGACAACTGGGAAGCGGATTTCCTAAGTCGCCAGACTTTTCATCCGGGGGAGTGGGAACTTCATCCGGAGATCTTTGCCCAAATACTTCGACGTTGGGGCAAACCAGATATGGATCTCATGGCGTCTCGCCGGAACGCCAAGCTTCCTCGTTACGGGTCCAGGTCCAGGGACCCGGGAGCGGTCCTGATAGATGCCTTGACAGCACCTTGGACCTTCAGGATGGCTTACGTGTTTCCACCCTTCCCGATGCTTCCTCGTTTGATTGATCAAACAGGAGAAAGCATCAGTGATTCTAATAGCGCCTGCGTGGCCACGCAGGACCTGGTATGCAGATCTAGTGGACATGTCATCCTGTCCACCTTGGTCTCTGCCTCTGAGACAGGACCTTCTAATTCAGGGTCCTTTCAAACATCAAAATCTAATTTCTCTGAAGCTGACTGCATGGAAATTGAACGCTTAATTTTATCAAAGCGTGGATTTTCGGAGCCAGTAATTGATACCTTAATACAGGCTAGGAAACCTGTTACCAGGAAAATTTACCATAAGATATGGCGTAAATACTTACACTGGTGCGAATCCAAGGGTTACTCATGGAGTAAGGTTAGGATTCCTAGGATATTGTCTTTTCTACAAGAAGGTTTAGAAAAGGGTTTATCTGCAAGTTCTTTAAAGGGACAGATCTCAGCTCTGTCCATCCTTCTACACAAACGTCTGTCAGAAGTTCCAGACGTTCAGGCTTTTTGTCAGGCTTTGGCTAGAATTAAGCCTGTGTTTAAGACTGTAGCTCCACCGTGGAGCTTAAACTTAGTTCTTAACGTTTTACAGGGTGTTCCGTTTGAACCCCTTCACTCCATTGATATCAAGCTGTTATCTTGGAAAGTTCTGTTTTTAATGGCTATTTCCTCGGCTCGTAGAGTCTCTGAATTATCAGCCTTACATTGTGATTCTCCGTATCTGATTTTTCATTCAGATAAGGTAGTTCTGCGTACTAAACCTGGGTTCTTACCTAAGGTAGTCACTAACAAGGATATCAATCAAGAGATTGTTGTTCCATCATTGTGTCCTAACCCTTCTTCAAAGAAGGAACGACTTCTGCACAATTTAGATGTAGTCCGTGCCCTGAAATTTTATTTACAGGCAACTAAAGATTTTCGACAAACTTCTTCCCTGTTTGTCGTTTATTCTGGACAGAGGAGAGGTCAAAAAGCATCTGCTACCTCTCTATCCTTTTGGCTTCGTAGCATAATACGCTTAGCCTATGAGACTGCTGGACAGCAACCTCCTGAAAGGATTACAGCTCATTCTACTAGAGCTGTGGCTTCCACTTGGGCCTTTAAGAACGAGGCCTCTGTTGAACAGATTTGCAAGGCTGCAACTTGGTCTTCTCTTCATACTTTTTCCAAATTTTACAAATTTGACACTTTTGCTTCTTCGGAGGCTGTTTTTGGGAGAAAGGTTCTTCAGGCAGTGGTTCCTTCCGTATAGAGATCCTGCCTGTCCCTCCCGTCATCCGTGTACTTAGCTTTGGTATTGGTATCCCATAAGTAATGATGACCCGTGGACTGACTACACTTAACAGGAGAAAACATAATTTATGCTTACCTGATAAATTCCTTTCTCCTGTAGTGTAGTCAGTCCACGGCCCGCCGTGTTTTTTAAGGCAGGTCTAAATTTTTAAATTATACTCCAGTCACCACTGCACCCTATAGTTTCTCCTTTCTCGTTTGGTTCTCGGTCGAATGACTGGGTGTGACGTAGAGGGGAGGAGCTATGTAGCAGCTCTGCTTGGGTGATCCTCTTGCATTTCCTGTTGGGGAGGAGTTAATATCCCATAAGTAATGATGACCCGTGGACTGACTACACTACAGGAGAAAGGAATTTATCAGGTAAGCATAAATTATGTTTTTTTTCTTTCATGATTCAGATAGAGCATGCAGTTTTATGCAACCTTCTAATTTACTCCTATTAGCAATTTTTTTCCATTCTCTTGCTATCTTTATTTCAAAAAGCCAGAATCTAAACTAAGGAGCCGGCCCATTTTTAATTCAGCACCCTGGATAGCGCTTGCTGATTGGTAGCTAAATTTAGCAACCAATCAGCATGCTCAACCCATGTGCTGGACAAAAAATGGGCCGGTTTATAAGCTTAGATTCTTGCTTTTCAAATAAAGATAGCAAGAGAATGCAGAAAAAATGATAATAGGAGTAAATTAGAATTTTTTTTAAAATTGCATGCTCTATCTGAATCATGAAAGAAAAAAATTGGATTTAGTATCCCTTTAATAAACGATCCAACTTTGTAATTCTGTAGGGGGTATATAGGGTAATTGTTTCAAAATGGGCTATATATCTATATAGTCAAAAAGTATGTGGGCACCTGACCATCACACCTATATAAGCTTGTTGGATATCCTATTCAAAAACTATTATTATTAAAGGGACAGGAACCCCCAATTTTTTTCTTTCATGATTTGAATAGAGCATGCAATTTTAACTCCTTCACTACCAGGACTTTCAGATTAAAACCTGCACAAAATACCGGAGCATTTTTAGCATTTTTGCTATTACTCTATTTAACCCCTTAATGACCAACGACGTTCAGGGTACGTTCTCCAAAAAAATGTCCTTAACGACCAAGGACGTACCCTGCACGTCGTTGGTCTTTGAAAGCAGTGGAAGCGATCCTGATCGCTTCCAGCTGCTTTCATGTTATTGCAGTGATGCCTCGATATAGAGGCATCCTGCAATAACTTTTTTAAGCAGTCCGATGCAGAGAGAGCCACTCTGTGCCCTCTCTGCATCGTCTATTGCTGGCTATGATCGTTGGTGGGTGGGAGCATGTCCAGGGAGGCGAATGGGCGGCCATCAGTAGAGGAGGGGGGCGGGATCGTGTGTGGGTGAGCGTGCGCGCGCGTGCACGTGTGGAACTGGCCAGAAGTTGGCATTGAAGTGCAAGAGGCACAAGGTGGGACTCAGTGGGAGAGAGGGTGGGAATAAAAAATATTAATGATCTGGGAGAGGGTGGGGGGTTGGGTGTTAAGGGGGGGTAAGCTACACTACAGAAAAACTTAAAATAAACATTTGATTTTAAACTGGGTACTGGCAGACAGCTGCCAGTACCCAATATGGTGCACAATAAGGCAGAGGAGGGGGTAGAGAGCTGTTTGGGGGGGGGGATCAGGGAGGTTGGGGCTAAGGGGGGGGGGGTCCTACACAGCAGAATTTTTTTTTTTTTTTTTAAAACAAAACAATTTTTTATTTTTTATTTTAGTACTGGCAGACTTTCTGCCAGTACTTAAGATGGCGGGGACAATTGTGGGGTGGGGGAGGGAAGACAGCTGTTTGGGAGGGATCAGGGGGTGTGATGTGTCAGGTGGTGTGATGTGTCAGGTGGGAGGCTGATCTCTACACTAAAGCTAAAATTAAGCCTGCAAGCTCCCTATAAGCTACCTAATTAACCCCTTCACTGCTAGCCATAATACACGTGTGATGCGCAGCAGCATTTAGCGGCCTTCTAATTACCAAAAAGCAACGCCAAAGTCGTATATGTCTGCTATTTCTGAACAAAGGGGATCCTAGAGAAGCATTTACAACCATGTGTGCCATAATTGCACAAGCTGTTGGTAAATAATTTCAGTGAGAAACATAAAATTGTGAAAAATTTAGCGTTTTTTTCAATTTGATCGCATTTGGCGGTGAAATGGTTGCATGAAATATACCAAAATGTGCCTTTACTTGGGGTTGTCTACTGCACCACATTAAAGCTAAAATTAACCCTACAAGCTCCCTACATGCTCCCTAATTAACCCCTTCACTGCTGGGCATAATACACGTGTGGTGCACAGTGGCATTTAGCGGCCTTCTAATTACCAAAAAGCAACGCCAAAGCCATATATGTCTGCTATTTCTGAACAAAGGGGATCCCAGAGAAGCATTTACAACCATTTATGCCATAATTGCACAAGTTGTTTGTAAATAATTTCAGTGATAAACCTAAAGTTTGTGAAACAATTTGTGAAAAAGTGAACGATTTTTTTTTTTTTTTATGGTATTTGGCGGTGAAATGGTGGCATGAAATATACCAAAATGGGCCTAGATCAATACTTTGGGATGTCTTCTAAAAAAAAAAATATATACATGTCAAGGGATATTCAGGGATTCCTGAAAGAAATCAGTGTCCCAATGTAACTAGCGCTAATTTTGAAAAAAAGTGATTTGGAAATAGCACAGTGTTACTTGTATTTATGGCCCTATAACTTGCAAAAAAAGCAAAGAACATGTAAAAATCGGGTATTTCTAAACTCAGAACAAAATTTAGAAACTATTTAGCATGGGAGTTTTTTTGGTGGTTGTAGATGTGTAACAGATTTTGGGGATCAATGTTAGAAAAAGTGTGTTTTTTCCATTTTTTTTCCTCATATTTTATAAAAAATTTTTTATAGTAAATTATAAGATATGATGAAAATAATGGTATCTTTAGAAAGTCCATTTAATGGCGAGAAAAACTATATATAATATGTGTGGGTACAGTAAATAAGTAAGAGGAAATTTTACAGCTAAACTCAAATACCGCAAAAATGTAAAAATAGCCTTGGTCCCAAACGAACAGAAAATGGAAAAGTGCTGTGGTCATTAAGGGGTTAAACAGAAATAGAGCCTTTTTGGTTTTTTTGTGTTTTTTTATTTTTTTTATTTTTATTTACCTGTCAAATTTCACACATATATATATAAAATTTGGACAACCAAAGGCTTTGATCTAGGACCATTTTGGTATATTACATGCCACCATTTCACAACCAAATGCGATCAAATAAAATAAATAAATAAATTTAAAAAAAAGACATTTCCAGTGAACATCCAATCAACATGTGTGTCAGTTGACAATCTTGAAGTCCAGCCCATAGAAAGCCTATGTAGAAAGTGGATGGGACTGGTTTATACACCACAGCCCAGCCAAAAGAGGAAATAAAGGGGGGCGGAGGAACAGACAATGCCAATAAGGTATATAAACCTTTTATTATAAAATATATATATATATACACTTGTCTTATCGTAGGGTATGGGGTGCTGTGTATTTAAATTTACTAAATTAGTAGAAAAATGGAAGAGATCATTCAAGAATACACATTGTAGCACTCACTGCAATCACATTGTTTTAAATCATGATCTATTGGACACTTATGAGACAAGATGATGATTCATTATCTATAACTTAAAATATAGCTTTTATTAAGGAACGCTTAAAAATAAGGTTAATTAAAAACTTGGGATGTGCATTAACCCTTTAAGGACACAGCTTTCAGTTTGCTCAATTGTTTTATGACGGAAAAATTCCGTCATATGTCCTTAAGAGGTTAAAACAAACACTAGAGGATTACAATTGCATAATGGCTGAGCAGTCCATTGAGAAAATGAACAAAAGGAACTGCTAGCTCAGGTTTATCAGTGATGATGTCAGTATGGTTGGTGCATACATTTGATTATTATCAAGCAATTAGGAATTAGCTGGTCCTCCGCTTAGGTATGTAAATTACTGAATTATATGATTACTTAAAGGGCCACTAAACCTAAAATCTTTCTTTCATGATTCAGATAGAGAAAACAAATTTAAACAACATTACAATTTACTTCTATTATTTATTTTGCTTCATTTTTTAGATATCCTTAGTTGAAGAAAAAGCATTGCACATGGTGAGCCAATCACACGAGGCTTCTAAGTGCAGCAACCTATCAGCAGCTACTGAGCATATCTAGATATGCTTTTCAGCAAAGAATATCAAGAGAATAAAACAAATTAGATAATATAAGTAAATTAGAAAGATGTTTAAAATTGCATTCTCTTTCTAAATCATGAAAGAACAAAATGTGGGTTTCATGGCCCTTTAAGTGATAACTCAATTTCATGGGGTAGTTCACTGTCAATTTGATTCAGTAATATCCTATCGCTACGTAGCGGCACATCATTTCTAGGCGATGGCTATGTTGCTTAATATTCATTAGCTTTTAACATGTAACAAAGTAATTATGACCAGGTGTCAAAGGCAGCTCACAATTTATCAAATGTTTGACATAAATATGTCCTGAGAGGAGTACGTCACAGACTGTTCTCTATAGGGAATAATACTTATGTTATAAATGTCTCTCGCAAAAAGTGTAGTATTCCTACATGCAACAATGTGACATAAATTAAATAGATATTGAGTAACAATCGCAGTATTGATTCTGTTAATATATATCATATATCTATCAAATGTCTGATCAATCAAAACAAACTAATCAGGTCCCTACTCCTGCAAGGTGCAGTATTGAGTTGCCCTCTCGTCACTTCTCTTATCAATCCAGCACTTCCCTTATCTTGTCACTTCCCATATCTAACCAGCCGAGTAGTATCTCTGCTTTCTATACATTTGAATAATAAGTAAGTAAAAGAATTTTTCATTTAAATATTGCTGTCAGCGTTTAATATGTAACAGTGGTATTATATTAATAAAAGGGATACAGAGCCAGTGCGGAGAATCACAACGCTATACCTCCGTTAGGAGTTAACGGAGTACTAATGTATTATCCCAACTGTTTGTTGATCATAGAAGCTAGCGTACCCATGTGTCAAAAATATCTTAGTTTCAATTACCGCATATACTGCTATACAGAGCAATATCACTCAATTTTTACGTGCCCAACAATAATGGTGCTTTAATAATTGCAGATAGTGCGTTCTTGTATAAAAGCTTGGTCTTACTCAGCCAAAAATAAGTGACGAAGTATCGCTATTTAAGATATATCCAAAATATGCCTCTAGGTTCCCTAACAAACACAGGAGCTCCCAGACTCCTCACCAATATCCTAACATGTTTTGCCGTTGCACAGCTTTTTTTTTTTTTTTTTTTTTTTTTTTTTTTAAGGGAAACAGAGCTCCTTCAGGGTTTTTTTTTTTTTTTTCCCCCCTTCTATTTCAGCCTTGACGTTCCGGTTTCAAGTAGTGGTTTTTACCTTTATTGGTGAATTGTAACGGGCTGTATAGTCATTTCAGACATACAGTTGCGGAAGTTTACATTTAACGACCGTTTATTTCAATGTTTATAGACGCTTATCAATAGTAATAGTATGGAGGTTATGTCAAACTCATTTTGACAGGTGACACGCCCCTAACCCCGCCCCTTTCTACGCCCACTTTCACGCCCCTTTTTAAATATCAATTTGATATAAAATTGATATAAAAAGTTGATTTTGATATAAATTTGATATTAAATTGATATTAAAAAGGGCGTGAAAGTGGGCGTAGAAAGGGGCGGGGTTAGGGGCGTGTCACCTGTCATTACTACTCTTATCCTAGCTCCCTCATATTTTTAGCGACAAGTGTCTAGCGTGAGCCCCTGCCCTAAGCTTAGCTCCTCAGAGTTTCAGCGGCGGGAGGGTAAAACTTTTTTCTCAGCCAGGGACCGGGTTGTTCGTGACGCACTTGTCAGACAACCGTTGAGGAAGACGAGATGGTGCGAGTGTTTATGGTCGCACTGTCCTTAGCAGCGCATCAATCTCGCTATAGCGTTTTTTATGTGACAGGACCGTTGGTGTTCGACAAGGTGTATGTACCTTAATCCACCGGCTCCCGGCGTATATTTGTTGGTGCAATATAAAATATCTGTTTTTGCACTTCCTGCAGCCATCTGCTTAGTAATAAAATCTGTATGCCTAGTGTCTTCCACAGACAGTCCTCAGAACCCATGTATATTCTGGGCTAGGACTTGAGACTGGCGGTGTTGGGATTAATGTTCATGTGCCCCGTTAATTTATTAGGGGAATGTTTATGGGGGGGGGCGAATGTACTGATATTTTTAGACACAAGACGATATGAGGTGATTAAAAGCCCTTACGACCTCGGCTCGTCTTTTTCAGGTATTTGGCGATTTTACGGGTGCCATTTTATCTAGCTCCATGGCGTTTCTGTTCTGATAATTTTCCCACCACGATCAGTAGAGCTGGCGTGCTTTTAAACCCCCTCGGGGTTTATGTTAATTCTAGCGCTGCACAGTAAACTGCCGGTACAGTTCCCCAGGTCAAGTCCATATGGCCTTATAACCCTTTTTACTTAAAGGACCAGTCAACACAGTAGATTTGCATAATCAACAAATGCAAGATAACAAGACAATGCAATAGCACTTGGTCTGAACTTCAAATGAGTAGTATATTTTTGTTCTGACAATTTTAATTTTTTTTGTCTATTTCCACTCCCCCTGTACCATGTGACAGCCATCAGCCAATTACAAATGCATACACGTACCATGTGACAGCAATCAGCCATTCACAAATCCATACACGCTTATTCTTGCACATGCTCAGTAGGAGCTGGTGACTCAAAAAGTTTAAATATAAAAAGACTGTGCACATTTTGTTAATGAAAGTAAATTGGAAAGTTGTTTAAAATTGCATGCTCTATCTGAATAATGAAAGCTTAATTTTGATTGAGTGTCCCTTTAAAGATCAGCCTTATAGCTGATTTTTTTTATTATGGGTTCATGTTTAATTGCACTCATTTTATGTAGGTGTTGGGTGTACAAATTGAGTTTCTGTTAGAGAATAAACTGTTCTTTGCTGCCATCTGGTGACCGTTATTGGTATCTGGTTTTTTTCAACAAAATATCTCTCATATGAGTTTTTCTGTTTGATGACACCATATATGGTTGTTTGTATCTTCAAGGAGCTTAAAGGGACAGTCTAGTTGAAATTTAAACTTTCATGATTCAGATAGGGCATGCAATGTTAAACAACTTTCCAATTCACTTTTATCATTACATTTGCTTTGATCCCTTAGTGGTATTTTTGAAAAACTAAACCCAGGTAGGCTCAAACTGATTTCTAAACCGTTGAAAACCGCCTCTAAGCTCAGAGCATTTTGAAAGTTTTTCACAGTTAGACAGTACAGGTGGCCCTCGGTTTACAACGGTTCAATTTGCACCGTTTCAGAATAACAACCTTTTTTTTCAGTCATGTGACTGCTATTGAAAAGCATTGAGAAGCAGTGCATTGATTAAAATAGCCAATAGGTGGAGCTGTCCGCTTGTGTTGCAACAAAGATATGCAAACCAAGCAAGCTGAAATTAATCAGTTTAACCAGACCTGAGCTATCGAGCAGCTTGCAAAGGAACAAGATCTTCCTGTCTATAAATCAGTCCAGATTGGAATGCATAGAAAGAACTGTTTGCAGAAAAATGCAAGTAAAGTCTGTGTTGTGTGATTATTTTATTAGATTTATAATGCTGTTTAGCAAATGTTTTTGTTCATTTAACTTAGTTTAATTATATATTCTGTGTTGTGTGATTATTTTATTAGGTTTATAATGCTGTTTAGCATTTAAAGTCTTCATTTCAAAGCTTTAAAAATAATGTATTAGGTGTTACTTATGCCAATTTTGAGAGGGGCCTGGAACCTAACTCCCTCACTTCCCATTGACTTACATTATAAACTGGGTTTCAATTTACAACGGTTTTGATTTACAACCATTCCTTCTGGAACCTTACCCCGGCGTAAACTGAGGGCTACCTGTACTAGTTCATGTGTGTCATATAGATAACATTGTGCTCACTCCCGTGGAGTTATTTAGGACTCTGCACTGATTGGCTAAACTGCATGTCTGTCAAAAGCAATGAGACCAGGGGGCAGTCTGCAGAGGCTTAGTTTCAAGGTAATACATATATTACTATAACTGTGTTGGTTATGCAAAACTTGGGAATGGGTAATAAAGGGATTATCTATCTTTTTAATCAATAACAATTCTGATGTAGACTGTCCCTTTAAGACTTTATAATGGTATTTTTTATGTAAATGGAAACATTAGTGTAATCCCTTTTTATCAAAGCTGAGGCGTACAGGGGCACGTATATGCGCCCCTGTACTCCTCAGCTTGCCTATGGCGGGGCAAAATTATCCGCAGGTAATCAACATTGCACACAAGCACAATTTTTCGGTCGCGTGCAATCCCGCCCCCTGCCTGCGCACAGCCAATCACGCGCGGGTAGGAGCTGTCAATCTCCTCGGTCGGATTCGACCGCGGAGATTGAATTTCGCCACCTTAGAGGTGGTGAAGAGGTTAAGGAAGCGGCGGTCTGGTGACCACTGCTTGATAAATTACGGCGAGCAAGTTCTTGTGAGAACTTGCAGCCGTAGGGCTTTGGTAAATTGAGCCCTAAGGGTTAGTTGCATATGAATCAATGCTGTTCCTTCTCACTCTGAGGTGATTTCTCTATTTTACCCTAGGTGAAATACATGTATTTTATTAGTGATCTTAGGACACTAACATATTTATTTTTGTTACCATAATTATGTATAGGGGTTCTACAATAGACTAAAGTCTGTGACATCATTTTTCTTTCCTACATGCTATATGGTTTAGATTTAGTCTTCCGTAATTTCTCTGGGTGTTATTAGATATTTGGTTTTTTTTTACCCTTATTAAGGTTATTGCGGCTAAGGCCTGCGACTTTGTGACGTTTTTCTCTGTCACATGCATATATTTTTAGTGATCATGGAACTCCACTATGTTTTATTTCATGTTCCTTGTTTTATGTATATGATCTCAGATTGGGAAGCAATCCAAGAAGCCTTCCTCTGAGAGTAAACCAGCATAAAGGGTCTGCCCCTGATCCAGTCATGGATCCAGTGGGGGGCAGGCTTCCTTCTTTTAGCAGACTGGTTTTCGCGATGTACCAGATCCTTGGGCAGTGGAAGTAGTCTCCCAGGGATACAGGATAGGATTCAAATGTACCAGGTAAAGAGAGGGGCTTTCCTAAACTGTGTAAAGGATCTAGCTTCTCTGGGAGTGATTGTCCCAGTTCCTCTGGCGAAACAGGGTCAAGGATTCTATTCCTACCTCTCGTGGTTCCCAAGAAAGAGAACTTTTCGTTCCATCTTAGGCCTCAAGTGTCTCAACAAATTTCTCAAGGTTCCGTTCTTCAAAATGGAAACTATACGTTCCATTCTCCCTTTGGTTCAGGAGGGTCAATTTATGACTACCATAGACCTGAAGGACATGTATCTTCAAGTTCCTATTCACAGGGAACATCACCAATTCCTTCGGTTTGCCTTTCTAGACAAACGCTTTCAATTTGTTGCCCTTCCCTTTGGCCTTGCCTCGGCTCCCCGAATCTTTAGGAAGGTTCAAGGGGCTCTTTTAGCGGTGGTCAGTTTTTAGGGAATTGGGGTGGCTCCGTACCTGGACGATATCTTGGTTTAGGTGCCATCTTTTCATTTAGCAAGATCCCATACAGAATCTATTGGCTACTCTACGTTCCCATGGGTGGAAAGTAAATCTGGAAAAGAGTTCCCTGGATCCAAACACCAGGGTATGCTTTTTGGGGACAGTCTTAGACTCACTGTCCAAAACGTCTTCCTTCTTGTCTTTCTCTTCAGTCCTCTATCCGTTCATCAGTGGCTCTGTGTATGGAAGTAATTGTGATGGTGAGGATGAGAGCGCTTACAAGCTTAATAGGAATATATAATGAGGTATAACAGGGATGGTATACGTGTTACCGTATCTGAACTGATAAAACAGATGATATAGCATAAAATTTATAATTTAATAACATATATTATTACATTATACAATAGCATGGATCCATGACAAATGTTAAAATCAAATAAGAACAATTGTTGTACTAGCCTAAACGAATAGTGTAGCAGTAAAACAATGGTAATATGGGTGCACAGAACAATCAAAACAGTAAAAATGTCCCAAAAAAAAAAAGGATAAAAAATCCAATAATGTCTATTTAGTGATATCCAATACAAAAAATGTCCAAGAGTAAAAAACCAAAATCCAAATAAAAACAGCGGGGTGTCCACGAAGTGAGTCAATATTTCAATTAAAAATAAATCCACAATAAAATCCGTATGTTAGTGGGTATCCAAAATCCAAAAAACAGTGTTCAAAAAGCAGTAATAAATCGTGCTTCCAAAAGATAAAAACAAAAAACAAAAACAAGGGGTGATATAAAAACTGGTGTTAGTAAAAAATGTGTAGAAAACTTGGTGTCAGTGGTAAAGTATCAGTTAATCCATATAGAAAATGCTTAAAACCTGTAAAAAATGAAAGAAAACACAATTTCGGCCTGTAACAAGGCCTTTCTCAAGACTATCTTGAGAAAGGCCTTGTTACAGGCCGAAACGCGTAGACAGACATACTGGTAAGCTTATTTCCTATCATTTATTAAGTGTAAAAACTTTATTGCACCATTGTGTTTTCTTTCATTTTTTACAGGTTTTAAGAATTTTCTATATGGATTAACTGATACTTAACCACTGACACCAAGTTTTCTACACATTTTTTACTAACACCAGTTTTTATATCACCACTTGTTTTTGTTTTTATCTTTTGGAAGCACGATTTATTACTGCTTTTTGAACACTGTTTTTTGGATTTTGGATACCCACTAACATACGGATTTTATTGTGGATTTATTTTGAATTGAAATATTGACTCACTTCGTGGACACCCCGCTGTTTTTATTTGGATTTTGTTTTTTTACTCTTGGACATTTTTTGTATTGGATATCACTAAATAGACATTATTGGATTTTTTTATCCTTTTTTTTTTTTGGGACATTTTTACTGTTTTGATTGTTCTGTGCACCCATATTACCATTGTTTTACTTCTACACTATTCGTTTAGGCTAGTACAACAATTGTTATTATTTGATTTTAACATTTGTCATGGATCCATGCTATTGTATAATGTAATAATATATGTTATTAAATTATAAATTTTATGCTATATCATCTGTTTTATCAGTTCAGATACGGTAACACGTATACCATCCCTGTTATACCTCATTATATATTCCTATTAAGCTTGTAAGCGCTCTCATCCTCACCATCGTACTTTGTTTCTTGTAGTCCGCTAGGGGACCTTTTAGGAGGAGAGCTTTAGGACTCTACAGCGCTTAGTTTACAACTCTTTTATCTTATGGAAGTAATTGGTCTGATGGTTGCTTCCATGAACATTATTCCTTTTCCTCGTTTCCATCTGAGACTGCTACTGTTATGCATGCTCAGACAATGAAACGGAGTCCGCTCGTATCTCTCTGAGGATAGTTTTCAACACCCGAACGAGAGACTCTCTGTCCTGTTGGAACTCCCAGGACCATCTGTCTCAGGGCACACACTTCCTGAAGCTATCTTGGGAGATTGTGACCACGGATGCCAGCCTGTCGGGCTGGGGAGCAGTTTGGGGGTCTTTAAAGGCTCAGGGTCTTTGGACCCTAGAGGAGTCTTCTCTCCCAATAAATATCCTAGAGTTGAGAGCAATCTTCAGTGCTCTAACAGCTTGGCCTCAACTGAGTTTTGTCCGGTTTATCAGATTCCATTCGGACAACATCACCTTGGTGGTGTATATCTACCACCAGGGAGGAACTCTGAGTTCCTTAGCCATGAAGGCGGTGACTCTCGTTCTTCAGTGGGTGGAGTCTAACAATTGTCTCCTTTCTGCCATCCACATCACAGGGGTGGACTACTGGGAAGCGGATTATTCATCCAGGGGAGTGGAGGTATTCTCAATGATAATCCTCAGATAGGGACTTCCAGAGTTGGATCTGATGGCATCTCGTTTAAATGCCAAGCTTCCTAGGTATGGGTAAAGGTCAAGAGATCCACAAGCAGCTCTGATAGACGCTCTGGTGGTTCCTTGGGACTTCGGTCTTGTGTACCTGTTTCCTCCATTTGCCCTCTTTCCTCGAGTAATAGCTGGTTTAAAACAGGAAAGGGCATCGGTGATCCTAATCGGCCCTTCCTCGCCTTGCAGGATCTGGTTCGTGAAACTGGTAAAGATGTCATCTCTTCCCCCTTTGAGGTAGCCTTTGAGGAAGGACCTTCTACTTCAGGGCCCCTTCCTCCACCCAAATCTAGATTCTCCTGAAGCTGACTGCTTGGAGATTGAAAGCCTAATTTTGTCTAGGCGTGGTTTTTTTGTGAAGGTCATTGATATCATGCTTCAAGCTTGTAAGCCGGTAATTTGCAAGATTTACCATAAGGTATGGCGTAATACCTTTTATTGGTGCAAATCGAAGGGTTTCTCTTGATGTCGGGTGAGGGTTCCCCTGGATTTTGCAGTTTCTTCAGGATGGCCTGGAGAAGGGCTTGTCAGTCAGTACTCTGATGGGTTAGCTCTCTGGTCTGTCTATTCTTTTGCATAAACGTCTGACAGACCTGCCAGATGTTCAATCTTTTGTTCAGGCCTTGGTCAAAATCAAGCCTGTGTTTAAATCTTGTTCTTAAAGTTCTGCAGCAGGCTCTGTTTGCGGCTATGCACTCTGTTGATATTAAGTTATCTTGGAAAGTTTTGTTTCTCCTCTCTATTCTGCTCGCAGAGTTCCCAAGCTTTCGGCTCTGCTGTGTGATTCCCCTTACCTTATTGTTCATGCGGATAAGGCGGTCCTTCGTACTAAGTTGAGATTTCTCCCCACAGTTATGTGAGATCGCAACATCAATCAGAAAATTGTTGTTCCTTCGTTTTGTACTAATCCTTCTTCTCAGAAGGAATGCCTGCTCTAAAATGTTATCTACAGGCAACTAACGATTTTCTACAATCTACTGCCCTGTTCATTGTTTTCTTTGGTAAGCGTAAGGGCCAGAAGGCCACTTCTTCTACTCCTTTCTCTCTGGTTGAGAAGTGTTATTCGGTTGGCTTATGAGACAGCTGGACAACAGCCTCCTGAAAGAATTACATCTCATTCCACTAGGGCTGTCTCTTCTTCCTGGGCCTTTAAAATGAAGCTTCTGTGGAACAAGTCTGCAAAGGCGGCCACTTTTTGTCCTCATTGCATACTTTTTCTAAATTTTGCAAATTCAATACTTTTTTCCTCGGCTGAGGCTTCTTTTGGAAGAAAGGTTCTTCAAGCGGTGGTGCCTTCTGTTTAGGTCCGCCTGTCTTGTTCTCCCGCCCTTCCATTCGGTGTCCTCTAGCTTGGGTATTGGTTCCCACTAGTACTTAGAATGGATTTGTGGACTCTCCAAGCAGTTGGAAAGAAAACAACATTTATGCTTACCTGATGATAAATTATTTTCTTTCCTGGCATGGAGAGTCCACAACCCTCCCTTAATTTAATGTAAGACAGCATTTTGTTGTATAAACATCAGGCACTTCTATACCCTTGTGTCATCTTCTCTTTCCATATTCCTTCAGCTGAATGACTGGGGGCTTATAGGAAGTAGGAGTGATACTTAAAGGGACAGTCTAGTCCAAAATAAACTTTCATGATTCAGAAAGAGAATGTAATTTTAAACAATTTTCCTATTTACTTATATCACCAATTTTGCTTTGTTCTCTTGGTATGCTTAGTTGAAAGCTAAATCTAGATGGTTCATATCCAAATTTCTAAGGCCGCCTCTTCTCTCAGGGCATTTTGACAGTTTTTCACCACTAGAGGGTGTTAGTTCATGTGTGTCATATAGATAACACTGTGCTCACGCATCTGGAGTTCAGGTGTGCCAGCTATGATTGGCTAAAATGGATGTCTGTCAATAGAACTAAAATAAGGGGGCAGTTTGCAGAGGTTTAGATACAAGGTAATCACAGAGGTAAAGTGTATTTATATAACTGTGTTGGGAATGGATAATAAAGGGATTATCTATCTTTTTAAACAATAAAAATTCTGGTGTAGACTGTCCCTTTCTTTGTTCTTTGCCTCCTCCTGGTGGTCAGGAGTTGAATTACCACTATCAGGTAAGCATACACTTTTTGTTTTTAATTAAAAAAAAAAAATTCCTGCAGGATAGGATACCTCCTTGATCCCTCCCAAACAGCTCTAGTACCTATAAAACTCCTTTTTTATGTATGTATATTTATTTATTTTTCTGTAGTGGTCCCACCACCTCACTCCATCTTTCCCTGTCCATTTATTTTTATTCTGTAGCATTGGGGCCGTCCGCCAACCCCAGCAACGGTCGTTACAGATGGTGACACACACAGTGTCACCGTCTGTAACAATCGGGCAATATGCCCTCATATGGAACTGGAGCACCGATCTCGCTCCGGTTCCACATGCGGCCAAATGCCTGGAGTTCAGGAACTCCAGCTGAGACTGCTGGAGCTTCCTGAAGCTCAGACGTGTGTATATATACGCTGTGTGGTACCATAGGCAAAGTACAGCACATCGTATAGATACCTCTTTTTTGGGTGAAGGGGTTAAACAACTTTCCAATTACAGAACCTCAGAAGTTTAAGGAAATTCCTATATCTCACAGATGAATGATAGTTGTTGCAGAGGGAATAATACCGGACAAAGCTTTAAAGTGATGGTAAACTCTCTCCATTATAAAATCAGATCCAGAATGTTAGAGATATTTTAAATGGAATTTCATTTATCAGTTGCTATAACTTGGTTTCTCCAACATAGGTGTGTCCGGTCCACGGCGTCATCCTTACTTGTGGGATATTCTCTTCCCCAACAGGAAATGGCAAAGAGCCCAGCAAAGCTGGTCACATGATCCCTCCTAGGCTCCGCCTACCCCAGTCATTCTCTTTGCCGTTGTACAGGCAACATCTCCACGGAGATGGCTTAGAGTTTTTTAGTGTTTAACTGTAGTTTTTATTATTCAATCAAGAGTTTGTTATTTTGAAATAGTGCTGGTATGTACTATTTACTCAGAAACAGAAAAGAGATGAAGATTTCTGTTTGTATGAGGAAAATGATTTTAGCAACCGTCACTAAAATCCATGGCTGTTCCACACAGGACTGTTGAGAGCAATTAACTTCAGTTGGGGGAACAGTGAGCAGTCTCTTGCTGCTTGAGGTATGACACATTCTAACAAGACGATGTAATGCTGGAAGCTGTCATTTTCCCTCTGGGATCCGGTAAGCCATGTTTATTACGATTGTAAATAAGGGCTTCAAAAAGGGCTTATTAAGACTGTAGACTTTTTTTGGGCTAAATCGATTGATTATTAACACATATTTAGCCTTGAGGAATCATTTTATCTGGGTATTTTGATATAATAATATCGGCAGGCACTGTTTTAGACACCTTATTCTTTAGGGGCTTTCCCAAAGCATGAAATGTTGGCCCCTGATCCGGGACCGGATCTGGTGGGGGGCAGACTCTCTCTCTTCGCTCAGGCTTGGGCAAGAGATGTTCTGGATCCTTGGGCGCTAGAAATAGTCTCCCAAGGTTATCTTCTGGAATTCAAGGGACTTCCCCCAAGGGGGAGGTTCCACAGGTCTCAGTTGTCTTCAGACCACATAAAAAGACAGGCATTCTTACATTGTGTAGAAGACCTGTTAAAAATGGGAGTGATTCATCCCGTTCCATTAAGAGAACAAGGGATGGGGTTCTACTCCAATCTGTTTATAGTTCCCAAAAAAGAGGGAACGTTCAGACCAATCTTAGATCTCAAGATCTTAAACAAGTTTCTCAAGGTTCCATCGTTCAAGATGGAAACCATTCGAACTATTCTTCCTTCCATCCAGGAAGGTCAATTCATGACCACGGTGGATTTAAAGGATGCGTATCTACATATTCCTATCCACAAGGAACATCATCGGTTCCTGAGGTTCGCATTCCTGGACAAACATTACCAGTTCGTGGCGCTTCCTTTCGGATTAGCCACTGCTCCAAGGATTTTCACAAAGGTACTAGGGTCCCTTCTAGCTGTGCTAAGACCAAGGGGCATTGCTGTAGTACCTTACTTGGACGACATTCTGATTCAAGCGTCGTCCCTTCCTCAAGCAAAGGCTCACACGGACATTGTCCTGGCCTTTCTCAGATCTCACGGATGGAAAGTGAACGTGGAAAAGAGTTCTCTATCTCCGTCAACAAGGGTTCCCTTCTTGGGAACAATAATAGACTCCTTAGAAATGAGGATTTTTCTGACAGAGGCCAGAAAAACAAAACTTCTAGACTCTTGTCGGATACTCCATTCCGTTCCTCTTCCTTCCATAGCTCAGTGCATGGAAGTGATCGGGTTGATGGTAGCGGCAATGGACATAGTTCCTTTTGCACGCATTCATCTAAGACCATTACAACTGTGCATGCTCAGTCAGTGGAATGGGGACTATACAGACTTGTCTCCGAAGATACAAGTAAATCAGAGGACCAGAGACTCACTCCGTTGGTGGCTGTCCCTGGACAACCTGTCACGAGGGATGACATTCCGCAGACCAGAGTGGGTCATTGTCACGACCGACGCCAGTCTGATGGGCTGGGGCGCGGTCTGGGGATCCCTGAAAGCTCAGGGTCTTTGGTCTCGGGAAGAATCTCTTCTACCGATAAATATTCTGGAACTGAGAGCGATATTCAATGCTCTCAAGGCTTGGCCTCAGCTAGCGAGGGCCAAGTTCATATGGTTTCAATCAGACAACATGACAACTGTTGCGTACATCAACCATCAGGGGGGAACAAGGAGTTCCCTGGCGATGGAAGAAGTGACCAAAATCATTCTATGGGCGGAGTCTCACTCCTGCCACCTGTCTGCTATCCACATCCCAGGAGTGGAAAATTGGGAAGCGGATTTTCTGAGTCGTCAGACATTGCATCCGGGGGAGTGGGAACTCCATCCGGAAATCTTTGCCCAAGTCACTCAGCGGTGGGGCATTCCAGACATGGATCTGATGGCCTCTCGTCAGAACTTCAAAGTTCCTTGCTACGGGTCCAGATCCAGGGATCCCAAGGCGGCTCTAGTGGATGCACTAGTAGCACCTTGGACCTTCAAACTAGCTTATGTGTTCCCGCCGTTTCCTCTCATCCCCAGGCTGGTAGCCAGGATCAATCAGGAGAGGGCGTCGGTGATCTTGATAGCTCCTGCGTGGCCACGCAGGACTTGGTACGCAGATCTGGTGAATATGTCATCGGCTCCTCCTTGGAAGCTACCTTTGAGACGAGACCTTCTTGTTCAGGGTCCGTTCGAACATCCGAATCTGGTTTCACTCCAGCTGACTGCTTGGAGATTGAACGCTTGATCTTATCGAAGCGAGGATTCTCAGATTCTGTTATCGATACTCTTGTTCAGGCCAGAAAGCCTGTAACTAGAAAGATTTACCACAAAATTTGGAAAAAATATATCTGTTGGTGTGAATCTAAAGGATTCCCTTGGGACAAGGTTAAGATTCCTAGGATTCTATCCTTCCTTCAAGAAGGATTGGAAAAAGGATTATCTGCAAGTTCCCTGAAGGGACAGATTTCTGCCTTGTCTGTGTTACTTCACAAAAAGCTGGCCGCTGTGCCAGATGTTCAAGCCTTTGTTCAGGCTCTGGTTAGAATTAAGCCTGTTTACAAACCTTTGACTCCTCCTTGGAGTCTCAATTTAGTTCTTTCAGTTCTTCAGGGGGTTCCGTTTGAACCCTTGCATTCCGTTGATATTAAGTTATTATCTTGGAAAGTTTTGTTTTTAGTTGCAATTTCTTCTGCTAGAAGAGTTTCAGAATTATCTGCTCTGCAGTGTTCTCCTCCTTATCTGGTGTTCCATGCAGATAAGGTGGTTTTACGTACTAAACCTGGTTTTCTTCCAAAAGTTGTTTCTAACAAAAACATTAACCAGGAGATTATCGTACCTTCTCTGTGTCCGAAACCAGTTTCAAAGAAGGAACGTTTGTTGCACAATTTGGATGTTGTTCGCGCTCTAAAATTCTATTTAGATGCTACAAAGGATTTTAGACAAACATCTTCCTTGTTTGTTGTTTATTCTGGTAAAAGGAGAGGTCAAAAAGCAACTTCTACCTCTCTCTCTTTTTGGATTAAAAGCATCATCAGATTGGCTTACGAGACTGCCGGACGGCAGCCTCCCGAAAGAATCACGGCTCATTCCACTAGGGCTGTGGCTTCCACATGGGCCTTCAAGAACGAGGCTTCTGTTGATCAGATATGTAGGGCAGCGACTTGGTCTTCACTGCACACTTTTACCAAATTTTACAAGTTTGATACTTTTGCTTCTTCTGAGGCTATTTTTGGGAGAAAGGTTTTGCAAGCCGTGGTGCCTTCCATTTAGGTGACCTGATTTGCTCCCTCCCTTCATCCGTGTCCTAAAGCTTTGGTATTGGTTCCCACAAGTAAGGATGACGCCGTGGACCGGACACACCTATGTTGGAGAAAACAGAATTTATGTTTACCTGATAAATTACTTTCTCCAACGGTGTGTCCGGTCCACGGCCCGCCCTGGTTTTTTTAATCAGGTCTGATAATTTATTTTCTTTAACTACAGTCACCACGGTACCATATGGTTTCTCCTATGCAAATATTCCTCCTTAACGTCGGTCGAATGACTGGGGTAGGCGGAGCCTAGGAGGGATCATGTGACCAGCTTTGCTGGGCTCTTTGCCATTTCCTGTTGGGGAAGAGAATATCCCACAAGTAAGGATGACGCCGTGGACCGGACACACCGTTGGAGAAAGTAATTTATCAGGTAAACATAAATTCTGTTTTTTAATATAGATATGAAATTCTAATACCCTGTGCGCCGTCGCCTACTTCAAAAGTCAATTTTTCTGTGAGCTAACAGTTTGAATTGTTCTCCCAATATGGCTCTTTTTTTTTTTTTTTTTTTTTTTTTGTAGCTAGAGCGCTGATTGGAGAACAAGTCAAACCTTTAGCTCACAGAAAATTTGTCTTTTGAAGTAAGTTACAGTACAAATGTGCTATGTGTGGCGCCAAGATTTGATTCCTAAGCTCCCTTACAGGCTATTTCTTCCCCAAGAACGCCAAACGGTTAAAGTAATTATATAGATAAAAGTGCAGGAGCGCTAACAAAAGCTAAGGAGTCCTGGAGATCAATACACTAATCTAGACCTCTAGTGTAACAGAAAATAATTTATTTAGTTTCAAATTGTAAACATTAATAGCAGATTCAATAGGGACGTCTCCCTTAGACAGTGTCTGGTCAGACTTAAAATATATAAAAACAACGATGAAAAAATAAATAAAAACAAATATTGTGCCTATATGAAACTTAGTATCATAAAAAAAAACGATACAATTTCCACCTTTAAAATTGAACAACCAGGATATGTCTAGATATCCTCCTTATATTATCAGGATATGTATCAAAACAGTTGTACAGTCTGATCCTGCTGAGATGATGACTAACACAATAGATGAGGAATTTCATAGTTTGTACACCTTAACGTCTTTGCATTGGTTGGAGAATATATCAATTAAACGTATGCATTACCGTAAAGGTTTTTGTGGTATATTAGGCTTATCGGGTCTTCAGACACACTTGGTGTCAAGCACAGAGTTCCTTTGTACCTTACCGGTAGTGTATTCCTTTTACAGCCTTCCCCTTCATGCATACGTCGCTCCAGTGTTGTAACTTTCTCACACTGAGTGATTGTTTTGGATTCGCTATTATGTTGCATGCTCCAGCGTGTTGCAGGTATGGTTGAATGAACAAGCAAATGGCCGTTTGCGAACATTTTCCTCCCCTGCACTTGTTCTTTCAAGATTCTGCAGGGAACGACAAAATAGTCTTCAATCCTTAATGCTCTCTCCTAGTAGTCAGCTGTGTAAACGTCAAAGTGTTTCGCCTGAGTAAAGGCTTTATTAAGACGTATTCCTTCGTTCAATATTCGGCATTTAAATACCCCTCCTTTACATCTCATTGGTTCAATTAATTTTTCTTGTAGGTTGTTATTTAAGGTGGAAATGTCAAAACAGGTTCAGTTGCACTATCTCATTAAGTAGTTTTAAGGTGGATTATATAAATAAATGGGGAGAATTTTTCAGTTAGGTGGTAGAGTAGATGGTATCTGTATTTTAGCTGAATATTAACCCTTTAAGGACACAGCTTTCAGTTATGCCCCAGAAAATACATTCTTTTAAATTATTCTTATGTACTTCCCTAAAATTCTAATGTAAGTGTGTGTTTAAATTACCTCTGTCTATACATGAAAGATGTTCACGTATACGTTCCCTTTTGGGTCCTGGTGGTCTCTCCTATATATTGTCTATAGCAGGAACATTATATAATGTAGACTGCAACTTTATCCTGAAATCTGATTGTTTCTTTTATTTGATGTATGAAACCGTTTTGACTTGACTGTATTTTCTTGCATTTACTGCTATATCTGCAGGTTCTGCAGCCAAAACATGGAAAGAAGCCCACTAGTTTTTTTCCCGTCAAATCTCCCTCTATTATAGATCTTTTATCTATTTGTTTAAACTCACTGGGAGCTAGTATACTTTTTAAATTCTTGACTTTTTTGTAAATAATTTTGGGATGGTCTGTCATCTTGTCCCCTATTATAGAGTCTGTCTGAACAAGGTGCCAATGTTTCTTCATTATTTTCTGTAGAAGATGATGATCGCAATTATAATCCGTTACCAAGGCAACCTTTATTTTATCTTTGTCCTCTACATCTTTGTTTATATTTTGGTTTTTATTTCTTTCATGTAATTGGCAAGAGTCCATAAGCTAGTGACATATGGGATATACAATCCTACCAGGAGGGGCAAAGTTTCCCAAACCTCAAAATACCTATAAATACACCCCTCACCACACCCACAATTCAGTTTTTACAAACTTTGCCTCCTATGGAGGTGGTGAAGTAAGTTTGTGCTAAGATTTCTACGTTGATATGCGCTTCTCAGCATTGTTGAAGCCCGATTCCTCTCAGAGTACAGCGAATGTCAGAGGGACGCGAAGGGAGTATCACTTATTTGAATACGATGATTTCCCTAACGTGGGTCTATTTCATAGGTTCTCTCTTATCGGTCGTAGAGATTCATCTCCTACCTCCCTTTTCAGATTGACGATATACTCTCTATTTACCATTACCTCTACTAATAACTGTTTTAGTACTGGTTGTAAAGTTCTAAATATATGTATTGTACTTATATTTGCCTTGAGTCAGGTTCATGTATTTCCTTCAGCAGACTGTCAGGTTCATATTTGGGAAATTTAAACATTTTAAGAAATTTTTTCTTACCTGGGGTTTAGTCTTTTTCAATTGACTACTTCTTGCTATTGCGGGTATTAGGCCCGCGGGTGCGTCAAATGCTAAACTTTATTGCTTCATTCTTGGCGCGAAAATATTTTTGGCGAAAAAAAATACGTTTATGACGCAACTTCGTCATTTCCGGCATCATACGTGACGCCGAGACCTTTCACACGGCGGCGTCATTAGTAACGCAAGTGTGTCATTTCCGGTTATTTTTGGCGCCAAAAAAAGTTTACGTTACGTTGTGCGTCACACTTGGCGCCAAATTTTTTTCTTTATTTCAATACCCCATTGATGTTTGCCTCTTGCTTTTCTCTATCAGAGGCCTATGCTTTTGCATTTTTTCCCATTCCTAAAACTGTCATATAAGGAAATAGATAATTTTGCTTTATATGTTGTTTTTTCTCTTACATTGAGCAAGATGTCCCAATCTGATCCTGTCTCAGAAGTTTCTGCTGGAACATTGCTGCCTGACATTGGTTCTACCAAAGCTAAGTGCATTTGTTGTAAAAGTGTAGAAATTATTTCACCAAATGTCATTTGTAATAGTTGTCATGATAAACTTTTACATGCAGATAGTGTTTCCACCAGTAATAGTACATTGCCAGGACAGAGAGGGGACGACGGCTGGAAGGGGCGGAGCTGCACGGACGCTGCGTGTGGTAGCGCTTCGTTGGGAGAGACCGCGCAACAAGCCCCAAGTGCTCCGAGGATTTGGCTCGACAAGCTTGACCTTTAGGCGATCTGCCTGGTGCCCGCAGCAGTAGCGGGAAGCTTGGAACCCGACGGAGGGTGAGCAGCACGGCCGCCACGAACAGGCGTAACAGCAGACCCATTGCCTGGGTCACCTCTTGGAGGAACAGAGCTCCGGAGCGGAGAGACACTTCGAACCGGCAAGGCACAAGTATGCTTTCAAGACCGGAGTGGCAGCAAACAACCTCAATGTAAGGTACTTTGTTTATTATTTGGAAGAACCTGTGCAGGGGGAACGAAGATTAAGGGAGACGTGATAAGGCCAGGTACTCACTTTTGAGGATTCCCACTGGGGAGTATTTAAAGATCTGGCGGAATATTGTCTAAGGACGGAGGACTGCCTCAAGTAGATAAGGCCTATTTGGGGAAGGGCGATCAGTATAATAAGCCTCCCTTACAGGAAACAGCATATTGATGCAAGCAGGGTCCCCCCCACGAAGAACAAATACATATAAAGTGTCCATGAGAGACTTAACAGTCGACCTTTTTTCTATACGTTATTAATGCTTGAGATGCCTAAGCAAAAGGAAGTGCTGTATAATTATCTCATGGAGTACGGAAACTTTTACATTACAGCTGTTGTTAGCCAGGTACCGCAAGGTGGGTGAAGTCCTGGCGGGTCAGGAAAGAGGAGAATATATCCCCCTTTGTTTGTACTAATTGATATGGTTTACATTGAAGGGTGTTGCTGCATATATTTAAAGATCAGTACAAACTTTTGCTGAAGGAAAAATAACTGGCTCGTGGAAGTGTTGTTATACAAGCCTATAACAGTTATTGAAGCTGCCGGGTTGGGATTTGTGTACAGGAGCCTATATCAAAAAGGCAATTATAACGCCTGAGCAGAAATAGGGTGAAGCATCGACTAGACAGTGGTACAAGTAGTCGGCTACAGTCTGTTCTTAGCACCAGCAGATCGATACAGCGTTAGAGACACCTGGAAAACTAATTATAAGAACATTTATTAGGAGCGGGACTGCTTAGAGAACCCTAAGAGACATATATTAAGTTATACCTAACGTTTCTGTGGCAAGATACAAGGCTTTAGGTTCCCAAAGTATTGTAATAGGCTAAGGTTTAATGTTGAATATGGGTAGTAATTCAAGAAATTTCTAGAAAGCTAAATGTTTAACTGTGGTTAGCCAATGTGCTGCAAAAATATGTATAATAAGATATTATAAAGGTTTGTGTAGAAACTTGCTAGGGCATTGGGTACTTAAGGAATATTAGCTACATTGAAATTTATATATAATGTGATGCAGTGTCTTAAAAAGAATGCTGGCTTTAAGCGGATGACAACTAAAAATCCTGTCACAAGCTCTGACGTTATTTAAAGAGTGTAAACATTGGTTAAAAACCAAGGTTGTGGCTGAAAAGACAGTGGCCTATAAAAAATATAATAGCAAGGGGTATAAATGTATATCGGTTGAAATAGGAAAGCTGGATATTAAGTATCTAAAACAAATAGGGGCAGTCTAATCCGTTTAAACTGTGAAAGGTCTGGGTAACCGAAACCTAAGTGAAAGAGACAGCATTCAAAGGAAATATTGTTAATAATCTCAGGTTGCTGCATGGATATTAAAATCTGTATTTAAGGGGATATGCGCTATAAACTATTTATAGGTTAAGAGAGTAAAAGCAGTCTCAATAGTCTACAGGTCCGACAGATATTTATATTGAGTGTTCCTAAAATACAGATAACTGTTTTCTTGACTTCTAATTAGGCATTGCCATAGTTAGCCACACTTCACACGAATACAAGTGCTAATACACTGTCGTAAAACGTACCCCACGCACTATAAATCACTCCCCCTTTTTTGTCCTTTTTTTTCCTCCTCTCCTGCCCCCTCACTTGGGTTTGTTAGGCCACCTAGGCCCTTATTAGTTTATATCACCTATACACACACATATGGAAAGGTTTGTCACTATTAAAAATAAATCACCGGCAATGCCACCAAAAGGGAAAGAAAAAAAAAGTTTAAAAAGAAACAGTTTAGACACAGAGAATAGAAGCTTACTAGAAACAACAAATATACATACAATGGAGTCTCAGGACCTAGTAAAACAATTATCAGACATTATGCTTCTCCAATTTGACCAGGTAAAGAGGGATATTTCAGAACTAAGGGCAGAAGTTAAACAGTTTTCAGAGAGGCTGCAAGAAGCAGAAATCAGAATATCAGATATAGAAGATATGAATGTCAGACATGTGAGTAAATTAAAGGAACAATCTAGCCAAATACACCTACTGCAAAATAAGGTCGAAGAGTTAGAAGACCGAGCTAGACGAAGCAATGTCAGAATCATAGGACTACCAGAGATAGAGGAATTTCAGGATCTAATACACTTTACTGCAATACAGCTACCTCTAGGGTTGGGTATGCAAATCCCCCCACAAGGGATACAGGTTGAAAGAGCGCACAGAGTAGGTAGTGCTAGAACCTATGCGGATGGTAAGACTAAGATTAGACCAGTCATTGTTAAGTATTTGAACTTTCAAGATAAAGCCATGATTATGAGCCAGTACAGGAAAAAAATCCCAGTAAAGATAGAGTATAGCATTTTGCTTTTCCAAAATTTTTCAGTAGAAACGTCAAAGTAACGAAAAGAAATGGTACCTATTTGTACAAGCCTAATCAAAACAGGTCTGAAAGCCTCAATTATATACCCAGCCAAAATTAAAATTTTTAACGAGCAAGGAAACGTTCTACTGAATAATTACGAAGAAGCGAAAGATTTCCTAGACTCTAGACAGAATTCTTAGTAACAAGAACACAGATATAGGAATTAATTTAAAAACTATATTAACCAGGTTCTAAGAAAGAATGAAGCTCGAGAGGATTAATAGTTTTAATACTATGGTTAAGAGGCCAGGGCCTCCAAGAGATGTCATGGCTATAGTTCTAGCTGAGTATGATGTTCTCAGCATCTTTGGGCGATACTGAGGAGGTTTCCTCTGTATCTGGTTTTTATATTTAGTTTTGTTTATTGTTTATAATGTTCTTTGGTGTGTTATTATCCCCCCACCCCTGTTTCTCCCTATCCAAGGGCCCCCCCCTTTTTTTTTTTTTCTCGCAATGCATTATAGGGTATGCTATAATGGCTGATGGTTGAACAATTTAAAAGTAATATCATGGAATGTGGGAGGGATTTCCTCATTATGGAAAAGGAAGAATATCAAGAAACAATGTAAAAAAAATAATGCAGATATAATTATGCTACAAGAGACACATTTGAAAAAACATGAATTAGACAAACTTAAAGTAGGGTGGGTAGAGGAGGTGATTGCAACACCCTGCACGGCAAGAAAAAGGGGTGTAGCAATTATATTCAATAAAGAATTAGAGTACAAAATTGTGTGGAAAGAACTAGATATAGAAGGAAGGTTTGCAATTTTACACATTATAGTATATGAAAGATCTTTGATTTTATGCAATATTTATGGTCCAAATACCCTAGATAAAGCCTTTTGGAACAAGATTCAGGTTAAATTAATTAAATATGGTACGGAAAATATAATATTGGGAGGTGATTTAAATATGGTGATGTATCCAACATTAGACAGGTTAAAACCTTCTATGAATAGAAATAGCCGAGCAGAAACTAAGCTACTTAAGAATTTGTGTAACAATTTAAGACTTAAAGACATTTGGAGAATTCAGAACCCAGATGTAAAATGTTTTTCTTGTATATCCCATAGTCTTAAAACGATGTCAAGGATAGATGCTTTCTTGATCTCAGAAAACTTATTAGGCACAGAAATATTGACAGATATTAAAGAGGTGCTAATATCGGACCATGCTATTATTTTATTAAATTTTAAGTTCAAAAGGGTCAAAAGAGACCCAGCAAAGTTTTTTTTCCTACATATTTAAGTACTAATGTACAATTCAAGGATTGGTTAAAGAGAAAATGGCAGGAATATATATATTTCAACAAGGAATATGAAAATAAATATGACATTTTCTGTGAGGCTTTTAAAGCGTTTATTAGAGGGGAAATCAAGGCGTACTTAGTTAGAAATAAGCGGATAGCACAACAGAAAGATATACAGCTAGCAGGGCAAGTACGTAATTGCTATAATGCATTTTTAAGTGATAGATCAGGGATACTTTGGGACAAATATATAAGGGCCAAACAAGGGAGAGATACTTTCCTTATGCAAAAGTTAAGACAAGAAGATCTTAGAACGAGGACGTTCTTCTATAGACATAGTGGTAGGGCTGGTAAATTTTTGGCAAATCTAGTGAAGGTCAAGAAGAAGAAGCGTGCCATAGAGACGATTAGAAAGGGATCAGAGAGATTGACAAATATTAAAGAAATAAATGAATATATATATAAATATTATCAAAACTTGTACACAAAGGATAAGATCAATTTGGAAGCAAAAGCAGATTTCTGGGATAAAATTAGATTACCAAAGCTAGATAAAGAAGATTTAGACGAGCTGAATAGACCTATATCACAGGAAGAAATAAGGAAAGTAATCAATAAAACGGCGGCTAACAAGGCCCCTGGCCCAGACCAGGTTCCGATAGAACTTTACAAAATTCTGAAGGAAGAAATAATCACTACGTTAGAAGGCCTTTTTAATACAATATATATTAATAATAAATTGCAGTCCAAATATTTTACAACATCAACAATTTCATTAGTCTTGAAAAAAGGTAAGAACCCGGAAGAGATGGGTTCATACAGACCCATCTCACTGTTAAATAGTGACTATAAACTCCTTATGAGCGTAATTGCCCAAAGACTAAAGAAAATGATGACCCCATTAATACATAAAGATCTAGTTGGCTTTATGCCTAATAGGACGTCTACAACCAATCTGAGGAAATTACAGTTGATAATAGACTATTATTGGAACCAGACTAAAAAAAAGGGAACTGGGATTCAAACAGATATGGCTATTACATCTATCTATGCTGAAAAAGCTTTTGATATGATTATGTGGGATCATTTATTTACAACAATTAGAAACTTTGGAATCACAGGTTCTTTCCTCAGATTGGTACAATTGATATATAACGAACCACAGGCTAACATCTTGATAAATGGCACTATATCACAATATTTTACCCTACAGAAAGGAACACGACAAGGGTGCCCGTTATCCCCTTATTTGTTCAATTTAGCTATTGAACCTTTAGCTATATATCTGAGAAAGGAAATAGATGGGATTTGGTTAGGGAATAGAAGAATTACGCTTCTATTATACGCTGACGATTTATTGGTCTTTCTAAGAGACACGCAAAGAAATATTCCTCTATTAATTCAAATTCTGGGAGATTTTGGTAAGTTTGCAGGCTATAAAGTAAATGTTAATAAATCAGAGATCTTTTGGTTAAAAGAAAAAAAAGATAGTTATAAGAATGCTCCATTTAAGAACGCAAATGGAAAGCTAAAATATTTAGGCATCGTACTGTCTAGAGACCCTGAAAGTTGGTATACATTAAATTACCCTCAAATCTGGGCAAAATTGTCTAAGGATATGGCCAGCTAGGCAAAATTTCCATTGACCTTGTCAGGTAAAATAAATTTAATTAAAATGATCCTATTCCCTAAAATTTTGTACTTACTACAAAACTTACCTAGATTTATTAATCGTAAGGATTTAGCATCATTTAAACGGGGTTGTCGAAATTTTTTATGGGGCAACAAACGTAAAGCGATTGCATTACATAATTTGTCACTATTTAAAACAGGGGGCGGTTTAGCTTTTCCAGATATAGAGCTATATAATTTAATATGCATGGGGCAAATTTGCATTAGAATGGCTAACAGAGGCAAATTATTTGGCCACAAATGATATAGAAGAATTTTTAGTGGCCCCATATGGTTTAAAAGCTCTATTACATTATAAAGGGAAATTACCAGACAAAGTTAAAAAGCTATCCACCGTTAAGAATATAATTACTGCATGGCATAAACTTCTGAAATTACTACGAGTTAGCCCAGAATATTCAAAATATCTGACAATAGTGGGGAACCCCAATTTTATACCAGCAATAGATTCGAAAGTCTTTCATAGATGGAAGAGGAAGGGCCTAATTTTCATACAACAACTGCAAGACAGGGAAACTAAAGCCTGTAGAACGTTTCAGGATTTAAGAAGTGAGTTAGAAATCCCAAATAATGAATTTTACGCGTACTTGCAAATACGGCATTTTTTGGAAACTTTTAATAAAGAATCTATGCAAGATAGTTTAGGCGAAAAGATGAACATGGTATTGAATATGTATAGCCAAGGAAACTATTCTATCTCTTTTTGGTATAAGATAATAAAAAAGTTTCAAGAAACAACAAGAATAGGGGCTTTGGCAGCAAGCTAGCGACAGCCAATAGAGAGGCTACAAAAAAGTTTCAATTTGGTAGACAAATCAACATTATCCATAGGTTGGAGAGAGTCCCAAATGAAAGTGATAAGGTATATATCACACCTGCTGTAAAAGCTAAATGGGATAAAAATGCCGAAAATAAATGTGCTAGATGCAGCTTCCCATTAGCGGATTTGACACACTGTTTATGGTCCTGTCCAAAGATTCAAAAATTTTGGAGCAAGTTGAATTTTTGGCTGAACAGGATTAATGGGAAAAAGATCAAGTTAGAAAAAGAGGATATTATCTTTATGTATCAAACTCCCAGACTACAGATTAATTTTAAATTTGTAAATACAGTAATATTAATAGGGAGGTCATTAATCTTGAAATATTGGAAGTCCACGAAAGCTCCCAGTTTAATAGAATGTATTAATAAAATTAAGGGACAATTGAAAGTGGAGCAATTTGATACAACAGTTAATTCTGAAACTCAGATCAAACGCTTCCTTGACAAGTGGAGGAGATTTATTCAGGCCTTCTCGGAAATAGAACAGAAGCGGCTAATATACCCTTTTAGAGATTCAGAAACACTGAATAATGTGATTGCTAGAAATGAATATCCAAATTGGAATTAAGCACTGCCCCCCCCCCTCCCTAATTTTTTTTTTTTTTTTTTCCCCTTGTTTGTGTTTTTCTTTTGGTGTTATTAATGAATAATAAGGATGGTTAAATAACCAGACATGACATATGGTGTAGAGCTAGGTCAGTGCTATCGATATGAGGGTACAAAGATAGAGGTCTGAACTTAGTAATGATGTTTTTTGTTTTTTTCTTTTGTTTTTTGCTTGTATAAAACAGAAATACGAAAATTATAATTGTAATAAGGATGATATGATAGCCTTGCATGGCGAATTTTCTGTCTTGTTTTCATGATGTCTGGAATGTCCTGTCATATTTATATGTTTTGTTTTATTTGCAATAAAAATAATGAAAAAATTAAAAAAATAGTACATTGCCAGTTGCAGTTCCTTCAACTTCTAATGTGCATGATATACCTGTAAATTTTAAAGAATTTGTTTCTGATTCTATTCTGAAGACTTTGTCTGCATTTCCACCTTCTAATAAGCGTAAAAGGTATTTTAAAACTTGACATTTAGCTGATGAAATTTCAAATGACCAACAACATAATAATTTATCCTCTTTTGATGAGGATCTATCTGATTCAGAAGATCCTTCCTCAGACATTGACACTGACAAATCTACTTATTTATTTAAAATAGAGTATATGCGTTCTTTATTAAAAGAAGTGTTAATTACTTTGGATATTGAGGTAACCAGTCCTATTGACGTTCAGTCTAATAAACGTTTAAATGCTCTTTTTAAACCTCCTGTGGTTTCTCCAGGGGTTTTTCCTATTCCTGAGGCTATTTCTGATATGATTTCTAGGGAATGGAATAAGCCAGGTACTTCTTTTATTCCTTCTTCAAGGTTTAAAAAATTGTATCCTTTGCCAGCAAAATCTATAGAGTTTTGGGAAAAAATCCCCAAAGTTGATGGGGCTATTTCTACTCTTGCTAAACGTACCACTATTCCTATGGAAGATAGTACTTCCTTTAAGGATCCTTTAGATAGGAAGCTTGAATCTTATCTAAGGAAGGCCTATTTATATTCAGGTCATCTTCTCAGACCTGCTATTTCTTTGGCTGAAGTTGCGGCTGCCTCAACTTTTTGGTTGGAGAATTTAGCGCAACGAGAATTGGATCCTGAAATATCTAGCATTACTCGTTTACTGCAACATGCTAATCATTTTATTTGTGATGCCATTTTTTATATGATCAAAATTGATGTTAGATCCATGTCTTAAGCTGTATTAGCTAGAAGAGCTTTGTGGCTTAAATCTTGGAATGCTGATTTGACATCTAAATCTAGATTACTATCTCTTTCTTTCCAAGGTAATAATTTATTTGGTTCTCAGTTGGATTCTATTATTTCAACTATCACTGGAGGAAAAAGAGTTTTTCTGCCTCAGGATAAAAAAAACCTAAGGGCAAATCTAAGGCTTCTAACCGTTTTCGTTCCTTTCGTCAGAATAAGGAACAAAAACTCAATCCTCCTCCCAAGGAATCTGCTTCCAATTGGAAGCCTTCCTCAAATTGGAATAAATCCAAGCCATTTAGGAAACCAAAGTCAGCCCCTAAGTCCGCATGAAGGTGCGGCCCTCATTCCAGCTCAGCTGGTAGGGGGCAGATTGAGGTTTTTCAAGGATTTTTGGATAAGATATGTCCAAAATCATTGGATTCAGAGCATTGTCTCTCAAGGTTATCGAATAGGATTCAAAGTAAGACCTCCTGTGAGAAGATTTTTTCTCACACGTATCCCTGTAAATCCAGTAAAAGCTCAGGCTTTTCTGAAGTGTGTTTCAGACCTGGAGTCTTCAGGGGTAATCATGCCAGTTCCTCCTCAGGAACAAGGTTTGGGGTTTTATTCAAACCTATTCATTGTACCAATGAAAGAAAATTTATTCAGACCAGTTTTGGATCTGAAAATTTTAATAGTTATGTAAGAGTACCAACTTTCAAGATGGTGACTATAAGGACTATTCTGCCTTTTGTTCAGCAAGGACATTATATGTCCACAATAGACTTGCAGGATGCATACCTTCATATTCCGATTCATCCAGAACACTATCAGTTTCTGAGATTCTCTTTTCTAGACAAGCATTACCAATTTGTTGCTCTTCCATTTGGCCTAGCAACAGCTCCAAGAATCTTTTCAAAGGTTCTGGGTGCCCTATTATCTGTAATCAGAGAACAGGGTATTGCGACATTTCCTTATTTGGACGATATCTTGGTACTAGCTCAGTCTTTACATACTGCAGAATCTCACACAAATCAACTAGTGTTGTTTCTTCGGAAACATGGTTGGAGGATCAATTTACCAAAAAGTTTGATTCCTAAGACAAGGGTCACCTTTTTAGACTTCCAGATAGATTCAGTGTCCATGACCCTGTCTCTAACAGACAAGAGACGTTTAAAATTGGTCGCAGCATGCAGGCACCTTCAGTCTCAGTCATTCCCTTCAGTGGCTATGTGCATGGAAGTTTTAGGTCTCATGAGTGCAGCATCGGACGCAATCCCCTTTGCTCGTTTTCACATGAGACCTCTACAGCTTTGCATGCTGAATCAATGGTGCAGGGATTATACAAAGATATCACAATTAATATCCTTGAATCCCAATGTACGACACTCTCTGACATGGTGGATAGATCACCATCGTTTGGTTCAAGGGGCTTCTTTTGTTCGGCCAACCTGGACTGCGAGTCTTTCAGGTTGGGGAGCTGTTTGGGGATCTCTGACAGCACAAGGGGTTTGGAAATCTCAAGTGGCGAGATTACCAATAAATATTTTAGAACTCTGTGCAATTCTCAGGGCTCTTCAGTTCTGGCCTCTGCTAAAGAGAGAACCGTTCATTTGTTTTCAGACAGACAATATCACAACTGTGGCTTATGTCAATCATCAGGGTGGGACTCACAGTCCCCAAGCTATGAAAGAAGTATCTCGGATACTTGCTTGGGCGGAATCCAGCTCCTGTCTAATCTATGCGGTGCATATCCCAGGTGTAGACAATTGGGGGGCGGATTATCTCAGCCGCCAGACTTTACATCCAGGGGAGTGGTCTCTCCATCCAGATGTGTTTTCTCAGATTGTTCAGATGTGGGGTCTTCCAGAGATAGATCTCATGGCCTCTCATCTAAACAAGAAACGTCCCAGATACCTGTCCAGGTCCAGGGATGTTCAGGCAGAAGCAGTGGATGCACTGACACTTCCTTGGTGTTATCATCCTGCTTACATCTTCCCACCTCTAGTTCTCCTTCCAAGAGTGATCTCCAAAATCATCATGGAACAGTCTTTTGTGTTGCTGGTGACTCCAGCATGGCCACACAGGTTTTGGTATGCGGATCTGGTTCGGATGTCCAGTTGCCCGCCTTGGCCACTTCCGTTACGGCCGGACCTATTATCTCAAGGTCTGTTTTTCCATCAGGATCTCAAATCATTAAATTTGAAGGTATGGAAATTGAACACTTAGTTCTAAGTCATAGAGGTTTCTCTGACTCAATGATTAATACTATGTTACAAGCTCGTAAATCCGTCTCTAGGAAGATTTATTATAGAGTTTGGAAGACTTACATTTCATGGTGTTCTTCTCATAAATTCTCCTGGCATTCTTTCAGAATTCCTAGAATTTTACAGTTCCTTCAGGATGGTTTGGATAAGAGTTTGTCTGCAAGTTCCTTGAAAGGACAAATCTCCGCTCTTTCTGTTTTATTTCACAGAAAGATTGCTATACTTCCTGATATTCACTGTTTTGTACAGGCTTTAGTTCGTATTAAGCCTGTCATTAAATCAATTTCTCCTCCTTGGAGTCTTAATTTGGTTCTGAAGGCTTTACAGGCCCCTCCATTTGAGCCTATGCATTCTTTGGACATTTTTTTTTCATCAGGATAAGGCAGTTTTGCGGACTTCTTTTCAATTTTTACCTAAGGTTGTGAATTCTAACAACATTAGTAGAGAAATTGTTGTCCCTTCCTTATGTCCTAATCCTAAAAATTCTTTGGAGAGATCCTTGCATTCTTTGGATGTGGTAAGAGCTTTGAAATATTATGTGGAAGCAACTAAAGATTTCAGGAAGACTTCCAGTCTATTTGTTTTATTTTCTGGTCCTAGGAAAGGTCAGAAGGCTTCTGCTATTTCTTTGGCTTCTTAGTTGAAACTTTTGATTCATCAAGCTTTATTTGGAGTCGGGTCAGGCCCCGCCTCAGAGAATTACAGCTCATTCTACTAGATCAGTCTCTACTTCTTGGGCTTTTAAGAATGAAACTTCAGTTGATCAGATTTGCAAAGCGGCGACTTGGTCCTCTTTGCATACATTTTACTAAATTCTACCGTTTTGATGTATTTGCTTCTTTGGAAGCAGTTTTTGGTAGAAAGGTTCTTCAGGCAGCTGTTTCAGTTTGATTCTTCTGCTTTTGATTTAAGTTTTTTTCTTTCAAAAATGAAATAAACTTATTTTTTTGGGTTGTGGATTTATTTTTTCAGCGGAATATGGCTGTTTTTATTTTTATTCCCTCCCTCTCTAGTGACTCTTGAGTGGAAGACTCCACGTCTTGGGTATTGATATCCCATATGTCACTAGCTCATGGACTCTTGCCAATTACATGAAAGAAAACATAATTTATGTAAGAACTTACCTGATAAATTGATTTCTTTCATATTGGCAAGAGTCCATGAGGCCCACCCTTTTTATGGTGGTTATGATTTGTTGTATAAAGCACAATTATTTCCAAATTTCCTTTGTTGATGCTTTCTACTCCTTTCTTTATCACCCCACTGCTTGGCTATTCGTTAAACTGAATTGTGGGTGTGGTGAGGGGTGTATTTATAGGCATTTTGAGGTTTGGGAAACTTTACCCCTCCTGGTAGGATTGTATATCCCATATGTCACTAGCTCATGGACTCTTGCCAATATGAAAGAAATGAATTTATCAGGTAAGCTCTTACATAAATTATGTTTTTTGTATACTAGAAGACTATTTCTCTCTTTTTCATCTACTTGTGTTCTCGCCTTCTTCATTATTTGACGATCATATCCTCTCTCAGCGAGCTTTTTTTCTAGAATCTCTACCTGCTCTATATAGTCAGATATCTTTGAACAATTACGTCTTATCCTAAGACACTGGCCTTTAGGAAATAATCTTAAATCTAAATAAATTAAACAAGGAATTACTAGAAACTAAATGGAGGAAATACAGGAGAGATGAAGATTATCTAGAGATAGGTAGAGAGACAGAAATGGCAACAGAAGAAGCCACACTAACACAAAGTACTGCACCTAGAAGTTCAGATTCACAGGATACGCTAGTTATTCTCTGTAATCAACAAACCCCTCATAGACAAAATTATCACCATAAACAAAGATACTATGAAAACAGAAATAACAGAAATTATAGGAATGGCCCGAATTATAAAAGGAGAGCTAATGAAAGAAATGGCCCTTATTATGAAAGGAGAGCCAATTAAAACAAATGGAATAAACCCTATGAGAATTATCACATGAGAGAACACACAAACTATCAAAACTCTAATAGGAAATACACAGGACAATTTAGAAATTATACACACTATGAAGATAACTATAGATATTTAGAGAGGAGTGCACCTAGAAGGCGGTATTCACAAAGAGGTGAAAATCAATCGCAATACCACAGAGAAGACACAAATAACTACAAAAGAAATAAGGATCATTTTAGAGAAAACCCTTTTAGGGAAATCTATAATCCAAATCACAGAAATCATACATATGGAGGGACTAATAATCGGGATTGGAGAATTGAGACAAATAATAGATATTAAGGGCTAAATAAAGACACATTCTCTCCAAGAAATAAGGAGCATTTTTTAGGGGGGAACCCCTAGAGACTAGAAACACCAAAAAATCAGTCAGTACCAAAAGCACCACCAATAAGAAAAAGAAACAGAGAGGATAAAGAGGCGGAAGAACAGGTAAAAAAAACACAAAGAAAACAGAGTCATCATCAAGGATTTTCAATTTAATTAGTAAAGAACTAACTGAAGAAGAAGAAAAAATATTAAAATTAGGTCTAAGCTTTGCCCCTACAGCTAGAATGAACAAATTTAATACACATATATACACATAAGTCAATATGTTTGAAAATTGACCCTGAAAAGGTTCTTTGTAAAAAATCCCTTAGAAAAGAAATTTTAATCAATACAAAACATCCAGTAATAGAGACACAACTATTCCAGCGATAAAACACACTGATCTAAAATTAAAATCCAAATTTTACCCCTCAAATGAGAGAGGCAGAAATCTTGAACTTTTCGAACAACTAGTACAAAAAGATGTATCCAAAATAAAAAACAACAAATACAAGTTAAGAAAAATCGGACAAGAAAGGAGAATGAGGTTATCAAAAATCTACAAGATCATAAAGAATTGACAATTAAAGCGGCGGATAAGGGAGGTGGAGTAGTCATCTTAGATACAACTAAATACATTAATGAAGCCAACAGACTATTAGAAGACAAAGATACGTACAAAGAAATGAAACTAGATCCTACCAAAACATTTCTAAGTAGACAACCAAATTTGCTTGATAATGCCCTAACACAAGAAGTAATACATAAAAAAAGAATGACTTTCTCTGCCTGAGATTCCCAAAAATACCGGTATTTTATTATCTGCCGAAGATTCATAAAGACCTTATTAATCCACCGGTAGGCCTATAATATCAGGCATAGGGTCGATTACTTTTTGCAACACTATGTGAAAAATTTACCATCTTATCTTAAGGACACAACTGATATATTACAATGCTTAAATGCTTTGAATTGGGAGGAACCACTATATATATATATAGGGCAGGTGCGATGTCTCCTCACTGTATACTAGTATAGAACACACTCTTGGGTTTAATGTGGTATCTCTGGTCATATATATATATCTGCTGCTTTAATCCCTAAACTGAAACGGCTAGATTACGAGTCTTGCGTTAGTCTTAAAAAGCAGCATTGGCCGGTCCCAACGCTGCTTTTTAACGCCTGCTGGTATTACAAGTCTTGAAGGTACAGGTGTACCGCTCACTTTTTTGGCTAGACTCGGTAATACCGCAAATCCACTTACGTCAATTGCGTATCCTATTTTTTCAATGGGACTTGCATAGCGCCGGTATTACGAGTCTTCCAAAAAGTGAGCGGTACACCCTCTCCTGTCAAGCCTGGTACCGCATTTTAAAGCCAGTAGTTAAGCGTTTTACACTACAACGCCGTAACATAAAACTCTTAACTAAAGTGCTAAAAAGTACACTAACACCCATAAACTACCTATTAACCCCTAAACCAAGGCCCTCCTACATTGCAAACACTAAAATACATTTCTCTTGTAAGGTGTATCCAGTCCACGGATTCATCCTTTACTTGTGGGATATTCTCCTTCCTAACAGGAAGTGGCAAAGAGAGCACACAGCAGAGCTGTCCATATAGCTCCCCCTCTAGCTCCACCCCCCCCCAGTCATTCTCTTTGCCGGCTCTAAGTAATAGGGTCCCTCTCGGAAGGGTAAAGTGAATGTGGTGTTAGATTTGTAGTTTTTTGTTCTACAAGCAAAAGTTTGTTATTTTAAATGGTACCGGTGTGTACTGTTTACTCTCCAGCAGAAAAGAGATGAAGATTTCTGCAGAGAGGAAGACGATTTTAGCATGTTGTAACTAAAATCCACTGCGGTTCCCACACAGGACTGAGGAGTACAAGAAAACTTCAGTTGGGGGGAACGGTTTGCAGGTTAGGCTGCAATAAGGTATGTTCAGTCATTTATTTCTAGACAAGACTGTGATAATACTAGAAAAGGACTGATAAGATCCCCATGAGGGAAGGGTAAGCTTTATTCAGAGACTAAGTATGGAATTACAAGCTTACATAACAGGGCTAATTTATGCTGGTTGACACTATTTTATGGCAAGTGGACACTTTTTTTATGGCAAACGTTTTTTACTTATAAATATCGTTTTTTGAAACACTTTGAAGGTCCCTTTGGGTTTCTTTCAGGGGTCGTTACCCACATGGCTAATATTATAACTCTTAGGAGTGTTTCTTTAGGCCTCACAGCACCGGAGTAAGGTGGGAAGGGCCTAATTTCGCGCCTCAGATGCGCAGTTAGATTGACTATTGATTCTTCAGGCTGTGTTCACATGGAGGCTCCTGCTACAGTTTGAGGACCCATAAGAAGCTTTTTCCCCATAAAACTGACTCCTAAGGGAAGGTAGGGCCACAGCATAGCTGTGGCAAGGTGCTAAAGTTGTTTTAACCGGTCTGTTAGCTTACTTGATCCGGTTTGGGCATCAAGGGGTTAATCGTTTTTCTTGCTAGTTGTGCAATCTTACCAATGCTTTAAGTACATACTGTGAAAATTTCAAAAAGTTTGGTGCATTTTTCACTGTTTTGGAAAATTGTGTGCCCTTTTTATTTCTTAAAGGCACAGTAACGTTTTTTTGCAAAGTGTGTTTTTGCTTGATTAAAGTGATTTCTAAGCCTGTTTGTCTTACTACTAGTCTGTTAAACATGTCTGATACCAAGGAAAATCCTTGTTCAATGTGTTTAGAAGCCATGGTGGAACCCCCTCTCAAAATGTGTCCCACTTGTATTGATATGTCTATACACTTTAAAGACCATATTGTTGCACTTAAAAATGTGGCCCAAGATGATTCTCAGACAGAAGGTAATGAGGTTAGCCCGTTGACCTCTCCCCAAGTGTCACAACCAGTTACGCCCGCTCAAGCGACGTCTAGCACCTCTAGCGCGTCTAACTCTCTTTTACCTTACAAGGCTTGGCGGCAGTTATGGATAATACCCTCTCAGTATTTTTATCTAAGCTGCCAGTGTTACCTGCAAAGCGTGATAGCTCTGTTTTAAGAACAGATTATGAGCATTCTGACGCTTTAGTAGCCGTATCCGATATACACTCACAACGCTCTGAAATGGGGGCGAGGGATGTGCTGTCTGAGGGAGAAATTTCCGATTCGGGAAAGGCTGCTCCTCAGACAGACTCAGATACGTTGACTTTTAAATTTAAACTAGAACACCTCCGCTTATTGCTCAGGGAGGTATTAGTTACTCTGGATGACTGTGACCCTTTGGTGGTTCCAGAGAAATTGTGTAAAATGGACAAGTTCCTGTTTACACTGATGTGTTCCCGGTCCCTAAGAGGATTGCGGATATAGTAACTAGGGAGTGGGATAGACCAGGTATTCCGTTTGTCCCCCCTCCTGTTTTTAAGAAAATGTTCCCCATATCTGACACCACGCGGGACTCGTGGCAGACGGTCCCTAAGGTGGAGGGGGCTGTTTCTTCACTTGCTAAACGCACAACCATACCAATTGAGGACAGTTGTGCTTTTAAAGACCCTATGGATAAAAAATTGGAGGGTTTACTTAAGAAAATTTTTGTTCATCAAGGTTTTCTTCTCCAACCTATAGCGTGCATTGTTCCTGTAACTACTGCAGCTGCTTTCTGGTTCGAGGCGCTGGAAGATGCGCTCCAGACGGAGACCTCATATGAGGACATTATGGACAGAATTAAGGCTCTTAAGCTGGCTAATTCTTTTATCACAGATGCCGCTTTCCAACTAGCTAAGTTAGCGGCAAAGAATTCAGGTTTCGCCATTCTGGCGTGCAGGGCGCTATGGCTAAAGTCCTGGTCGGCCGATGTGTCGTCAAAATCCAAACTTCTGAACATCCCTTTCAAAGGAAAGACCCTTTTCGGGCCTGAATTGAAAGAAATTATCTCAGAAATCACTGGGGGAAAAGGCCATGCTCTCCCTCAGGACAAGTCCTTTAAGACAAAGAACAAACAAAATAATTTTCGTTCCTTTCGAAATTTCAGGAGCGGTCTTGCTTCATCCTCCCCTGCTGCAAAGCAAGAGGGTAACACTTCACAACCCAGGGCAGCCTGGAAACCTTACCAGGGCTGGAACAAGGGTAAACAGGCCAAGAAGCCTGCAGCTGCCTCCAAGACAGCATGAAGGGGTAGCCCTCGATCCGGGACCGGATCTAGTGGGGGGCAGACTCTCTCTCTTCGCTCAGGCCTGGGCAAGAGATGTACACAATCCTTGGGCCTTAGAGATTGTATCCCAGGGATATCTTCTAGAATTCAAGGACTCCCCTCCAAGGGGAAGGTTCCACATTTCTCGTCTGTCTACAGACCAGACAAAGAAAGAGGCGTTCTTACGCTGCATAGAAGACCTACATACAATGGGAGTGATCCACCCAGTTCCAGTTGTGGAACAAGGGCTGGGTTTTTACTCAAACCTGTTTGTGGTTCCCAAAATAGAAGGAACTTTCAGACCAATCCTGGATCTCAAAATTCTAAACAAATTCCTCAGAGTCCCATCATTCAAGATGGAGACCATTCGGACAATCTTACCAATGATCCAGGAGGGTCAATTTATGACTACCGTGGATCTAAAGGATGCGTATCTGCACATTCCTATCCACAAAGATCATCACCAGTTTCTCAGGTTCGCCTTTCTGGACAAGCATTATCAGTTTGTGGCTCTTCCTTTCAGGTTGGCCACTGCTCCCAGAATTTTCACAAAGGTGCTAGGGTCCCTTTGGGCGGTTCTAAGACCGCGGGGCATAGCAGTGGCGCCTTACCTAGACGACATCTTAATTCAGGCGTCGACTTTCCAAAGAGCCAAGTCTCACACGGAAATTGTATTGGCCTTTCTGAGGTCTCACGGGTGGAAGGTGAACATCAAAAAGAGTTCTCTCTCCCCCCTCACAAGAGTTCCATTCCTAGGAACCCTAATAGACTCGGTAGAAATGAAAATATTTCTGACGGAGGTCAGAAAGTTAAAACTCTTAACTACTTGCCGAGCTCTTCATTTAATTCCTCGGCCGTCTGTAGCTCAGTGCATGGAGACAATCGGACTAATGGTAGCGGCAATGGACATAGTCCCTTTTGCACGGATACACCTCAGACCACTGCAACTATGCATGCTCAAACAGTGGAATGGGGATTATACAGATTTGTCTCCTCAAATACAGTTGGACCAGGGGACCAGAGATTCTCTTCTCTGGTGGTTGTCTCAGGATCACCTGTCTCAGGGAATGTGTTTCCGCAGACCAGAGTGGATCATCGTAACGACCAACGCCAGTCTGTTGGGCTGGGGTGCGGTCTGGGACTCCCTGAAAGCTCAGGGCTTATGGTCTCGGGAAGAAGCTCTTCTCCCGATAAACATTCTGGAACTGAGGGCGATATTCAACGCTCTTCAGGCATGGCCTCAGCTAGCTGCGGCCAAATTCATCAGATTTCAGTCTGACAACATCACGACTGTAGCTTACGTCAATCATCAGGGGGGAACAAAGAGTTCCCTAGCGATGACAGAAGTAACCAAAATAATCAGGTGGGCGGAGGATCACTCCTGCCATCTCTCAGCAATTCACATCCCAGGAGTAGACAACTGGGAGGCGGATTTTCTAAGTCGTCAGACTTTTCACCCGGGGGAGTGGAAACTCCACCCGGAGGTATTTGCCCAGCTGACTCAGCTATGGGGCACCCCAGAGTTGGATCTGATGGCGTCCCGTCAGAACACCAAACTTCCTCTCTACGGGTCCAGGTCCCGGGATCCCAAGGCGGTATTGATAGATGCTCTAGCAGCGCATTGGTCCTTCAATCTGGCTTATGTTCTTCCACCGTTTCCTCTCCTCCCGCGTCTGGTTGCCTGAATCAAGCAGGAGAAGGCTTTGGTGATTCTGATAGCGCCTGCGTGGCCACGCAGGACTTGGTATGCAGACCTAGTGGACTTGTCATCTGTCCCACCATGGACACTGCCAATGAGGCAGGATCTTCTAATACAGGGTCCGTTCAAGCATCCAAATTTAGTTTCTCTACGTCTGACTGCTTGGAGATTGAACGCTTAATTCTATCAAAGCGTGGGTTCTCTGAGTCAGTTATAGATACTCTGATTCAGGCTAGAAAGCCTGTCACCAGGAAAATCTACCATAAGATATGGAGGAAATATCTTTGTTGGTGTGAATCCAAGGGTTACTCATGGAGTAAGATTAGGATTCCCAGGATATTGTCCTTTCTCCAAGAAGGACTGGAGAAAGGATTGTCAGCTAGTTTTCTTAAAAGGACAAATATCTGCTTTGTCTATCCTGTTACACAAGCGTCTGGCAGAGGTACCAGACGTTCAAGCGTTTGCTCAGGCTTTAGTCAGAATCAAGCCTGTCTATAAACCTGTGGCTCCGCCATGGAGTTGGAATCTAGTTCTTTCAGTTCTTCAAGGGGTTCCGTTTGAACCTTTACATTCCATAGACATTAAGTTGTTATCTTGGAAAGTTTTGTTTTTGATAGCTATCTCTTCTGCTCGAAGAGTTTCAGAATTATCTGCCTTACAGTGTGATTCACCTTACCTGGTGTTCCATGCAGATAAGGTAGTTTTGCGTACCAAGCCTGGTTTTCTTCCTAAAGTTGTTTCTAACAAGAATATTAACCAGGAAATAGTTGTTCATTCTCTGTGTCCTAATCCATCTTCGAAGAAGTAACGTCTATTACACAATCTTGATGTAGTTCGTGCTTTAAAGTTCTATTTACAAGCAACTAAGGATTTCAAACATCTTCCTTGTTTGTTATCTATTCTGGTAAGAGGAGAGGTCAGAAAGCGACTGCTACCTCTCTTTCCTTTTGGCTGAAAAGCATCATCCATTTGGCCTATGAGACTACTGGCCAGCAGCCTCCTGAAAGAATTACTGCTCATTCTACCAGAGCAGTGGCTTCCACATGGGCTTTCAAAAATGAGGCTTCTGTTGAACAGATTTGTAAGGCAGCGACTTGGTTTTCACTGCATACTTTTGCCAAATTTTCCAAATTCGATACTTTTGCTTCTTCGGAGGCTATCTTTGGGAGAAAGTTTTTGCAAGCAGTGGTGCCTTCCGTTTAAGGTACCTGTCTTGTTCCCTCCCTTCATCCGTGTCCTAAAGCTTTGGTATTGGTATCCCACAAGTAAAGGATGAATCCGTGGACTGGATACACCTTGCAAGAGAAAACAGAATTTATGCTTACCTGATAAATTACTTTCTCTTGCGGTGTATCCAGTCCACGGCCCGCCCTGGCATTTAAGTCAGGTAAAAAATTTTTGTTGTTTAAACTACAGTCACCACTGCACCCTATGGTTTCTCCTTTTTCTTCCTAACCTTTGGTCGAATGACTGGGGGGTGGAGCTAGAGGGGGAGCTATATGGACAGCTTTGCTGTGTGCTCTCTTTGCTACTTCCTGTAGGGAATGAGAATATCCCACAAGTAAAGGATGAATCCGTGGACTGGATACACCGCAAGAGAAAGTAATTTATCAGGTAAGCATAAATTCTGTTTTCTGCATGTCTCAGTGATGTGTTACATAAATGGCGTAACGGAAGCCTATCTATGCTAGCAATCGCAGAGATGTCCCTGTGATCCCATGCTTGTTAGTGATGTGCCTCTATTCAAAGCATGCGTCTATCTCATGCTGTTGCTGGATGTCTGCATGTGAGGCTATCCATCAACAGTACAGTAACGGTCAAAAATGACAGTTACTGAGTATACAATAGGTGTGGCAGTGATTGTATACATAGAGTGGAGCCTAGATACTTGCATGCTGGTATTAGGCTCACTGGGTAAAGCCAGTCACAGTGATGATATTTCAAGGATCACAAGCCATTATTTAACAATGGCTTGTCATGGTCACTCCCCTTCTTTTCCAGTAAACACATACAATTGTTTTTTGTTTGTTTTTTTATTCTTATTTTCCCCAAATTTTCAGCATTAAATTCCTGATTACTGTTATCTCTATATACCCATATAGGGTATTACTAGAAAGGACTATTTGTCTGTTAAATAAAAAAATAAAAAACAGTTTATAATATCTATAGGTGGACTGAGCAAGAGAGGATAATTATGATGAAACAAATACCAAGCAAAAATGGCAAAATGGCCGTTGTCATTTAACCCTTTCTCTGCTAAGCCTTCACCCCCCCGTGCTGAGGAAATTTTTGGCTCTTTTGCTACCTAGATTTAAACAGTATTTTACATCAATTTCAATGCGTGACCCAAACAAATTATTTATTTGTTTTTTTTCAACAGGCCCAGCAGATACACAATATACCATTAATATATTTATATGTATGGGTTATACTGGGGCATTAAGCAGGAACTGTAGCATATGTGAGACTAACATTTAAACTCTTTTTAAAAGAATGGGTAAAATGTTTTTATTAGGCTTTATTCATTTCCCCTTTGCTTTACAATAAAACGATTACCATTTTAAACTGTCCGGTTTGAAAAAACGTTTATTTCCGGTACTCAGTGTACCAGGAAGCTATTTTTAGTGTCTCTCTGTGTCGCAGCAGTAATTTGAGCTCCGCAGTTGCGATCACATGACTGGCTTTCCTTCATAATGTTTCAGAGGAAAAAGTAGTTTTTCTCCATTTCTGGGTGATCCGGTCTTAATTGGTAGCGGTAAGAGGCACCCCAGAAATTGAGGTGTGGGGTTGCCTGAGGGGTATTTTTTAGAAGTATATTTGATGTTTATTAAATGTTTTTTCTTAACTTTTCTCACATAATTTTAGCTGGGGATCGATTCTAATTTGGGATAAAATTTAAAGTGTATTTTTTCCTTGGCTTATTTTAGTTGAATATTAAAATCTTTGAAACTTATCTGTACAAGTTTATTTACTGTTTCACAACCTGTCTGATATGGAGCAAGAGCTTGCTCTCATGAATTCATGCTTATTATGTTTAGATGCACAAATTGCAGCTCCTATGCAATTTTGTTCTTCATGTGTCAAGAAAACCTTGCAAAATAAAGGTAAATTTTTTGAGCCTAATGTCTGTCAGGATAATGCTGTTAAAATAATACCTCCGCTTTCTCCTGCTACATCCCAAGCCTCAATGGCGTCACATGCAGTGCCCTGCAGTTCCTCTATAACTCCTAGTGGAGTTTATTTAAAAGCAGAAATTGCTGCCCAGATATCTTCAGCGGTATCTATTTGGCATTAGCTGCCATTCCCAGATTACAGGGAAAACGTAAGAGGAAATTCAGAAAGTAAGGTGCCTGTCCTCAGTTCAGCTTCCCAAGTTGCCCTTTCTCTTAAGTCTGATGAGGAAGATACATTTGGACTTTCTGAGGGTGCAATATCAGATTCGGACAGTATAATTCCTTTTTCTGAGACTGAGGTGGTATCCTTCAGATTTAAGCTTGAACACCTTTGTGAATTGTTAAAGGAGGTTTTAGCTACTTTAGATGACTCCGATGCCCACTTCTAAGAAATCTAATAAACTTAATAGTTTATTTGATGAACCTTCCACTTCGGAGGTTTTTCCTGTGCCGGACCGTGCTAGGGACATTATCTCCCATTTTTAAGAAAATGTTTCCTGTCGAGGACTCTATTAAAGACCCTTGGTATACTGTACCCAAAGTTGAAGGGGCCATTTCCACTCTGGCTAAGAGAACCACTATTCCTATTGAGGATAGCTGCTCTTTTAAGGATCCGATGGACAAGAAACTGGAGGCTTATTTGAAAAAGATTTGTTCATCAAGGTCTCCAATGGCAACCTGCTGTGTGTATTGCCACTGTGACTAGTGCGGCATCTTATTGGTTCCACGCCTTGTCTGTTTCTCTTCAAGTAGAGACTTCTTGGATGAAATTCAGGATAGGATTAAAGCTCTTAAATTGGCCAATTCCTTTATTGCAGATGCCATTTTACAGGTTGTTAGACTAGGAGCTAAAACTTCTAGTTTCGCTGTCCTAGCCCACATTGCGTTATGGTTGAAATCCTGGTCTGTGGACATTTCCTCTAAAGTCAAGCTTCTGGCGATTCCTTACAAGGGCAAAACCTTGTTTGGACCCATTTTGGCAGAAATTATCTCTGATATTACGGGTGGAAACGGGTCTTTTCTACCTCCAAGATAAGAGTAATTTTCGTTCCTTTCGTAACTTCAAAGGAAAGCCCTCCCCTTCTTCTTCCAATCAGAAACAATCCAAGTCTTTTTGGAAACCCAATCAGTCTTGGAACAAGGGGAAACAATCAAAGAAACCTGCAGCTGTATCCAAATTAGCATGAAGGGTTTGCCCCCGATCCGAGATCGGATCAGGTGAGGGGCAGACTTTCTCAGATCTCTCAAGCCTGGGTACGAGATGTCCCAGATCCCTGGACTGTGGACATAGTATCCCAGGGTTACAGATTGGAATTCAAGACGTTTTCCTCCCAGTGGCAGATTTCTTCTCTCAAGATTATCTGCAGACCAGATAAAGAGAGAGGCATTTTTGAAATGTATACAACATATTTCCTCCCTGGTAGTGATAGTTCCAGTTCCAGTGCAGCAACATGGTCTCTGGTTCTACTCCAACCAATTTGTGGTTCCCAAAAAAAAAAGGGAACTTTCCATCGCATTCTAGACTTGAAGTGTCTAAACAAGTTTCTCAAAATTCCATCCTTCAAGATGGAGACTATACGCTGCACTCCATTCTTTCTTTAGTACAAGAGGGTCAGTTCATGACAACCATAGACCTAATTGATGCACATCTTCATGTTCCTATTCACAGGGACCATCACAGATTTCTGAGATTTGCCTTTCTGTTCAAACATTTCCAGTTTGTGGTCCTTCTATTTGGTCTAGCCATGGCTCCCAGAATTTTTTCAAAGGTTCTGGGGGCTCTTTTGGCAGTGATCCGTTCTCGTGGAATTGCTGTGGCACCCTACCTGGACGACATATTGGTTCAGGTGCCGTATTTTCAACAAGCAAAATCTTACACAGAGATATTGTCTTTTCTTCATTCCCAGGGATGGAATGTGAATCTGGAAAAAGCTCCCTTTCCCCTGCTACAAGAGTAGTGTTCCTAGAGACGATAATAGATTCTCTATTGATAAAGATTTTTTTTTTTGACAGAGGTCAAGAAAAACAAAATAATTTCCTCTTGCCTGTCTTCAGGCTACTGCTTATCCTTCAGTGGCTCAATGTATGGAGATAATCGGTCTGATGGTGGCTTCCATGGACATTATTCTTTTTGCTCGATTCCATTTGAGAGCTCTCCTGTTGTTCATGCTCAGACAATGGAATGGCGACCATGCGGATATATCTCGGAAAATAGAGTTAGATCAGTCATCAAGGGATTCTCTCCTGTGGTGGATTTCTCAGGAACATCGGTCTCAGGGCACATGTTTTCGGAGACCTTCCTGGGTGATCGTGACCACGGACGCCAGCCTGCTGGGCTGGGGAGCAGTCTGGAACTCGTTAAAAGCTCAGGGCCTTTGGACTCTGGAGGAGTCTGCTCTTCCCATCAACATCTTGTAGTTGAGGGCAATTTACAATGCTCTATTGGCTTGGCCTCAGTTGTCCTCAGCCCAGTTTATCAGGTTCCTGTCAGACAACATAACCTCTGTGGCTTACATCAATCACCAGGGAGGAACTCTGAGTTCTTTTTGCCATGAAGGAGGTTACTCTGATTCTTCAGTGGGCAGAGACCCACAATTACTATCTATCTGCCATCCACATTTCAGAAGTAGACAACTGGGAAGCAGATTTTCTGAGCAAACAGACTTTTCATCCCGGGGAGTGAAAACTCCATCCGGAGGTGTTTTCCAGCTTAGTCCTCAAATGGGGGGTGCCGAGTTAGATAGGATGGCATCCTGTCAAAACGCCAAGCTTCCAAGGTACGGTTCAAGGTCAAGAGATCCGCAGGCTGTTCTAAAAGATGCTCTGGCGGTTCCTTGGGTTTTCAGGTTGGCATACCAGTTTTCTCCGTTTGCTCTTCTTCCACGAGTCATTGCTCGTATCAAATAGGAGAGGGTGTCAGTGATTCTAATCGGCTGCGTGGCTTTGCAGGATCTGGTTTGCAGACCTAGTGAAGATGTCATCTCTCCCACCTTGGAGACTACCTCTGAGGAATAACCTCCTGATTCACAGTCCCTTCCTTCATCCATATCTCGTTTCTCTGAAGCTGACTGCTTGGAGATTGAACGCTTAATTCTGTCTAAGCGTGGTTTTTCTGAGTCGGTCATTAAGACCATGATTCAGGCTTGCAAGCCTGTTACTAGAAAGATTTACCATAAGATATGGCGTAAATATCTTTATTGGTGTGAATGCAAGGGCTACTCTTGGAGTAGAATTAGAATTCCTATATATGTATCTTTTCTTCAGGAAGGCCTGGAGAAGGGATTGTCAGTCAGTACCTTGAAGGGTCATATTTCTGCTTTATCAGTTTTACTACATAAACGTTTGGCAGATGTGCCAGATGTGCAATCTTTTTGTCAGGCCTTGGTCAAAATCAGACTGTTGCTCCTCCTTGGAGCCTTAACCTTGTTTTTAAAGTTTTACAGCTGGCTCCGTTTGAGCCGTTGCATTCTATAGACATTAAGTTGTTATCTTGAAAGGTTTTGTTTCTTGTTGCTATCTCTTCTGCTCGAAGACTCTCAGATCTCTCAGCTCTGCTGTGTGATTCCCCTTATCCTATTTTTAATGCCGATAAGGCAGTTCTTCGTACTAAGGTTGTCTCTAATAGAAATATCAATCCTCTCTCTGTTCCCTCTCTGTGTCCTAATCCTTCTTCGTCCAAAGAAAGTTTGTTACACAATTTGGATGTTGTACGTGCTTTTAAATTCTAATTACAGACGACTAAGGAATTTCGCCAGTTCTCTGCCCTCTTTGTCTGTTTCTCTGGAAAACGTAAAGGTCAGAAAGCTACTGCTACTACTCTTTCTTTTTGGTTACGAAGTATAATTCGTTTGTCTTATGGGACATGCTGGACAGCAGCCTCCTTAGAGAATTACAGCTCATTCCACAAGAGCTGTTTCCTCTTCTTGGGCTTTCAAAAAAGCTTCTGTGGAACTAATTTGCAAGGCTGCAACTTGGTCTTCTCTATATACTTTTACTTTTGCCTCGGCTGAGGCTTCTTCTGGGAGAAAGGTTCTTCAAGTGATGGTGCCTTCTGTTTAGGACTGCCTGTCTTGTCCCTCCCTATTTACCCGTGTCCTCTAGCTTGGGTATTGGTTCCCAACAGTAATTACTCAAGCCGTGGACTCACCATATCTTAGGAAAGATAAACAAAATTTATGCTTACCTGATAAATGTATTTCTTTCCGGGAATGGTCCCACCCATTTTAAGATAGTTGTTCTTTTGACTATAACGTCAGGCACCTCTACACCTTGTGTTAATCCTTTTTCTCCATTTCCCTTCAGTCGAATGACTGGGGGTTGTGGGTAAGGGGAGTGATACTTAGCGGTTTAACTGTGGTGCTCTTTGGCTTCGCCTGCTGGCCAGGAGTGATATTCCCAACAGTAATTACTCAAGCCATGGACTCACCATATCCGGAAAGAAATAAATTTATCAGGTAAGCATAAATTTTTTTTATTAGAATTTAGTAAATACTGAAAATGGGCCAAGTGACCACTGCTGTTATTGTGATCTCCTGACTAAAAGTTATCATGGGTAGCCAGTAGTAAATTAGGGGCCCATATGGACTTTTTTGGGTTATAATATAGATTAGAGATGCCCCATTGTTCAGAATAGAAATAAAAGTTTTTGGGTTTTTTTCAATGTGTTACCACAGTGATCACCTGCCTATACAGAAGAAATTAATCTTTTTTTTTTTTTTTTTTTTTTTTTAAAGAGGGGGAATTGTTTACTAAAAATTAAACTTTATTAGGGGCCTCTACACATACCAGATTTTTTTTATTGAACATATAATGAGCCATTCCCAAGCTAATCCCTATGTGTTTTTTTTTCTACTTTATTTTTTAAAAGATCTTGTGTGGTACTGCTCCAAGACCTTCAGACCCCCAAATCTCCGCTACAAACCTCCAGGGAATTCTCTTTCAAATGAGGGGTCTTGGAGGTTTGTAGCTGCTATGAGAGCTGAGATTGAGGGGTTTGAAGAACCTCCTCCCATCCAGCTCCCTTGCAGCTACAGTGAGCTTCCTGGTTCTGCCCCCTTTGTGATGTCACCACATGCTTGAAGCCTGGGAGTGCTGCACACCAACGATCCCCGGCCTGTAGTGAGGGGGATCGCTGAAAACCGCATTTGATTAGCGGTATCCCTGCATTAAGAGAAGGGCTCGTCCTACGATTACATGTAGCAATGTGAATGACAAGAACACATCGTCATTTGCATCGAAGGGTTTAAGAACAGAAACCAGGGGGAAATCTCTGTCCTTAAAGGGACATTAAACTCTAAATAAATCATTGCTTGAATAATGTATTCAGAGCAAGAGTTAGCCTGAGAATAATTTGTACATGTATTTTTAAAATAATTAGTTGTTTAAATATTGAAAAAAATAAGGGTAAAGTTAAAGTGATACAATTTAAAAAAAAACTTTCCAATTTACTTCCGTTATCAAGTTTGCTTTGTTCTCAGGTTAGGAATGGTTATAAATGGCTTCCTAGAGTATGCAACCAATGACTGTGCGGAATACAGCTGTGTCTGCCCTCCCATGTTTTACATTAATTGGAAAACCCAAAATATTCAGAATTAAATTACAGGAAAGGAGAACAAAATCAATTATGAAAGTATATTGCAAAGTTGTTTTACTAAATGTAATTAAGCCGTTTCTATTAATATCTTGAGGTGTTTAATGTCGCTTTTTAAGGGGTTTTGTATTTTAACAACAGAAAAGCACACAATCTCACATTCATACATCATTTTCTTTTTCTTGCTGCTTAATAATCTGCTTTCTCTTTTGCTGTAGAGTCGGTCCAGAAGTTAGAAATGTGATGCACACAGGGGATCGGATCCTGGAAATAAATGGAGCACCAATTGGCACACTACCCTTAGATGAGGTCAGAATCTCTTTTTCTTTTTCAGAATAAGAAAAGATTTTAAGGGATAATACTATTAAGAATGTTTAGTGAACATCTTATCCCATCACCATTGCAGGCTGATGAGTTGCTTCACTGCACAGACCGGAAACTCCAGCTCCTTTTAGAACACAACCCCTCACCTATCCTACCTGCAGAAATCTATCCCCCCAAATCTCCCTCTCTGCGTCCCTCGGATGGGAGGGGCAGCTCTGATTCCACAGGAAGACGCAGCTCCATCAGGTTAGAATTTATTTCTGCTTGCTGCTTCTTTACACCTACCACACACGTTTTTGCTACAACATGCAGACACCTTCTGCTGCCTTTTTTGTACACTCCTTTCTAATTGCTACTTAGCCCCAGAGGCATAACTTTTCTTCACTTTCTGCGATGAGATTTTTTAAGTGAAAATTTTTCTGCAGGTCATTTTTAAATAAAATTCAATTTTAAATTAGACAGTTACACTAAGGCACCAGTTCAATTGTAATGTGTTGGTTAACTGAAGAATAAAGCAATTTTTAACGTTTTATAATATAGTGCAGTAGTTGAAAATTGCATTGCATACAAAAAAATTAATTTTAACATGTCTCTTGAATAAATCTGTTTGCTTTTCTCTTGGGCCAACATAGAAATGTAGTAATAAAAAAAAGATGCAATGCTCATACTACTGTCTTACTTTCAGAACAAACAACTTTACAGACTGGGAAAGGCTAGGGGGCGGGTTTGAAAAAATCTGAGAGCCAGTCGACAAGCAATGTGCTGCTGCATATTTGACTGTTCACTTCAAACAGCACTTTGCTCTGGATGCCCTGTGTTAAGGAAAACTTACACAGTGCAGCCAGAACACAGCTCAGTTTGAAGAGAACAGTCTAATGTGGAGCAGCACTACAAAGTTAAAGCGCTAACAGTTCCTGCATGTGTCCTGTCCTTTCTGCAGATATGCTGCATTTTCTGCGATGACATTTCAGATCACTGTATGTTCTGCCTTGGGGTACTTAGCTTTGCCCATCACTACTACACACACTAAAATTCTCCCTCTCCAAACTGATCATCCTTGTACCTTCTGTTTTTCTTTTTATGTGCTGCTCACTCTCACATTTCCTGTCAGTGCTGCTCAGTCTTGCCCTTATGTTCATTGTTGCTCAACCTCATTCTACTCCTCAGTCCCTCTGCTAAGCCTCACTTTTATTCTGAATGCCACCACTCAAGCTTGCCCACTCCACTATGCCACCACTCTACCTTTGTGCTTTCCCATAGTACCTCTGCTAGGGCCTGATGATCTAAAGCTCTCTGGACTGGTGAGATTTAAGAAGTCTTGTCAGTACTGTGAGGCCCCTCAAAGAGTTTTAGCCTGAGAGCTATGAATCTTAGTGTGCAGGGTTCAGGATGTGAAGAAGAGACACATGAATTACAATATGTTGCTCAAAGATTTTGCATTTTTCTTTCCTTGCCGGTGAGTTTTTAATCATCACTGTGCCCTTAGTGTTGCCTCTCTATTCTGCCACTTCTTAGCCTTGCACCTTTGACCCTGCTTTGCACCTCCTCTCAGGGCTTCCGCTCAGAATTTTTGTCATTCTACCACCAACATTCATACTATTGCTAGAACGTCCTGCAAGTTGTGTTCCGTATCTTAGGGAGCAGACATCGGGTTTATTCCCCGATATCTACACAGCTAGGATTGACCGAGGTTACTCGGCTACCGACTGCGTCAGAGATTTGCACACTCCCACTGTATAATTAGCACTTGGTAGTTGTGGATGAAATTACCACTTCTGTGTTTCTTCGTTTCCTGCATCGGACGGACTCTCTTCAAGCAAATAGGACAAATCTTGTTCAAAGTTTATGTTCAAGGACTGTGGCCACACAACTTTGGATAAGTGCACTATCCTTATGCTTATGGAACTTCCTTGGATGATACAGCAAAGTTGAATAAGTATTTTCATACTCTTGTGGGCCCCTACCTATATGCCTCCCTATCTATGTGTTTAACTTTGGAGTATCTGCCAATCTAGAGCTATAGCTGTCGTACTGGTGTTCTTTATGAATATATTTATTATTCTGGTTTATTGTCACACATATCTGTACACATTTTTGTTAACTACTATTATCACAAGTTGATAGTGTCTGTATTCACTGTAACAGGGGTATTACCCTAAGTGGATAAACCAGGTTCTATTTGACTAGAGCGCCGTTGTGGGGTCTCGGTTTACCCTTTCTATTTACATTGTTCATACTATGTACTTGCAATCCATCTTTATGCTCCTCAAATTAATTTCCTCTTATGGTTCCTTTAAATGCTGCACTCCCCATATATTTTCTGTCCATTCTTCTCCAAATCCCTCTTTGTATTGCTTACCCTCTGTCCTTATAATGCTGCTCTCTTTCACACACCTACTGTCATTTCTGCTTTCCCTTCTGTATTACTGACCCTTGTCTCCATCCTGTCTAGGCGCAGTAACAGTAACTCCCACTCCCCTGGGCCCTGCTCTCCCAAGGACCCTCGCTATGTTTCTCGTTCTGAGTCTCTTCGTTCTGCAGTAGGGTCAGCTCAGCAGAACTTTCGTCCGTCTGATCTACTTCACGGGGAGGAGCTAGGGAAAGGATTTTTTGGACGAGCTATTAAAGTGCGTGCAGAGATGGATGTGAAGCATCTTGTCATAAGACACCGTTTTTTGTCTTTTCAATATGTGATATTATTTGTTTTCTTTCAGGTTACACACAGAGCCACAGGGAGAGTTATGGTGATGAAGGAGCTAATACAATTTGATGAACAGACTCAGAAAACCTTCCTAACTGAGGTTATTGACCACATAATCCTATTTTATGCATTCTCTAACTTGCTCTTCAACATGCTATATCTTTCTCTATATTTATACATTTTGTGTGAAATTGTTTGAATAATGCAGCTAAGATGAAGATCAGAAAATATATTTGAAGGTTCATGCACTGCCTGTTTCTTAGGTTGGAATTATTAACCTGAGCTTCCATCTCACCTTGTCTCTCAGGTGAAGGTTATGCGTTGTCTGGACCACCCCAATGTACTGAGATTTATTGGGGTTCTGTATAAGGACAGAAGGCTGAACCTGCTGACTGAGTACATAGAGTGTGGGACCCTAAAGGACTTCCTTCGTGGGGTAAGGAAGAAAGATTAAAGAGGGTATTGTAGGAAAGAGATTATGTGTTGCCAGTGACACTTTTTTTTTTGCTCCTAAATGAGAACCTTTTAAAATGTTTTACAGGCTCTTGTTTTTGTAAAATGGAAGTAAGTTTGTGAATTGTTTGGTTGAATTAAAAATTGAAAATTGTTATAGAAAACAGAGAATGCATCCAATTATGGACCTTATGGACCCTTTACAACATATCAAGGGCTTTATTATAGATAAACTGCGTTCACAGGCTTTTGTTATGTCAAATGATAATCTCAGTGCATAATTATGTGTAAAATTACATTTTTGTATTTTGGAGATAGACTTTATGGACCTTTACATCACATCAATGGCTTTATTATAAAAGCACTGAGTGTACAATCTCCTCTCCTGTAATGACAGAAGATAATCTCAATGCATAATTGTATGTGAAAATGATATTTTTGTATATTGGAGATAAGTTATGTTATGTCATGCTGATTCTGTTTCCTTAATTAAAAGAATTAAAAAAAAAAAAAAAATTAAAACTGGGTACTGCAGACAGTCACCACCATTACCTAAGATGGCCACCACTTTTTGGCGGGGTGGGTTAGGGAGGGATCAGGGAGGGGGGGATGGTTGAGGAGGGATCACTAGACAGCAGGAAAAAAAGAAATTTAAAAAGAAAAAAAAAAGCCCTAAATTGCATACTGGCAGACTGTCTTCCAGTATCTAAGATGGTGGGGAGGAGTGTGGATGTGGGAGAGAGAGAGCGGTTTTGGGGGATTGGGGAGGTGTCAGGTGAGAGGGTAATATTATTACCCTTACCAGCTAACTAACCTCTTCACACCCAGAAATTTTAGAAGTTTGGTGGGCAGTTGCAATTGGCAAAAAGCAATGGCAAAGCCATGCATGTCTGCTATTTTTGAACAAAGGGAATCCCAGTGATGCTTTTACAACCATTTGTGTTATAACTGAACAAGCTGTATGTAAATAATTTTAGTAAAGGAACCCAAAGTTTGTGAAAAAGATAACTTTTTTTTTTTCTTTTTTTTTTTTTTGTTCTCATTTGGCAGCGAAATTGTGTCATGAAATATACCAAAATGGGCCTAGATCAGTACGTTGGGTTGTCTAATTAAAGAAAATAAAGTTGTTTTTTTTTATTTGTAAAAAAAAAAAAAAAAAACAGGCTTTATTTCTGTTTAAATGGAGTGATAGCAAAAAAAAATGCTAATAAGTCTCCAGTATTTTGGGCAAGATTTTCTCTGAAAGGGGTTAAAATATGTTCTAGCTGAATCCATGAAAGGATTTTTTTTTTTAAAGCAAAAAATATATAAATGTTGAAAATTGTGTGTATGTATGTATGTATGTGTATGTGTATATATAGATTCACTATAACTATAGAAAGAAACACGAAGATGACACAGTAGTGCCCTCTCCAATAAAAGACAGGGATTTCAGCACTCCAAAAAAAGACTATTTATAAAAAAAGTTTAATAGATTTCTGAGTCTGTATATTTAATATTTTAGAAATAGGTGCTCTCCGCTACAGCGTGAACTAGTCAACGGCCGGGTCCCCTAAATCAAACCACACACATTGAGATAAATCATAAATTTTATTATAAGTGCAAATAAATTTAAATTTAAAGTGTTTAAAATATTTAAAATAAACACATAGAAAAAGCTGGCCAGCTCACAACAGTTACTCACGATGCAGGTTATTAACCTTAGATAGACAATAAAAGTTATTAAGCAACACCCCTACCAGTGGGTAGCCCTGTGATTACACAGGAATCTGCTATCATGGATAGAAAATGGGGATCCATGCAAAATAACTAATGAACATCAGAATAGTATTGGCAACACCTCTCTCAGAGGATAACCCAAACTAATTTGGAAATCTGTTATCATGAGAAAACACCTGAGGATCTATGCCTAATACTTGAAATTATGTAAAGGTAGTACATGTGAAAAATCAGTTGCATGTTAAACCTTTTACACTTTCGTATTAATAAACAACACCCCTACCAGAGGGTAGCACCAATATAATAAAAAGGTACCAGCTACCATGGTAAAACTTTGGGGATCTATGTTTATAGAATACTAGTTGTGTAATCACAGGAAATATGAACCATTTATATCGTACATATCAGGCAGGCAAAAAATAGACATTTGAACTCTTATTATAGAGAGTTACTCATTTCCCATTGCAACATATATTGACACTGTTGCAAATAGAGTTCATTCTATTTCTTTATTTCCCAGAAGATGCATTCCATTTGAAGAAATACTTAGACTCAATAGTCCAGAGATACATTATACATAACTTCTGGGAGGGAATCCTTCTCCGTTATGTCCTCTTTAAACTGACTTTGTCCGGATATAAAGCCTGCTTCTTATTGCGGTTCCAAAGCTGTGTTTGCAACTTGCATCGAGCAACAAATTAGGACCTGGTTCCCAGCTGTGCAGAATGACGTCACACGCCAACGGCCGTTTCACCCCCCACGTGACTCAAACGTCATTGGGGCTTCCTCAGGGCGTATACTTCATGGTCCAGTACTTGTTCTATTTAAGCTCAGCCCTTATTTTGGATTGGTGAAATTATTTGCGTTATTGACACAACATATATTTAAATGCTGTTCACAACAAAAGAAAGATAATTAAAATAAAAGAAAGAAATTACAATATCTCAGTTCGTACATAAGCAATGGATTTGATCAATTCTAAAAATATATATACACAGCGCTTATCTCAAATTTATACAGATGAAATTTGCACTTAATTACATCCATACACTTTTTTTACCCACTTCCAATATAGCGAATACAGGCAAGAACGAGCACTAGAAAACATGGCCCCAATATTAATTATTAGAAACTTACTCTCTAAAGAAGAATCTGACATTGTAAATCTGATAATGTAATATATCTGCTGTACTGTCCGTGCCCTCTATACTATACAGGTAAAACTAAGAGAATTATGAAAGACAGAATCACTGAACATCGTAATGATATTGCTAATGCAAAGGAGGGAATCATTAATAGCAATATAGCTCTACATTTTAAATTATGCCATAACTGCTCTATAGATGACCTTAAAGTAATAGGCATTGAGAAATGCTCTCTTCATGGTAGAGGTGGTGATATAGACAATCTGCTTCTTAGAAAAGAAGTGGCTTGGATATACAGATTAAAAACCCTGTCACCAAAAGGATTGAATGAAAATTGGATTTTGCCCCTTTTCTGTAGAATTTTTTAAAGTTCATATTTCTCTAAACCCCAATAGTGATATCAATAGGTAATAATTTTTAAATATACATTTCTTCTTTAGAGAGTAAGTTTCTAATAATAAATATTGGGGCCATGTTTTCTAGTGCTCGTTCTTGCCTGTATTCGCTATATTGGAAGTGGGTAAAAAAAGTGTATGGATGTAATTAAGTGCAAATTTCATCTGTATAAATTTGAGATAAGCGCTGTGGATATATTATTAGAATTGACCAAATCCATTGCTTATGTGCGAACTGAGATATTGTAATTTCTTTCTTTTATTTTAATTATCTTTCTTTTGTTGTGAACAGCATTTAAAAATATGTTGTGTCAATACCGCAAATAATTTCACCAATCCAAAATAAGGGCTGAGCTTAAATAGAACAAGTAGTAGAGCATGAAGTATACGCCCTGAGGAAGCCCCAATGACGTTTGAGTCACGTGGGGGTTGAAACGGCCGTTGGCGTGTGACATCATTCTGCACAGCTAAGAACCAGGTCCTAATTTGTTGCTCGATGCAAGTTGCAAACACAGATTTGGAACCGCAATAAGAAGCAGGCTTTATATCCGGACAAAGTCACTTTAAAGAGGACATAACGGAGAAGGATTCCCTCCCAGAAGTTATGTGTAATGTATCTCTGGACTATTGAGTCTAAGTATTTCTTCAAATGGAATACATCTTCTGGGAAATAAAGAAATAGAATGAACTCTATTTGCAACAGTGTCAATATATGTTGCAATGGGAAATGAGTAACTCTCTATAATAAGAGTTCAAATGTCTATTTTTTGCCTGCCTGATATGTACGATATAAATGGTTCATATTTGCTGTGATTACACAACTAGTATTCTATAAACATAGATCCCCAAAGTTTTACCATGGTAGCTGGTACCTTTTTATTATATTGGTGCTACCCTCTGGTAGGGGTGTTGTTTATTAATACGAAAGTGTAAAAGGTTTAACATGCAACTGATTTTTCACATGTACTACCTTTACATAATTTCAAGTATTAGGCATAGATCCTCAGGTGTTTTCTCATGATAACAGATTTCCAAATTAGTTTGGGTTACCCTCTGAGAGAGGTGTTGCCAATACTATTCTGATGTTCATTAGTTATTTTGCATGGATCCCCATTTTCTATCCATGATAGCAGATTCCTGTGTAATCACAGGGCTACCCACTGGTAGGGGTGTTGCTTAATAACTTTTATTGTCTCTATCTAAGGTTAATAACCTGCATCGTGAGTAACTGTTGTGAGCTGGCCAGCTTTTTCTATGTGTTTATTTTAAATATTTGAAACACTTTCTTTCATGTAATTAGCAAGAGTCCATGAGCTAGTGACGTATGGGATATACATTCCTACCAGGAGGGGCAAAGTTTCCCAAACCTCAAAATGCCTATAAATACACCCCTCACCACACCCACAAATCAGTTTTACAAACTTTGCCTCCTATGGAGGTGGTGAAGTAAGTTTGTGCTAGATTCTACGTTGATATGCGCTCCGCAGCAAGTTGGAGCCCGGTTTTCCTCTCAGCGTGCAGTGAATGTCAGAGGGATGTGAGGAGAGTATTGCCTATTTGAATTCAATGATCTCCTTCTACGGGGTCTATTTCATAGGTTCTCTGTTATCGGTCGTAGAGATTCATCTCTTACCTCCCTTTTCAGATCGACGATATACTCTTATATATACCATTACCTCTACTGATTCTCGTTTCAGTACTGGTTTGGCTTTCTACTACTTGTAGATGAGTGTCCTGGGGTAAGTAAGTCTTATTTTCTGTGACACTCTAAGCTATGGTTGGGCACTTTTATATAAAGTTCTAAATATATGTGTTCAAACATTTATTTGCCTTGACTCAGGATGTTCAACGTTCCTTATTTCAGACAGTCAGTTTCATATTTGGGATAATGCATATGGATTAATCAAATTTTTTCTTACCTTAAAATTTGTCTTTTTCCCTGTGGGCTATTAGGCTCGCGGGGGCTGAAAATGCTTCATTTTATTGCGTCATTCTTGGCGCTGACTTTTTTGGCGCAAAATTTTTTTTTCCGTTTCCGGCGTCATACGTGTCGCCGGAAGTTGCGTCATTTTTTTGACGTTTTTTTGCGCCAAAAGTGTTGGCGTTCCGGATGTGGCGTCATTTTTGGCGCCAAATAATGTGGGCGTCTTTTGGCGCTAAAAAATATGGGCGGCACTATTGTCTCCACATTATTTAAGTCTCATTATTTATTGCTTCTGGTTGCTAGAAGCTTGTTCGCTGGCATTTTTTTCCCCATTCCTGAAACTGTCATTTAAGGAATTTGATCAATTTTGCTTTTTATGTTTTTTCTATTACATATTGCAAGATGTCTCCGTTTGTCCCTGAGTCAGAAGCCACTTCTGGAAAAATGCTTAACTGAGTTTCAGTTCTACCAAAGCTAAGTTCATTTATTTTAAATGTTATAAATGTTTATCTTTAGCTATGGTTTGTATTAAGTTATTATGATATACTTTTACATGCAGATTCCATTAGTATTTATGCTTTATACATTTCCATTCTTAAGTACAAGAAATGTTTAGAAGATTTATAAGAAATATTTTTTCTGATTAAGGCTTTTTCTGACTTCGTGCCTTCTAATACAATTTTTAGGTCTTTTTCACTTCTTTTTTAATTATTGAAGTTTCAAATGACCAACAACGTACTAATTTATCCTTCTCTGATGATGTTTTTTTCTTTCAGAAATTCTCTTCATCAGATATTGACACTAACAAATCTACTTTTTTATATAATTTTTTTATTATTAAAGTACATTTGTTCTTTGTTGAAGAGGTGTTGATTATTTTGGATATTAAGGTAACTAGTTCTTTAAAACTAGCTGACACTATTTCTGCCTTTTTATTCTTCTGTGATTTCAGAGGTTTTCCTTCCAATTCCCCATACTAGGGAATGGAATAGGCTGAGAATTTTCTTTTATTTTTAAACTATATTCTTTGTCAGCAGTTAAATTTATTTTGGAGGGTTCTCCAATTTATTGGAGCTATCTCTACTACTAATTATGCTATTGTTGTTATAGCAAAATAGTATTTATTTTCCTTTATATAGTTATATCTTATTTATGGAAAATTATTTAGTTTCAGGTACTTTTCTAAGTATCAGATTATGATTTATTTTAGCATTGTTAAAGGGACAACATTTACTAGACTAGGTGCTGTTGCATTTGTCTTGTTGTTTTGCATTTTGCAAGTCCTCTGTTTTGACTGGTCCTTTAAACTGGACTATCATGCTAATGACTTCATTTGTGTCTTCATTTTTGAATATATTCGCAAATGAGGGTTAATCTATGTCTTTAGCTATTTTAGCTAGAAGAATTTTGTGTTTTTTAAAAAAAATTAAAAAAAAAATCCATATTTCTTTTGTTCTAAGATAATCAATTATAATTGGATTCAATTCTTAACTGTTACTATGGGCTTCAAGATTGAGTTCTAAGACTAAACTTTAAGCTTATATTAGTTTGGTTGCTCTTATTAAGGAACGAATTCCTGAGTTCTTTCCCAAGTAACATGTTTATAATTGGGGTTCGAAATCAGCTCCCTAATATTGCGATGTACGTGCCGTTTTCCAGCTTGGCTGGTAAGGGGCAGGTTAAGACTTTTTATTTGGTTCTATTCTGTCCAAATTTCTTTGATTTTATTCCAGTAAGGCTAACACTTTCTTTCAGTGTGTTTCTGTCCTATATATTCTGGATACTGTTGAAGCATGGCTCAAGCGCTGCTCAGACCTGGAATCTTCTGGGGTATTTCTTCCAGTTCTTTTTCTAGGAACTGGGTTTTGGAGTTTTATTCAAACTATTTAGCCTTTTTTATGGTCATTGATAGCATTATTTGTTTTCATTAGATACAATAAATGCATATTCTTCATTTTTCTGTTTTCATTCAGATTATTTCCTGTGGATGCGGAATCTCATATGTTTCACTTGCTCTTCAGGACATAGTTAGAGGATCTTTTTTCAAAAGCTCTTGATTCCTCACGCAAGGGTCACCTTTTTTAGGTTTCCAGATGGTTTATGTCACTATCTTTGTCTCTATCAGACAAGGGACAATTTGATTTGGGTTCCGTCTGTCGGTACTTTTAGTCTCTATTATTTCCTTCAGTTGCTATATATGCATAGAAGTTTTTACAGCATTGGATTCAATTCCCTTTGCTCATTTTCAATGGAAAGATCCTTTCCAGCTTTTTATGAGTGTTGTTTCTTCAAGAACATGGTTGGAGGATCAATTAACCAAAATGTTTGTTGATTCCTCAGACAAGAGTAGCCTTTTTTAGATTTCCGGATAGATTCAGTGTCCATGTCTCTGTTTCTGTTGGATTAGAGACGTCTGAAATTGGTTTCAGCTTATCGAAACCTTCAGTCTCAATCATTCCCTTCGGTAGCCTTATGCATGGAAATTCTAGGTTATTATGACTGCTGCATTGGACGTGTTCCCCTTTGCTCATTTTCACATGCGACCTCTTCAGCTCTGTATGCTGAACCGGTGGTGCCGGGATTATACAAAGATATCTCATTTAATATCTTTAAAACCGATTGTTCGACACCCTCTGACGTGGTATAGACCACCATCGTTTAGTTCAGGGGGCTTCTTTTTTTCTTCCAACCTGGACTGTGATCTCAACAGATGCAAGTCTGACAGGTTGGGGAGCTGTATGGGGGTTTCTGACAGCACAAGGGGTTTGGGAAATCTAAGGAGGTGAGATTTCCAATCAATATTTTGGAACTCCGTGCAATTTTCAGAGCTCTTCAGTCATGGCCGCTTCTAAAGAGAGAATCGTTAATTTGTTTTCGGACAGACAATGTCACAACTGTGGCATATATCAATCATCAAGAAGGGACTCACAGTCCTCTGGCTATGAAAGAAGTATCTTGAATACTGGTATGGGCGGAATCCAGCTCCTGTCTAATCTCTGCGGTTCATATCCCAGGTTTAGACAATTGGGAAGCGGATTATCTCAGTCGCCAAGCGTTACATCCGGGCGAGTGGTCTCTTCACACAGAGGTGTTTCTTCAGATTGTTCAAATGTGGGGACTTCCAGATATATATCTGATGGTTTCTCATCTACACAAGAAACTTCCCAGGTATCTGTCCAGATCCAGGGATCCTCGGGCGGAAGCAATGGATGCATTGTCACTTCCTTGGAAGTATCATCCTGCCTATATCTTTCCGCCTCTAGTTCTTCTTCCAAGAGTAATCTCCAAGATTCTGAAGGAATGCTCGTTTTTTCTGCTGGTGGCTCCAGCATGGCCTCACAGGTTTTGGTATGTGGATCTTGTCCGGATGGCTTCTTGTCATCCGTGGACTCTTCCGTTAAGACCAGACCTTCTGTCATAAGGTCCTTTTTTACCATCAGGATCTCAAATCCTTACATTTAAAGGTATGGAGATTGAACGCTTGATTCTTAGTCAAAGAGGTTTCTCTGACTCTGTGATTAATACTATGTTACAGGCTCGTAGATCTGTATCTAGGATGATATATTATCGAGTCTGGAAGACTTACATTTCTTGGTGTCTTTCTCATCATTTTTCCTGGCATTCTTTTAGAATTCTGAGAATTTTTCAGTTTCTTCAGGATGGTTTGGATAAAGGTTTGTCTGCAAGTTCCTTGAAAGGACAAATCTCTGCTCTTTCTGTTCTTTTTCACAGAAGGATTGCTATTCTTCCTGATATTCATTGTTTTATACAAGCTTTGGTTCGTATAAAATCTGTTATTAAGTCAATTTTCTCCTCCTTGGAGTTTGAATTTGTCCTCAGTTTAAACCTATGCATTCACTGGACATTAAATTACTTTCTTGGAAAGTTTTGTTTCTTTTGGCCATCTCTTCTGCTAGAAGAGTTTCTGAATTATCTGCTCTTTTCTTGTGAGTCTCCTTTTCTGATTTTTCATCAGGATGAGGCGGTGTTGCGAACTTCTTTTTAATTTTTTTCCTAAGGTTGTGAATTCTAACAACACTAGTAGAGAAATTGTGGTTCCTTCATTATGTCCTAATCCTAAGAATTCTAAGGAGAGATCATTGCATTCTTTGGATGTTGTTAGAGCTTTGAAATATTATGTTGAAGCTACTAAGAATTTCCGAAAGACTTCTAGTCTATTTCTTATCTTTTTCCGGTTCTAGGAAAGGTCAGAAGGCCTCTGCCATTTCTTTGGCATCTTGGTTGAAATCTTTAATTCTTCATGCTTATGTCGAGTCGGGTAAATCTCCGCCTCAAAGGATTACAGCTCATTCTACTAGGTCAGTTTCTACTTCCTGGGCGTTTAGGAATGAAGCTTTGATTGTTCAGATTTGCAAAGCGGCAACTTGGTCTTCTTTGCATATTTTTACTAAATTCTACCTTTTTGATGTGTATTCTTCTTCTGAAGCAGTTTTTGGTAGAAAAAATACTTCAGGCAGCTGTTTCAGTTTGATTCTTCTGCTTATAATTTCAGTTTTCTTCATTATAAGATTTAAACTTTATTTTGGGTGTGGATTATTTTTCAGCGGAATTGGCTGTCTTTATTTTATCCCTCCCTCTCTAGTGACTCTCGCGTGGAAGATCCACATCTTGGGTAGTCATTATCCCATACGTCACTAGCTCATGGACTCTTGCTAATTACATGAAAGAAAACATAATTTATGTAAGAACTTACCTGATAAATTCATTTCTTTCATATTAGCAAGAGTCCATGAGGCCCACCCTTTTTTTGTGGTGGTTATGATTTTTTTGTATAAAGCACAATTATTCCAATTCCTTGTTTTTTATGCTTTCGCACTTTTTTCTTATCACCCCACTTCTTGGCTATTCGTTAAACTGATTTGTGGGTGTGGTGAGGGGTGTATTTATAGGCATTTTGAGGTTTGGGAAACTTTGCCCCTCCTGGTAGGAATGTATATCCCATACGTCACTAGCTCATGGACTCTTGCTAATATGAAAGAAATGAATTTATCAGGTAAGTTCTTACATAAATTATGTTTTTTAAATTTATTTGCACTTATAATAAAAATTATGATTTATCTCAATTTGTGTGGTTTGATTTAGGGGACCCGGCCGTTGACTAGTTCACGCTGTAGCGGAGAGCACCTATTTCTAAAATATTAAACATACAGACTCAGAAATCTATTAAACTTTTTTATAAATAGTCTTCTTTGGAGTGCTGAAATCCCTGTCTTTTATTGGAGAGGGCACTACTGTGTCATCTTCGTGTTTCTTTCTATAGTTATAGTGAATCTATGTGTGTAACAGGGTCTGCACCCACGCATAATTTGTATATTATATTATATTATCCTACTCCCTAATAATTCAGTATATTATGTGTGTGTATATATATATATATATATATATATATATATATATATATATATATGTGTGTGTATGTGTGTGTATGCATATATATATATATATATATGTGTGTGTGTGTATGAGTATATATATTTCTTTTTAATGACACGATGAGTCCACGGATCATCTTAATTACTATTGGGAATACCACTCCTGCCCTGCAGGAGGCGGCAAAGAGCACCACAGCAAAGCTGCCAAATAGCTCCTCCATTCCCTCCCACTCCAGTCATTCTCTTTGCCTACGTTAAGTGCAAGGAGGTGGTAAATTAGGTGTTAGTAAAGATTCTTCAATCAAGTAGTGCAAGATTGTGCTGCTTGTCCTAGGGTGTAGCCGTAGTCCATATCAGTCTCTTCAGTAGAGCAGTGGTGGCTTTAGACAAATGGGAACTTGTGGGATATAATTCTCACTGTGCCTCTCATAGATTGTATGCTGGACAGATTTCTATGGTAAGTGCTAAGTTTTATTTTCTGGGAATATGTACACAGAAAAATTGGCACTTTATTACATTCTTGGACACAAGATGACATTATCCTTAGAAGTGATAAGTCATAGGGCAGCTACGGCAGGCACTGGGGACGTGGAGAAGTGGCTCTTACATGTTTGTTTGATTTATAATAACAACTCCCAATGGCTTTATTGTAATCAGCAGCCGACTGTGAAGTTAGCTTTGTAAATGGTTTATTTCTCTTGTTAAGTGTATCCAGTTCCACGGATCATCCATTACTTGTGGGATATTCTCCTTCCCAACAGGAAGTTGCAAGAGGATCACCCACAGCAGAGCTGCTATGTAGCTCCTTCCCCAGCTGTCATACCCAGTCATTCTCTTGCAAGCCTCAACCAAGATGGAGGTCGTAAGAGGAGTGTGGTGTTTTATACTTAGTTTATTCTTCAATCAAAAGTTTATTTTTAAATGGTGCCAGAGTGTACTGTTTATCTCAGGCAGTATTTAGAAGAAGAATCTGCCTGCGTTTTCTATGATCTTAGCAGAAGTAAATAAGATCCATGGCTGTTCTCACATATTCTGAGGAGTGAGGTAACTTCAGAGAGAGAATGGCGTGCAGGTAATATTTTTCTAGGGATGGAATTTGCTAGAAAATGCTGCTGATACCGAACTAATGTAAGTAAAGCCTTAAATGCAGTGAGAGCGACTGGTATCAGGCTTATTAATAGAGATACATACTCTTATTAAAATGTAATATAAAACGTTTTGCTGGCATGTTTAATCGTTTTTATATGTATTTGGTGATAAAACTTATTGGGGCCTAGTTTTTTTCCACACGGCTGGCTTGAATTTTGCCTAGAAACAGTTTCCTTAGGCTTTCCACTGTTGTAATATGAGTGGGAGGGGCCTATTTTGCCGGTTTTTTGGACAGCAAAAATTACAGACACAGACATCCAGCTTCTTCCTGCATGATCCAAGACATCTCTGGAGGGCTCAAAAGGCTTCAAAGTCGTTTTTGAGGGAGGTAAAAAGCCACAGTAGGGCTGTGGCAGTTGTTGTGACTGTTTGAAAAAACGTTTTTGTCATTTATTATTCCGTTTTGGGTATTAAGGGGTTAATCATCCATTTGCAAGTGGGTGCAATGCTCTGCTAACTTGTTACATACACTGTAAAAATTTCGTTAGTGTAACTGCCTTTTTTCACTGTTATTTAAATTTTGACAAAATTTGTGTTTCTTAAAGGTGTAGTAACGTTTTTTTATATTGCTTGTAAACTTGTTTAAAGTGTTTTCCAAGCTTGCTAGTCTCATTGCTAGTCTGTTTAAACATGTCTGACACAGAGGAAACTACTTGTTCATTATGTTTGAAAGCCATGGTGGAGCCCCATAGGAGAATGTGTACTAAATGTATTGATTTCACCTTAAACAATAAAGATCAGTCTTTAAATGTAAAAGAAATATCACCAGAAGATTCTGAAGAGGGGGAAGTTATGCCGACTAACTCTCCCCACGTGTCAGACCCTTCTCCTCCCGCTCAGGGGATGCACGCTAATATGGCGCCAATTACATCAGGGACGCCCATAGCGATTACCTTGCAGGACATGGCTGCAATCATGAATAATACCCTGTCAGAGGTATTATCCAGGTTGCCTGAATTAAGAGGCAAGCGCGATTGCTCTGGGGTTAGGAGAAATACAGAGCGCGCAGATGCTGTAAGGGCCATGTCTGATACTGCGTCACAATATGCAGATCATGAGGACGGAGAGCTTCAGTCTGTGGGTGACATCTCTGATTCGGGGAAACCTGATTCAGAGATTTCTAATTTTAAATTTAAGCTTGAGAACCTCCGTGTGTTGCTTGGGGAGGTATTAGCTGCTCTGAATGACTGTAACACAGTTGCACTACCAGAGAAATTGTGTAGGCTGGATAAATACTATGCGGTGCCGGTGTGTACTGATGTTTTTCCTATACCTAAAAGGCTTACAGAAATTATTAGCAAGGAGTGGGATAGACCGGGTGTGCCTTTTTCCCCACCTCCTATATTTAGAAAAATGTTTCCAATAGACGCCACTACACGGGACTTATGGCAGACGGTCCCTAAGGTGGAGGGAGCAGTTTCTACTTTAGCAAAGCGTACTACTATCCCGGTTGAGGACAGTTGTGCTTTTTCAGATCCAATGGATAAAAAATTGGAGGGTTACCTTAAGAAAATGTTTATTCAACAAGGTTTTATTTTACAGCCCCTTGCATGCATTGCGCCTGTCACGGCCGCGGCGGCATTCTGGTTTGAGGCCCTGGAAGAGGCCATCCATACAGCTCCATTGACTGAAATTGACAAGCTTAGAACACTTAAGCTAGCTAACTCATTTGTTTCTGATGCCATTGTTCATTTGACTAAACTAACGGCTAAGAATCCCGGATTCGCCATCCAAGCGCGTAGGGCGCAATGGCTTAAATCCTGGTCAGCTGACGTGACTTCAAAGTCTAAATTACTCAACATTCCTTTCAAGGGGCAGACCTTATTCGGGCCTGGTTTGAAGGAAATTATTGCTGACATTACTGGAGGTAAGGGTCACACCCTTCCTCAGGACAGGGCCAAAGCAAAGGCCAAACAGTCTAATTTTCGTGCCTTTCGAAATTTCAAGGCAGGTGCAGCATCAACTTCCTCCGCTTCAAAACAAGAGGGAACTTTTGCTCAATCTAAGCAGGCCTGGAAACCTAACCAGTCCTGGAACAAAGGCAAGCAGGCCAGAAAGCCTGCTGCTGCCTCTAAGACAGCATGAAGGAACGACGGATCTAGTAGGGGGCAGACTTTCTCTCTTCGCCCAGGCGTGGGCAAGAGATGTTCAGGATCCCTGGGCGTTGGAAATCATATCTCAGGGATATCTTCTGGACTTCAAAGCTTCCCCTCCACAAGGGTGATTTCATCTTTCAAGGCTATCTGCAAATCAGATAAAGAAAGAGGCATTCCTACGCTGTGTGCAAGACCTCCTAGTTATGGGAGTGATCCATCCAGTTCCGCGGATGGGGTTTTTATTCAAATCTGTTTGTGGTTCCCAAAAAAGAGGGAACCTTCAGACCAATTTTGGAACTAAAGATCTTAAACAAATTCCTCAGAGTTCCATCTTTCAAAATGGAAACTATTCGGACCATCCTACCCATGATCCAAGAAGGTCAGTACATGACCACAGTGGACTTAAAGGATGCCTACCTTCACATACCGATTCACAAAGATCATCATCGGTTTCTAAGGTTTGCCTTTCTAGACAGGCATTACCAATTTGTAGCTCTTCCCTTCGGGTTGGCTACAGCCCCGAGAATCTTTACAAAGGTTCTGGGCTCACTTCTGGCGGTTCTAAGACCGTGAGGCATAGCGGTGGCTCCGTATCTAGACGACATCCTGATACAGGCGTCAAGCTTTCAAGTTGCCAAGTCTCATACAGAGATAGTTCTGGCATTCCTGAGGTCGCACGGGTGGAAAGTGAACGAGGAAAAGAGTTCTCTATCCCCACTCACAAGAGTCTCCTTCTTAGGGACTCTTATAGATTCTGTAGAAATGAAAATTTACCTGACGGAGTCCAGGTTATCAAAACTTCTAAATGCTTGCCGTGTTCTTCACTCCATTCCGCGCCCTTCGGTAGCTCAGTGTATGGAGGTAATCGGCTTAATGGTAGCGGCAATGGACATAGTGCCATTTGCGCGCCTTCATCTCAGACCGCTGCAATTATGCATGCTGAGTCAGTGGAATGGGGATTACACAGATTTGTCCCCTCTGCTAAATCTGGATCAAGAGACCAGAGATTCTCTTCTCTGGTGGTTGTCTCAGGTACACCTGTCCAAGGGTATGACCTTTCGCAGGCCAGATTGGACAATTGTAACAACAGATGCCAGCCTTCTAGGTTGGGGTGCAGTCTGGAACTCCCTGAAGGCACAGGGATCGTGGACTCAGGAGGAGAAACTCCTTCCAATAAATATTCTGGAGTTAAGAGCGATATTCAGTGCTCTTCTGGCTTGGCCTCAGTTCGCAACACTGAGGTTCATCAGATTTCAGTCGGACAACATCACGATTGTGGCTTACATCAACCATCAAGGGGGAACCAGGAGTTCCCTAGCGATGTTAGAAGTCTCAAAAATAATTCGCTGGGCAGAGTACCACTCTTGCCACCTGTCAGCAATCCATATCCCAGGCGTGGAGAACTGGGAGGCGGATTTTCTAAGTCGTCAGACTTTCCATCTGGGGTAGTGGGAACTCCATCTGGAGGTGTTTGCTCAATTGATTCATCGTTGGGGCAAACCAGAGTTGGATCTCATGGCATATCGCCAGAACGCCAAGCTTCCTTGTTACGGATCCAGGTCCAGGGACCCAGAAGCGACGCTGATAGATGCTCTAGCAGCGACTTGGTTTTTCAACCTGGCTTATGTGTTTCCACCGTTTCCTCTGCTCCCTCGACTGATTGCCAAAATCAAACAGGAGAGAGCATCGATGATTCTGATAGCGCCTGCGTGGCCACGCAGGACTTGGTATGCAGACCTAGTGGACATGTCATCCTTTCCACCATGGACTCTGCCTCTTAGACAGGACCTTCTGATACAAGGTCCTTTCAATCATCCAAATCTAATTTCTCTGAGACTGACTGCATGGAGATTGAACGCTTGATTCTATCAAAGCGTGGCTTCTCCGAGTCAGTCATTGATACTTTAATAGAGGCACGAAAGCCTGTTACCAGGAAAATCTACCACAAGATATGGAGTAAATATCTTTATTGGTGTGAATCCAAGAATTACTCATGGAGTAAGGTTAGGATTCCTAGAATATTGTCCTTTCTCCAAGAGGGCTTGGACAAAGGATTATCAGCTAGTTCCTTAAAGGGACAGATTTCTGCTCTGTCTATTCTTTTGCACAAGCGTCTGGCAGAGGTTCCAGACGTCCAGGCATTTTGCCAGGCTTTGGTTAGAATTAAGCCTGTGTTTAAACCTGTTGCTCCCCCGTGGAGCTTAAACTTGGTTCTTAAGGTTCTTCAAGGAGTTCCGTTTGAACCCCTTCATTCCATTGATATTAAACTTTTATCTTGGAAAGTTCTGTTTTTGATGGCTATTTCCTCGGCTTGGAGAGTCTCTGAGCTATCTGCCTTACAATGTGATTCTCCTTATCTGATTTTTCATGCAGACAAGGTAGTTCTGCGTACCAAACCTGAGTTTTTACCTAAGGTGGTTTCGAACAAGAATATCAATCAAGAGATTGTTGTTCCATCATTGTGTCCTAATCCTTCTTCAAAGAAGGAACGTCTTTTACATAATCTGGACGAAGTCCGTGCCTTGAAGTTTTACTTACAAGCTACTAAGGATTTTCGTCAAACATCTTCCCTGTTTGTCGTTTACTCTGGACAGAGGAGAGGTCAAAAAGCTTCGGCAACCTCTCTTTCCTTTTGGCTTCGGAGCGTAATACAAGGAGGATAGGTGAGAATAGGCGCTTATATCAACCCTAATGCCAAGTATAGAAGGGTCTCTCTCTAAGAACCCTGAGGAGGATAGTAGAATAATTTAAGCGGAAATACTGGCGCTGAAAGCAGGGTAGTACACAAATACAATATACGGGTAACCTAAAAGGGTCTACCTTAGCAGAAATATAATCGTTATAAAAGTTAATAAATGGTAATAGCCTAATATATATCTTAGAAAATATATTTAATAGTGTAAAATTACAATACAATCAAGATTAAAAAACAGTGTTAATAAAATCAGTACGTATATACTAAAAAGTAATTAATGGGGCCCTTTAAATTAGTTTGAAAAAACATACAGAAAGGGGAAAGATTAACCACAAATCTATATATATATATATATATATATACTGTGATTGAGGATAGAAGAAAACTATACTCAAATAAATATAAGTATAAAGGGCAGAGATATTCAAACAATATAAATAAAAACAAATAGCAATACAAACAGACTTAATAACTGGACGTCCAGCGTAAAAAACAGGGCTTAAAACAGTAATAATCTGGGGTTAAAACAGTATTAACCTGAAAGTGCACTATAGTGAACAAAAACACTCGTGACTAGATGATCATACTAATAGCATTGGATCAAACTAATGGGCGAGTGAGGTACCTTGCGCTAATCTGTGGAGCACAGATTGAATATTGTTTGTCCTGTAGATGGGTGATCCTCTGGAGGTGGGTGTGTACTCCTAGCGTAGTCCACTTACATCACCCTTTCTGAAAATGTCCAGCTGATTTCGGGAGGAACAGAATGTAAACGATCTCTGGGGTAATAGCAATCCTTTAGATGATGGTAGATAGTAACTTCAAGGCACTCCTATTCTGTGGTGCTTAGTGCAGGTACTAGATCATCTGGCAGTATATTCAATTTGTAGACTGGTGCGCTCCCTCAGAGCAGTGGCGTAGCGTGGGGGGGGCCACAGGGGCGGTTGCCCCGGGCGCATAATTCTGAGGGGCGCAAAATGCTCAGCTCCCAGCCTCCCCAGTCCCCACCATCTCAAGACAGTAGACAGTCACAGTCCCGCTCCCAGCGGCGTTACAGGGAGGCTAAAAAATCCGACAGGCGCCTGCGCCCAGCCGTTCTGTCTCTCAAGTGAACTGTCTACTACTCTGAAGTCAAGACGTGCTGTGCATTGATTTAATTATCATAATTTATTAGTATAATCCTATCCGACCGTTACCTGCTGCTAGACTAGCGTTTATGTCACCATTTAGCATGGTCCACTCCCAGCGTGCATGTCAGGAGGGAGGAAGAAGTCAGAGCAGCAGAGCCAGAGTGGAATCAGACTGACTAGCACGCCGCGCCTGCAACGATAAGGTTAGTGTCAACCGAAATTACCAAACTCATCACCGGGTCTGTATCAGGACCAGACCACCCGTGCCACTGCCACCCAGAATTATAATTTATTATAGCCCCTGTTGCTGTTTTTGGGGCTATATGGGGTTTGGAAATAACGTGCGCAAAATGCAGCTTAGACTCTACCATTACCCAGGTGATGTCCCAGGGCCAGCCAGCCAAGTTCCAAAGGACCCAAAGTCACTCTGAGCCAGCCAGCCAAGTTCCAACTTCCAAAGGACCCAGAGTCTGAGCCAGCCAGCATGCCAGAGTGTGAGAGTGATCTATGCTGCTTTAAAGTGAAAGCCGGTTATTTTATTTCAAATTCATTTTTAACCTGCATAAAATAAAACATACAAGATGTAGATAAGTGAAAGACGGTTATTTTATTTCAAATTAATTTTTAACCTGGGTAAAACATACAAGATGCTGGGTAAAACATACAAGATGTAGGATCTACATCTTGTATGTTTTACCCAGGTTAAAAATGAATTTGAAATAAAATAACCGGCTTTCACTTTAAAGCAGCATAGATCACTCTCACACTCTGACAGATGTATTTTAAAAATGAAATCCCATGTTTAAATATTGAACCAAAAAAAATGTAATTGTTAAGTTCTATAATGTACTTACATAATGTATATAATAAAGTAATGGCTGCCTGCAACCAAATTGAGTCCTAATTTTTAAGGATGAATGTAGAGTTTACAATTATATATATAGTATATATTTTTGTTGTTAAAAATAAAGCTTTGTTTGTTTTAAAACAGAAACCTGTCTCCTAAATTGTTGAGATGGCTCCTAGATTCAAAGCAAATTTGCCAATCCCTACTGTACTGGTGGAAGAGACGCAGTCAGTGCTAATGGGTTAGGGGGGCACAATTCTTGCCTTGCCCTGGGCGCTGACAAGCCACGCTACGCCACTGCCTCAGAGGGCTGTATTCAAATTCACAGGCCTTGGGGGTAGTGAGCCAGGTGTTGGTAGTTGTCCTGTGTGCTTTTTCAACACAATAGCGATCCTTTTGGCGGCTGTATCAAGTTCACAAGCCTTAATACGCCTAGCCTATGAGACTGCTGGACAGCAGCCCCCTGAAAGGATTACAGCTCATTCTACTAGAGCTGTGGCTTCCACCTGGGCCTTTAAAAATGAGGCCTCTGTTGAACAGATTTGCAAGGCCGCGACTTGGTCTTCGCTTCACACCTTTTCCAAATTTTACAAATTTGATACTTTTGCTGCTTCGGAGGCTGTTTTTGGGAGAAAGGTTCTTCAGGCAGTGGTTCCTTCCGCTTAATCCTGCCTTGTCCCTCCCATCAGCCGTGTACTTTAGCTTTGGTATTGGTATCCCACAAGTAATGGATGATCCGTGGACTGGATACACTTAACAAGAGAAAACCATAATTTATGCTTACCTGATAAATTTATTTCTCTTGTAGTGTATCCAGTCCACGGCCCGCCCTGTCCTTTTAAGGCAGGTCTAAATTTTAATTAAACTACAGTCACCACTGCACCCTATGGTTTCTCCTTTCTCTGTTTGTTTTCGGTCGAATGACTGGATATGACAGCTGGGGGAGGAGCTATATAGCAGCTCTGCTGTGGGTGATTCTCTTGCAACTTCCTGTTGGGAAGGAGAATATCCCACAAGTAATGGATGATCCGTGGACTGGATACACTACAAGAGAAATACATTTATCAGGTAAGCATAAATTATGTTTCTTTCATGTAATTAGCAAGAGTCCATGAGCTAGTGACGTATGGGATATACATTCCTACCAGGAGGGGCAAAGTTTCCCAAACCTCAAAATGCCTATAAATACACCCCTCACCACACCCACAATTCAGTTTTTACAAACTTTGCCTCCGATGGAGGTGGTGAAGTAAGTTTGTGCTAGATTCTACGTTGATATGCGCTCCGCAGCAAGTTGGAGCCCGGTTTTCCTCTCAGCGTGCAGTGAATGTCAAAGGGATGTAAGGAGAGTATTGCCTATTTGAATGCAGTGATCTCCTTCTACGGGGTCTATTTCATAGGTTCTCTGTTATCGGTCGTAGAGATTCATCTCTTACCTCCCTTTTCAGATCGACGATATACTCTTATATATACCATTACCTCTGTTGATTCTCGTTTCAGTACTGGTTTGGCTTTCTACAAACATGTAGATGAGTGTCCTGGGGTAAGTAAATCTTATTTTCTGTGACACTCTAAGCTATGGTTGGGCACTTTGTTTATAAAGTTCTAAATATATGTATTCAAACATTTATTTGCCTTGACTCAGAATGTTCAACTTTCCTTATTTTTCAGACAGTCAGTTTCATATTTGGGATAATGCATTTGAATTAATCATTTTTTCTTACCTTCAAAAATTTGACTCTTTTTCCCTGTGGGCTGTTAGGCTCGCGGGGGCTGAAAATGCTTCATTTTATTGCGTCATTCTTGGCGCGGACTTTTTTGGCGCAAAAAATCTTTTCCGTTTCCGGCGTCATTTTTTGACGTTATTTTGCGCCAAAAGTGTCGGCGTTCCGGATGTGGCATCATTTTTGGCGCCAAAAGCATTTAGGCGCCAAATAATGTGGGCGTCTTATTTGGCGCTAAAAAATATGGGCGTCGCTTTTGTCTCCACATTATTTCAGTCTCATTTTTCATTGCTTCTGGTTGCTAGAAGCTTGTTCTTTGGCATTTTTTCCCATTCCTGAAACTGTCATTTAAGGAATTTGATCAATTTTGCTTTATATGTTGTTTTTTCTCTTACATATTGCAAGATGTCTCACGTTGCATCTGAGTCAGAAGATACTACAGGAAAATCGCTGTCTAGTGCTGGATCTACCAAAGCTAAGTGTATCTGCTGTAAACTTTTGGTAGCTATTCCTCCGGCTGTTGTTTGTATTAATTGTCATGACAAACTTGTTAATGCAGATAATATTTCCTTTAGTAAAGTACCATTGTCTGTTGCAGTTCCTTCAACATCTAAGGTGCAGAATGTTCCTGATAACATAAGAGATTTTGTTTCTGAATCCATAAAGAAGGCTATGTCTGTTATTTCTCCTTCTAGTAAACGTAAAAAATCTTTTAAAACTTCTCTCCCTACAGATGAATTTTTAAATGAACATCATCATTCTGATTCTGATGACTCTTCTGGTTCAGAAGAGTCATTGATGCTGATAAAGACTCTTCTGTCTCAGAGATTGATGCTGATAAATTTTCATATTTATTTAAAATGGAATTTATTCGTTCTTTACTTAAAGAAGTACTAATTGCTTTAGAAATAGAGGATTCTGGTCCTCTTGATACTAATTCTAAACGTTTGGATAAGGTATTTAAATCTCCTGTGGTTATTCCAGAAGTTTTTCCTGTTCCTAATGCTATTTCTGCAGTAATTTCCAAAGAATGGGATAAATTGGGTAATTCATTTACTCCTTCTAAACGTTTTAAGCAATTATATCCTGTGCCGTCTGACGGATTAGAATTTTGGGACAAAATCCCTAAAGTTGATGGGGCTATTTCTACCCTTGCTAAACGTACTACTATTCCTACGTCAGATGGTACTTCGTTTAAGGATCCTTTAGATAGGAAAATTGAATCCTTTCTAAGAAAAGCTTATCTGTGTTCAGGTAATCTTCTTAGACCTGCTATATCTTTGGCTGATGTTGCTGCAGCTTCAACTTTTTGGTTGGAAACTTTAGCGCAACAAGTAACAGATCATGATTCTCATGATATTATTCTTCTTCTTCAGCATGCTAATAATTTTATCTGTGATGCCATTTTTGATATTATCAGAGTTGATGTCAGGTTTATGTCTCTAGCTATTTTAGCTAGAAGAGCTTTATGGCTTAAGACTTGGAATGCTGATATGGCTTCTAAATCAACTCTACTTTCCATTTCTTTCCAGGGTAACAAATTATTTGGTTCTCAGTTGGATTCTATTCCAATTCTAACTGTTACTGGTGGGAAAGGAACTTTTTTACCACAGGATAAAAAATCTAAAGGTAAAAACAGGGCTAATAATCGTTTTCGTTCCTTTCGTTTCAACAAAGAACAAAAGCCTAATCCTTCATCCTCAGGAGCAGTTTCAGTTTGGAAACCATCTCCAGTCTGGAATAAATCCAAGCCTGCTAGAAAGGCAAAGCCTGCTTCTAAGTCCTCATGAAGGTGCGGCCCTCATTCCAGCTCAGCTGGTAGGGGGCAGGTTACGTTTTTTCAAAGAAATTTGGATCAATTCTGTTCACAATCTTTGGATTCAGAACATTGCTTCAGAAGGGTACAGAATTGGTTTCAAGATGAGACCTCCTGCAAAGAGATTTTTTCTTTCCCGTGTCCCAGTAAATCCAGTGAAAGCTCAAGCATTTCTGAATTGTGTTTCAGATCTAGAGTTGGCTGGAGTAATTATGCCAGTTCCAGTTCCGGAACAGGGGATGGGGTTTTATTCAAATCTCTTCATTGTACCAAAGAAGGAGAATTCCTTCAGACCAGTTCTGGATCTAAAAATATTGAATCGTTATGTAAGGATACCAACGTTCAAGATGGTAACTGTAAGGACTATCTTGCCTTTTGTTCAGCAAGGGCATTATATGTCCACAATAGATTTACAGGATGCATATCTGCATATTCCGATTCATCCAGATCATTATCAGTTCCTGAGATTCTCTTTTCTGGACAAGCATTACCAGTTTGTGGCTCTGCCGTTTGGCCTAGCTACAGCTCCAAGAATTTTTACAAAGGTTCTCGGTGCCCTTCTGTCTGTAATCAGAGAACAGGGTATTGTGGTATTTCCTTATTTGGACGATATCTTGGTACTTGCTCAGTCTTTACATTTAGCAGAATCTCATACGAATCGACTTGTGTTGTTTCTTCAAGATCATGGTTGGAGGATCAATTTACCAAAAAGTTCATTGATTCCTCAGACAAGGGTAACCTTTCTGGGTTTCCAGATAGATTCAGTGTCCATGACTCTGTCTTTAACAGACAAGAGACGTCTAAAATTGATTTCAGCTTGTCGAAACCTTCAGTCACAATCATTCCCTTCGGTAGCCTTATGCATGGAAATTCTAGGTCTTATGACTGCTGCATCGGACGCGATCCCCTTTGCTCGTTTTCACATGCGACCTCTTCAGCTCTGTATGCTGAATCAATGGTGCAAGGATTACACAAAGATATCTCAATTAATATCTTTAAAACCGATTGTTCGACACTCTCTAACGTGGTGGACAGATCACCATCGTTTAATTCAGGGGGCTTCTTTTGTGCTTCCGACCTGGACTGTAATTTCAACAGATGCAAGTCTCACAGGTTGGGGAGCTGTGTGGGGATCTCTGACGGCACAAGGAGTTTGGGAATCTCAGGAGGTGAGATTACCGATCAATATTTTGGAACTCCGTGCAATTTTCAGAGCTCTTCAGTTTTGGCCTCTTCTGAAGAGAGAATCGTTCATTTGTTTTCAGACAGAAAATGTCACAACTGTGGCATACATCAATCATCAAGGAGGGACTCACAGTCCTCTGGCTATGAAAGAAGTATCTCGAATTTTGGTTTGGGCGGAATCCAGCTCCTGTCTAATCTCTGCGGTTCATATCCCAGGTGTAGACAATTGGGAAGCGGATTATCTCAGTCGCCAAACGTTGCATCCGGGCGAATGGTCTCTTCACCCAGAGGTATTTCTTCAGATTGTTCAAATGTGGGAACTTCCAGAAATAGATCTGATGGCGTCTCATCTAAACAAGAAACTTCCCAGATATCTGTCCAGATCCCGGGATCCGCAGGCGGAGGCAGTGGATGCATTATCACTTCCTTGGAAGTATCATCCTGCCTATATCTTTCCGCCTCTAGTTCTTCTTCCAAGAGTAATCTCCAAGATTCTGAAGGAATGCTCGTTTGTTCTGCTGGTAGCTCCGGCATGGCCTCACAGGTTTTGGTATGCGGATCTTGTCCGGATGGCCTCTTGCCAACCGTGGACTCTTCCGTTAAGACCAGACCTTCTGTCACAAGGTCCTTTTTTCCATCAGGATCTGAAATCCTTAAATTTAAAGGTATGGAGATTGAACGCTTGATTCTTGGTCAAAGAGGTTTCTCTGACTCTGTGATTAATACTATGTTACAGGCTCGTAAATCTGTATCTAGAGAGATATATTATAGAGTCTGGAAGACTTATATTTCTTGGTGTCTTTCTCATCATTTTTCTTGGCATTCTTTTAGAATACCGAGAATTTTACAATTTCTTCAGGATGGTTTAGATAAGGGTTTGTCTGCAAGTTCCTTGAAAGGACAAATCTCTGCTCTTTCTGTTCCTTTTCACAGAAAGATTGCTATTCTTCCTGATATTCATTGTTTTGTACAAGCTTTGGTTCGTATAAAACCTGTCATTAAGTCAATTTCTCCTCCTTGGAGTTTGAATTTGGTTCTGGGAGCTCTTCAAGCTCCTCCCTTTGAACCTATGCATTTATTGGACATTAAATTACTTTCTTGGAAAGTTTTGTTCCTTTTGGCCATCTCTTCTGCCAGAAGAGTTTCTGAATTATCTGCTCTTTCTTGTGAGTCTCCTTTTCTGATTTTTCATCAGGATAAGGCGGTGTTGCGAACTTCTTTTGAATTTTTACCTAAAGTTGTGAATTCCAACAACATTAGTAGAGAAATTGTGGTTCCTTCATTATGTCCTAATCCTAAGAATTCTAAGGAGAAATCATTGCATTCTTTGGATGTTGTTAGAGCTTTGAAATATTATGTTGAAGCTACTAAGTCTTTCCGAAAGACTTCTAGTCTATTTGTTATCTTTTCCGGTTCTAGAAAAGGCCAGAAAACTTCTGCCATTTCTTTGGCATCTTGGTTGAAATCTTTAATTCATCTTGCCTATGTTGAGTCGGGTAAAACTCCGCCTCAGAGGATTACAGCTCATTCTACCAGGTCAGTTTCTACTTCCTGGGCGTTTAGGAATGAAGCTTCGGTTGATCATATTTGCAAAGCAGCAACTTGGTCCTCTTTGCATACTTTTACTAAATTCTACCATTTTGATGTATTTTCTTCTTCTGAAGCAGTTTTTGGTAGAAAAGTACTTCAGGCAGCGGTTTCAGTCTGAATCTTCTGCTTATGTTTTTCATTAAACTTTATTTTGGGTGTGGATTATTTTCAGCAGGAATTGGCTGTCTTTATTTTATCCCTCCCTCTCTAGTGACTCTTGTGTGGAAAGATCCACATCTTGGGTAATCATTATCCCATACGTCACTAGCTCATGGACTCTTGCTAATTACATGAAAGAAAACATAATTTATGTAAGAACTTACCTGATAAATTCATTTCTTTCATATTAGCAAGAGTCCATGAGGCTTGCCCTTTTTTTGTGGTGGTTATGATTTTTGTATAAAGCACAATTATTCCAATTCCTTATTTTATATGCTTTCGCACTTTTTTATCACCCCACTTCTTGGCTATTCGTTAAACTGAATTGTGGGTGTGGTGAGGGGTGTATTTATAGGCATTTTGAGATTTCAATGGAATCCTTCTTCTGCCTCTCAGCAGGAGGGAGGTTTTGGCTTTCAAGATTATCTGGAGCCAGATAAGAGATAAGGTGTCCTTCCATTGTATAGGAGACCTCTCCGACCTGGGAGTGATAGTTCCTGTTCCGATAAGGTCTGGGATTTTATTCTAATCGGGTAGTGGTTCCCAAAAAAAGAGGGAACCTCCAGTCCTATTTTAGATCTCAACAGTCTAATCAAATTCCTAAGAGTACCGTCCTTCAAGATAGAAACTATTTGTTCCATTCTTCCTTTGGTCCAAGAGGGTCATTTTATGACAACGGCGGATTTAAAGGACGCGTATTTGCATGTTCACATTCACAGGGACCGTCGCAGGTTTCTAAGTTTTGCCTTTCTGGACAAACGCTTCTAATTTGTGGCTTTGCCCTTCGGGCTTGCCACAGCTCCCAGAATTTTCTAAAGGGTTCTGGGTTTGTTGGCGTTGCTTTGATTACAGGGCATTGCTGGGGCACCCTTTCTAGAAGACAGCCTAGTCCAGGTGCCATCTTTTCAAGCATTATCCCACATGGAAAGGTTGTTATCCTGATGGAAGGTGTGTTTGGTAGGGAGTTCCTTAGTCCCATGGACTAAATGAAGATTTTTCTGACAAAGGTCAGGAAATCAAAGATTATCAATTCTTGTCTAGCTCTTCAGTCCACTCCTCAGTCATCAGTGGTTCAGTGCATGGAGGTAATCGGGCTGATGGTAGCGGCAATGAACATCTTCCAGTTTGCGTGGTTCCATCTCAGACCTCTGCAGTTAAACATGCTCATGTCTCCTTGAATACTCGGATCATTTCTCCCAGGGGACCTGCTTTCGCAGACCATCTTGGGTAATTGTGACAACAGACACCAGCCTTCTAGAATGGGGAGCTATCTGGGGCTCCCTAAAGGCTCAGGGAGTTTTTTACTCAGTCAGAGTCTGTTCTATCTATAAACATTCTGGAACTGGAAGCGATCTTCAATGTTCTTCTTGCCTGGCCCCAGTTAGCTACGGCCCAGTTTATCAGGTTCCAGTCGAACAACATAACTTCAGTGGCTTACATCAATCATCAGGGAGGAACGAGGAGTTCCTTAACAATGACAGAGATAACTAAAGTAATTCAGTGGGCGGAAGCCCATTCTTGCTGTCTGTCGGCACTCCACATCCCAGGGATAAACTACTGGGAGGCAGATTTCCTGAGCAGGCAGACCTTCTTCCAGGGGAGTGGGATCTCCATCCGGAAGGGTTTTACAGCCTGATTCTTAAATGGGGTCAGCCGAAGTTGGATCTCATGGCATCTCGGCAGAATGCCAAACTTCTGAGGTACGGGTCGAGGTCCAGGGACTCTCAGGCGGTACTGATAGACGCTCTGGTGGTACCTCGGACCTTCAGTCTAGCATACCTATTTCCTCCCTTGGTTCTTCTTCCTCGGGTCATTACTCGAATCAAGCAGGAATGGGCATCGGTGATCCTCATTGCACCAACTTGGCCTTGCAGGTTGGGGTATGCAGCTCTGGTGGACATAATTTCGGCCACCTTGGAGACTTCTGTTGAGGAAGGACCTTCTAATTCAAGGGCCCTTCCTTCACCCAAGTCTGGTTTCTCTGAAGCTGACTGATTGGAGATTAAATGCTTAATTTTATCCAAGCGGGGATTTTCTGATTCAGTCATAGAGACCATGATTCAGGCGCGTAAGTCTGTATCTAAGATGATTTACAATAAGATAGGGCGTAAATATCTCTATTGGTGTGAATCCAAGGGCTTGTCATGGAGTAGAGTTAGAATTCCTAGAAGTTTGTCCTTTCTCCAAAAGGGTTTGGAGAAGGGAATATCGTTAAGTTCCCTAAAGGGTCAAATCTCTGGCTTATCTATTTTGTTACACAAGCGTCTGGCAGATGCTTCAGATGTACAATCATTTTGTCAGGCCTTGGTCAGGACCAGACCTGTGTTCAGTCCAATTACTCCTCAATGGAGTCTGAATTTAGTTCTTAAAGTTCTTCAAGGGGCTCCGTTTGAGCCTATGCATTCCATAGATATTAATTTATCTGGAAAAGTTTTATTTCTTCTGCTCGCAGAGTGTCAGAGCTCTCGGTTTTGCAGTATGAGTCTCTTTACCCTATTTCTCATTCGGATAAGGTAGTTTTGCGTACTATATTAGGATTTCTTCCTAAGGTGGTTTCTGATCGGAACTTTAATCAGGAGATTGTTGTTCTTTCTTTGTGTCCTGATCCTACCTTTCAGAAGGATCGGCGACTGCACAATTTGAACGTGGTTCGTGCCTTAAAGTTTTAGTTGCAGGCGACTAAGGATTGACGTCGGTCTTCTACTTTATTTGTAGTTTTCTTAGGAAAACATAAGGGACAGAAATCTACGACTACTTCTCTTTCTTTTTGGCTGAAGAGTATCATACGTTTTGCATATGAGTCTGCTGATCAGCAGCCTCCAGAGAGAGCTACATCTCATTCCACGAGGACTGTTGTTTCCGCATGGGCATTCAAGAGTGAAGCTTCTGTGGAACAGATTTGCAAGGCTGCAACCTGGTCTTCTCTTCACACTTTTTCTAAATTCTATAAATTTGACACTTTTGCCTCGGCTGAGGCTGCTTTTGGGAGAAAGGTTCTTCAAGCAGTGGTGCCTTCAGTTTAGGTTTCCTGTCTTATCCATATCATCTGTGTACTCTAGCTTGGGTATTGATTCCCAATAGTAATTAAGATGATCCGTGGACTCATCGTGTCATTAAAAACAAAAGAAAATTTATGCTTACCTGATAAATTTATTTCTTTTTTGACACGATGAGTCCACGGCCCGCCCTGTTTTTGAAAGACAGGTTATTTGCATGTTATAAACTTCTGACACCTCTGCACCTTGTTTCTTCTTTTCTTTACTTAACTTTGGTTGAATGACTGGAGTGGGAGGGAAGGGAGGAGCTATTTGGCAGCTTTGCTGTGGCGCTCTTTGCCGCCTATTACCAATGGTAATTAAGATGATCCGTGGACTCATTGTGTCAAAAAAGAAATAAATTTATCAGGTAAGCATAAATTTTCTTGTGTGTGTGTATATGTATGTATATATATGTATATGTATGTATGTATGTATGTATGTATATATGTATATATATATATATATATATATATATATATATATATATATATATATATATATATGTATATATATATGTATATGTATATTCAGGAAGCGCCGTGGGCTTCAGTAAATTTAAACAGCTAGGACGTTACATGCCGTCCTAACGGTGCTAAAGCCCTAACGTCAAGAAAAAATGACCATTGGGAACACATTAATGCAGAGAAACAATACAATGTCCCTTTAACATGTTTGGTGTAGAGGAACTTGAGTGGCTTGCACAGAGCCCTAAGCTTAAACCCATTTAACACCTTTGGGATGCATCGGAATGCCGAATACAAGCCAGACCTTTTGTCCAACATCATTGCCTCACCTCATATATGCTCTTTTGCCTAAATGTGCACAAATTCCCACAAACACACTCCAAAATCTTTTGGAAAGCCTTCCCAGAAGAGTGGCAACTGTTATAGCAGTAAGGGGGTAACTCTATGCCCATGGTTTTGGAATGGGATGTCCAGCAAGCTCTTATGGGTATCATGGTCAGCTATCCACATACATTTGTCCTTGTAGTGTATGTAGCAGGAATAGCCTTAAGTTATCTTCAGTATGCTTTTTCTACTTGAAGAATACAATTCCACAATTTTCAGAGCTAAATTACATGAAAGTGTGCAAAACAAATAATGAAGTATATTGCAATGTTGTTTCACTATGCAAAACTAAACATTTTATAAAAAAAACAAAAGGTAATTTGTTTGATTATAGTCGGTATCAGTTAGGAAAAGTTAAGGGTATGACCCCTTTAGGCAAACAGAGGGAAGTAGTGTATAGCAACACTACTTAATAAATAAATAAATAAAATTATATATATATATATATATATATATATATATATATATATATATATATATATATATATATATATATATATATATATATATATATATATATATATTAATAATATTTATTTATTTTTTTTTTTTTAATAAATACACCCCTCTCTTGCAGGATCATTGCCCTTGGCAGCAGAAGGTTTCTTTTGCTAAAGACATTTCATGTGGAATGGTGAGTCTGTCCTTTATAATTTTGCATGACCTACAATGTGCTGTAGTTTAAGGAAACATACATTTTTTTGACCATAAAAATCATAGGCCCAAAGTCTAGTCTGTCCATATTTTTTTTATAAATTATAAGCTCAATTAATTAGTATGTAGGATAGCCTTATGCTTGTCCCAGGCATTCCTGAAGTCACCCACAGTGTTTGTCTTTATAACCTCTAATTGATTTCATGAATCACCCATCGATTCGGTGAAGAAGTGCTGCTGCAGATTACTTCTGAACCTTCTATCCTGAAGGAGTTCAACTCATTAACAGCTTTACCCCTTTTTTTTACCAGGCATATCTTCACTCCATGAGCATCATCCACAGAGACCTCAACTCGCACAACTGTCTTATAAAACTGGTAATGTCAGTCTCCTCCCTTGATTTTTTAATTTATTTTTATTTTCCCCAGATCCCCACCATCTTCTGAATTCTTAATTGTCTCACTTCATCTTTCTTCTGTTTCTACATCTCACCATCCTTAATTTATCTACTTCTCTCGTTATTGTCCCTGATCTAGGATGGGACAGTAGTGGTTGCTGACTTTGGACTCTCCAGACTTATTGTTGAAGAAAAACTAAACCCACCTCCAGATAGGCCTCCAACCAAAAAACGTACGCTACGTAAGAGTGACAGACGGAAGCGTTACACAGTTGTTGGAAACCCTTATTGGATGGCCCCAGAAATGATAAATGGTGAGAATTTAAGATCATTATCAAAAATTGTATGAATCCCCCCCCCCTTAAAGTGGTTAAATGGAAACTATCGCCTAGATTTAGAGTTCTGCGGCCAAAGGGGTGCGTTAGCTACGCATGCTTTTTTCCCCCCGCACCTTTTAAATACCGCTGGTATTTAGAGTTCACAGAAGGGCTGCGTTAGGCTCCAAAAAGGGAGCGTAGAGGCATATTTACCGCCACTGCAACTATAAATACCAGCGGTGCTTACGGACGCGGCCAGCTTCAAAAACGTGCTCGTGCACGATTCCCCCATAGGAAACAATGGGGCCGTTTGAGCTGAAAAAAAATCTAAAACCTGCAAAAAAGCAGCGTTCGGCTCCTAACGCAGCCCCATTGTTTCCTATAGGGAAACACTTCCTAAGTCTGCACCTAACATGTACCCCGAGTCTAAACACCCCTAACCTTACATTTATTAACCCCTAATCTTCCGACCCCGCTATCGCTGACCCCTGCATATTATTAACCCCTAATCTGCCGCTCCGTACACCGCCGCAACCTACGTTATCCCTATGTACCCCTAATCTGCTGCCCCTAACACCGCCGACCCCTATATTATATTTATTAACCCCTAATCTGCCGCCCCCAACGTCGCCGCCACCTACTTACACTTATTAACCCCTAATCTACCGACCGGACCTCACCGCTACTCTAATAAAGTTATTAACCCCTAATCCGCCTCACTCCCGCCTCAATAACCCTATAATAAATAGTATTAACCCCTAATCTGCCCTCCCTAACATCACTGACACCTAACTTCAAGTATTAACCCCTAATCTGCCGACCGGACCTCACCGCTACTCTAATAAATGTATTAACCCCTAAGCTAAGTCTAACCCTAACACTAACACCCCCCTAAGTTAAATATAATTTTTATCTAACAAAATAAAATAATTCTTATTAAATAAATTAATCCTATTTAAAGCTAAATACTTACCTGTAAAATAAACCCTAATATAGCTACAATATAAATTATAATTATATTGTAGCTATTATAGGATTAATATTTATTTTACAGGCAACTTTGTATTTATTTTAACCAGGTACAATAGCTATTAAATAGTTAATAACTATTTAATAGTTACCTAGTTAAAATAATTGCAAAATTACCTGTAAAATAAATCCTAACCTAAGTTACAATTAAACCTAACACTACACTATCAATAAATAAATTTAATAAACTACCTACAATTATCTACAATTAAACCTAACACTACACTATCAATAAATTAATTACATACAAATACCTACAAATAAATACAATTAAATAAACTAACTAAAGTACAAAAAATAAAAAAATAATTTACAAACATTATAAAAATATTACAACAATTTTAAGCTAATTACACCTACTCTAAGCCCCCTAATAAAATAACAAAGCCCCCCAAAATAAAAAAATGCCCTACCCTATTCTAAAATAAAAATTGAAAAGCTCTTTTACCTTACCAGCCCTTAAAAGGGCCTTTTGCGAGGCATGCCCCAAAGAATTCTGCTCTTTTGCCTGTAAAATAAAACATACAATACCCCCCCAACATTACAACCCACCACCCACATACCCCTAATCTAACCCAAACCCCCCTTAAATAAACCTATCACTAAACCCCTGAAGATCTCCCTACTTTGTCTTCACCATGCCGGATATCACCGATCCGTCTAGAAGAGGGTCCGAAGTCTTCATCCAAGCCCAAGCGGGGGCTGAAGAGGTCCATCATCCGGCTGAAGTCTTGATCCAAGCGAGGGCTGAAGAGGTCCATCATCCGGCTGAAGTCTTGATCCAAGCGGGGGCTGAAGAGGTCCATCATCCGGCTGAATTCTTCTATCAAGCGGCATCTTCAATCTTCTTTCTTCCTGCTCCATCTTCATCCCGCCGACGCAGAACATCCATCCTGGCTGACGGTTCCTTTAAGGGACGTCATCCAAGATGGCGTCCCTCGAATTCCGATTGGCTGATAGGATTCTATCAGCCAATCGGAATTCGAGGGACGGCCGTCTTGGATGACGTCCCTTAAAGGAACCGTCATTCGTCGGGAAGTCGTCGGCCAGGATGGATGTTCTGCGTCGGCGGGATGAAGATGGAAGAAAGAAGATTGAAGATGCCGCTTGATAGAAGACTTCAGCCGGATGATGGACCTCTTCAGCCCCCGCTTGGATCAAGACTTCAGCCGGATGATGGACCTCTTCAGCCCCCGCTTGGATCAAGACTTCAGCCGGATGATGGACCTCTTCAGCCCCCGCTTGGATCAAGACTTCAGCCGGATGATGGACCTCTTCAGCCCCCGCTTGGATCAAGACTTCAGCTGGATGATGGACCTCTTCAGCCCCCGCTTCACTCTTCTGGACGGATCGCTAATACCCGGCGTGGCGAAGACAAGATAGGGAGATCTTCAGGGGCTTAGTGTTAGGTTTATTTAAAGGGGGGTTTGGGTTAGATTAGGGGTATGTGGGTGGTGGGTTGTAATGTTGGTGGGGGGGGGGTATTGTATGTTTTTTTTTTACAGGCAAAAGAGCAGAATTCTTTGGGGCATGCCCCGCAAAAGGCCCTTTTAAGGGCTGGTAAGGTAAAAGAGCTTTTCAATTTTTATTTTAGAATAGGGTAGGGCATTTTTTTATTTTGGGGGGCTTTGTTATTTTATTAGGGGGCTTAGAGTAGGTGTAATTAGCTTAAAATTGTTGTAATATTTTTATAATGTTAGTAAATTATTTTTTTATTTTTTGTAACTTAGTTCTTTTTTTATTTTTTGTACTTTAGTTAGTTTATTTATTTGTATTTAATTAATTTATTGATAGTGTAGTGTTAGGTTTAATTGTAACTTAGGTTAGGATTTATTTTACAGGTAATTTTGTAATTATTTTAACTAGGTAGCTATTAAATAGTTATTAACTATTTAATAGCTATTGTACCTGGTTAAAATAAATACAAAGTTGCCTGTAAAATAAATATTAATCCTAAAATAGCTACAATATAATTATAATTTATATGGTAGCTATATTAGGGTTTATTTTACAGGTAAGTATTTAGCTTTAAATAGGAATAATTTATTTAATAAGAAATCGTTAGATAAAAATTATATTTAACTTAGGGGGGTGTTAGGGTTAGGGTTAGACTTAGCTTTAGGGGTTAATACATTTATTAGAGTAGCGGTGAGGTCCGGTCGGCAGATTAGGGGTTAATAATTGTAGGTAGGTAGCGGCGACGTTGGGGGCGGCAGATTAGGGGTTAATAAATATAATATAGGGGTCGGCGGTGTTAGGGACAGCAGATTAGGGGTACATAGGGATAATGTAGGTTGCGGTGGTGTGCAGTCGGCAGATTAGGGGTTAAAAAATTTATTAGAGTGGCGCCGATGTGGGGGGGCCTCGGTTTAGTGGTACATAGGTAGTTTATGGGTGTTAGTGTACTTTAGAGCACAGTAGTTAAGAGCTTTATGAACCGGCGTTATCCCAGAAAGCTCTTAACTCCTGGCTTTTCTCTGCGGCTGGCGTCTTGTCGTTATATTTCTAACGCTCACTTCAGCCAAGACTCTAAATACCGGCGTTAGAAAGATCCCATTGAAAAGATAGGATACGCAAATGGCGTAGGGGGGATCTGCGGTATGGAAAAGTCGCGGCTGCAAAGTGAGCGTTAGACCCTTTCCTGACTGACTCTAAATACCAACGGGCGGCCAAAACCAGCGTTAGGAGCCCCTAACGCTGGTTTTGACGGCTAACGCAGAACTCTAAATCTAGGCGTTTGTGACTAGGAGGGATATTTGGATTAAAGGGATAGTAAACACCAAAAATGTTATTGTTTAAAAAGCTAGAGAATCCCTTTATTTACCATTTCCAAGTTTTGCATAATCAACACTTTTATTGGAAAATACGTTTTACCTCTAATTACCTTGTATCTAAGCTTCTGCAGACTGCCTCCTTATCTTAGACCTTTTGAGAGACTTGCATTTCAGGCAATTAGTGCTGACTCTTTAATAACTCCATGTGCGTGAGCACAGTTATTTATATGACACACATGAACTAACGCCCTCTGGTTGTGAAAAACTGTCAAAGGCATTCAGATAAGAGGCGGTCTTCAAGGGCTTAGAAATTAGCATATGAGCCTACCTAGGCTTAGTTTTCAACTAAGAATACAAAGAGAACAAAACAAATTTGATGATAAAAGTAATTTATAAAGTTGTTTAAAATGACATGCCCTATCTGACTCATAAAAGTTTAATTTAGACTTTACTATCCCTTTGAGGGAAGAATAGACAAGTGGCTATGCTTCTTGTGGTTGAGGCAGAAAGCAGCAAATATTTGTTTTACTAACCATGATCGTCTTTAACAGGGAAACAATATGATGAGAAAGTGGATGTTTTTTCGTTTGGAATTGTTCTTTGTGAGGTAAGATAATGATGATGACCCTTTGGCATCTTATTCACATATATTAACAAAGCAGTTTAAGTACTTTCTGTTAGATCACTGTTTATCACTTTTTGACAGGCTTTAGTCTCAGAATATCAGTTGTAAAGCAGAAGTGAGGTTGGCAGAGGTGTGTGAGTACTGCCATTGCGGAACACAGATTATTTTTTTTTATTTATTTCTATACAATTCTGATTTGGTTGGGTAGGGTAGAAATCAGAGACATTTATTTCATGTAATTGGCAAGAGTCCATGAGCTAGTGACGTATGGGATATACAATCCTACCAATAGGGGCAAAGTTTCCCAAACCTCAAAATGCCTATAAATACAACCCCTCACCACACCCACAATTCAGTTTTACAATCTTTGCCTCCTATAGAGGTGGTGAAGGAAGTCTGTGCTTGATTTTCTTCTGTGATATGCGCTTCTCAGGATTTTGAAGCCGATTCCTCTCAGAGTACAGTGAATGTCAGAGGGATGTGAAGGGAATATCACCTATTGAATTCTATGGTTTTCCTCGCGGGAAATATTTTCATAGGTTCTCTGTTATCAGTTGTAGAGGTTTCATCTCCTAGCTCCCTTTTCAGATTGACGATATACTCTCATATTCCATTACCTCTACTGATAGCCAAACCAGTACTGAAAAAGTTATCTGCTAAAAGTGGATGGGTGTCTTTTGGTAAGTATGTTTTCATTACTTAAGACACTCTCAGCTATGGTTTGGCACTTTATGTATTATTGTAAAGTTCTTAATATATGTATTGTACTTATATTTGCCATGAGTCAGGTTTATGTATATTTCCTTTTGCAGACTATCAGTTTCAAAATTGGGAAAAACATATTTAGGAAGTTATTTTTTCTTACCTGGTGTATAGTCTTTTCTTCAAAATGGTGACTATAAGGACTATTCTGCCTTTTGTTCAGCAAGGTCATTATGTCCACGATAGACTTACAGGATGCATATCTTCATATTCCGATTCATCCAGACCACTATCGTTTTCTGAGATTCTCTTTTCTAGACAAGCATTACCAATTTGTCGCTCTTCCATTTGGCCTAGCGACAGCTCCAATAATTTTTTCAAAAGTTCATGGTGCCCTACTCTGTAATCAGAGAACAGGGTATTGCAGTGTTTCCTTATTTGGACGACATCTTGGTACTAGCTCAGTCTTTACATTTTGCAGAATCTTACACGAATCAACTAGTGTTGTTTCTTCAAAGGCATGGTTGGAGGATCAATTTACCAAAAAGTTCCCTGATTCCTCAGACAAGGGTCACCTTTTTAGGTTTCCAGATAGATTCAGTGTCCATGACTCTGTCTCTAACAGACAAGAGACAAATAAAATTGGTTTCAGCTGGTCGTAACCTTCAGTCTCTATTGTTCCTTTCAGTGGCTATGTGCATGGAAGTTTCAGGTCTCATGACTGCAGCATCGGACGCGATCCCCTTTGCTTTTTTTCATATGAGACCTCTCCAGCTTTGTATGCTGAAGCAATGGTGCAGGGATTATACAAAGATATAACAATTAATATCCTTAAATCCAAATGTTCAACTTTCTCTGACTTGGTGGTTAGATCACCACCGTATAATTCAAGGGGCCTCTTTTGTTCGTCCAACCTGGACTGTAATCACAACAGATGCAAGTCTTTCAGGTTGGGGAGCTGTCTGGGAATCTCTGACAGCACAAGGGTTTTGGAAATCTCAAGAGGCGAGGTTACCAATCAATATTTTGGAACTCTGTGCTTTTTTCAGGGCTCTTCAGGTTTGGCCTCTGTATGTCTGAAAACAAATTAATGGTTCTCTCCAACAATGTCACAACTGTGGCATATGTCAATCATCAGGGCAGGACTCGCAGTCCCCTAGCTATGAAAGAAGTATCTTGGATACTTGCTTGGGCGGAATCCAGCTCTTGTCTAATTTCTGCGGTATATATCCCAGGTATAGACAATTGGGAAGCGAATTATCTCAGCCGTCAGACTTTACATCCGGGGGAGTGGCCTCTCCATCCAGATGTGTTTTTTCAGATTGTTCAGATGTGGGGTCTTCCAGAAATAGATCTGATGGCTTCTCATCTAAACAAGAAACTTCCCAAGTACCTATCCAGGTCCAGGGATCCTCAGGCAGAGTCGGTGGATGCGTTAGCATATCCTTGGTTTTACCAACCTGCTTATATCTTTCCGCCTCTAGTTCTTCTCCCAAGAGTGATTTCCAAGATCATCATGGAACATTCGTTTGTGTTTCTGGTAGCTCCAGCATGGCCTCACAGGTTCTGGTATGCAGACCTTGTCTGAATGTCCAGTTGTCAACCATGGCCACTTCTTTTAAGACCAGACCTTCTGTCTCAAGGATCGTTTTTCCATCAGGATCTCAAATTGTTAAATTTGAAGGTATGGAAATTGAACGCTTAGTCGTAGAGGTTTCTCTGACTCATTGATTGATACTATGTTACAGGCTCGTAAATCCTGTTTCTAGGAAGATTTATTATCGAGTTTGGAAGACTTATATTTCATGGTGTTCTTCTCATAAATCCTCCTGGCATTCTTTTAGCATTCCTAGAATTTTACAGTTTCTTCAGGATGGTTTAGATAAAGGTTTATCTGCAAGTTCCTTGAAGGGACATATTTCTGCTCTTTCTGTTTTATTTCACAGAAAGATTGCTAAACTTCCTCCTATTCACTGTTTTGTTCAGGCTTAGGTCCGTATCAAGCCTGTCATTAAATCAATCTCTCCTCCTTGGAGTCTTTATTTGGTTTTGAAAACTTTACATGCTCCTCTTTTTGAGCCTATGCATTCTTTGGATATTAAGCTACTTTCTTGGAAAGTGTTGTTCCTTTTGGCTATCTGTTCTGCTAGAAGAGTTTCTAAATTATCTGCTCTTACTTGTGAGTCACCTTTTCTGATTTTTCATCAAGATAAGACAGCTTTGCGGACTTCATTTCAATTTTTACCTAAAGTTGTGAATTGTTGGCCCCTCTTTATGTCCTAATCCTAAGAATTCTTTGGAAAGATTCTTACATTCTCTGGATGTTGTAAGAGCTTTGAAATATTATGTCGAAGCTACTAAAGATTTCAGAAAGACTTCTAGTCTATTTGTTGTATTTAATGGTTCTAGGAAAGGTCAGAAAGCTTCTGCCATTTCCTTGGCATCTTGGTTAAAGCTTTTGATTCATAAGGCTTATTTGGAGTTGGGTCAAGCACCACCTCAGAGAATCACAGCTCATTCTACTAGATCAGTCTCAACTTTGTGGGCTTTTAAGAATGAAGCTTCAGTTGATCAGATTTGCAAAGCAGCGACTTGGTCTTCTTTGCATACATTTACTAAATTCTACCTTTTTTTGATGTATTTGCCTCTTCGGAAGCAGTTTTTGGTAGAAAATCTCTCCAGGCAGCTGTTTCAGTTTAATTCCTATGCTTATGTTTTAATTTTTTTTCTTTCATTTATGAGAAAAACTTAATTTTTTTGGTTGTGGATTTAATTTTTTTCAGCGGAAAATTACTGTTTTTTATTTTATTCCTCCCTCTCTAGTGACTCCTGTGTGAAATTCCACATCTTTGTTATTTCTATCCCGTACGTCACTAGCTCATGGACTCTTGCCAATTACATGAAAGAAAACATAATTTATTTAAGAATTTACCTGATAAATTAATTTCTTTCATATTGGCAAGAGTCCATGAGATCCACCCTTTTTATGGTGGTTATGTTTTTTTTTATAAAGCACAATTATATTTCCAATTCCTTTTTTTTTAATGCTTTTTACTCCTTTCTTTTCTATCACCCCACTACTTGGCTATTCGTTAAACTGAATTGTGGGTGTGGTAAGGGGGTGTATTTATAGGCATTTTGAGGTTTGGGAAACTTTGCCGCTCCTGGTAGGATTGTATATCTCATATGTCACTAGCTCATGGACTCTTGCCAATATGAAAGAAATGAATTTATCAGATTAGTTCTTACATAAATTATGTTTTTCTTCTTAAATGGAAAGAGTCCACAGCTGCATTCATTACTTTTGGGAAATAAGAACCTGGCCACCAGAAGGAGGCAAAGACAACCCAGCCAAAGGCTTAAATAATTCTCCCACTCCCCTCATCCCCCAGTCATTCTTTGCCTTTCGTCCCAGGAGGATGGCAGAAAAGTGTTAGAATTTTTTATTTTTGTTTTTGTCTCTTATGGAGGGTAGTACTCTTCGGAATGGGACAGGAGTTTTAAGTAGTGCTGTCAATCTCCCAGTGAGGGTTTGGATGAAAGTTATAGTCCAGAGATGCAGGGAGTTTCTTTCTGCGAAACCATCCCGACTCATGTTAACAGCTCCTCAATCAACCTGCTTATGTGCGATGTTTACTGGGGTCGTGGTTGGAACATTGAGGCCTTTGGAAGTGACGCAGCCTTTTGGTTGGGCACTTGTTTTGGACTGTACAGTTCACCATGTGTTCGGACGTGGCTACGTTCCGTTTTTCCATTTCCGCATTCCCGACCGCGTGGCAAAGGGAAATTTTCTAGTCCACAGGGGTCTGGTCATAGGAGGTGGTGAGTACCCCAGCCATTGGGGGTGTCAGGTGCCGTTTTAGTTTTTACTACTTTAGTCCATATTTAAATATCCTCTATCCAGTTATGGAGGATTCTGATGCTGAGACTGTTTTAATTTCAGATTTAGTTACAGAGGATTCTTATACTGAGACTATTTTGATTTCAGATTCTGTGTCCGGTGATGAATCCGGAGTGGCCTCGTTAGATGCCTGTCAACCAGTTTTGTTCCGTATGCCATTTCAGAGATCCTGGTTCCTCGGGCTCGGGGAATCAAGGGACTGCTGAGCTATCCGCCTCTGGGTGTCCTGTCCTCCGAGAGGAGAGTTCCCTACCAAATCATACTTATGCACATGCGGGTAACCCACTTTATGGTTCCCCCATGCGGGGTGGCGTGTTTCCCCCGGAGGTTGCAGCATGTTTTCGTTTCCAGATAATGTTGCCGATTGTTCGTCTGCAGAGTCCAGACGTTTATTTGAGAATGTGCTTGTGCCCTATTGTCCCGGGCCTTCCGCCTTGGGGAAGGCCACTACAGTTCCCCGCAGGAGTATCTGTCCCTGAGTGTTGTGCCTTCCGTTACAGGATTGCGCGCCTTCGCATGTTGCTCAGACATGTTTTTCTGTTATTGAATGACCCTATCGTTACCAGATACGGGGAATTTCCGTCTGATAATTCGAATGGTGCACCTCATTAGACATGTGGGGAGGAAGTAATCTCCTGATTGTAATTTGCTTGAGATCTTTCCCAGTTTTTGAAAGATAGGGCTCCGTTTGGCTGGTCCTGCAGGTAGGCCTGTGTCTTTTTGGGCGTTAAACTCGGGGTTGCCTTATATTTTATTTATATTCGATGGGATGTCTTTTATTTGTTTTTGTTTCCTTCTGGAACCTTCTGGGATTGATAGTCCTTTATTACTTCCTCGGAAGTTGTTGGACATGTTAGTCCTCTGTTACGAATGTCTGTTTTCTGTTTTTCCCCTACGAGGGAGAATTTACGCAGCTTGCCAGTTGGGACCCTAGGTGCAGGCTGGTCCTGTCAGGTTCGTTCGGTTTTGCGGCTTTTCAGACATGTGGCGCTGTGCTGATCGGCTGGTTCGGTACAAGCGCAGAGTGCTCAGGTTATCATTGTTTGTTTTCATGTAAGCTAAGCTTTCGAGAGGACCTGTGGGTCTGTGAGGTGGGAAGGATTGTTTCAGTCCTTACAGCCTTCAGTCATAAATGACTGGGCAGGGGAGTTTTTTGCTGCGTCACCCTATCTGACATCTGATTTCTTCAAAACTTAGAGTTTCCTCCTCCATGTGGTGGAGGGTGGGAGGGCTTAATGCCCCTCTTGAGCGGTTTGGCCTTCATTCTAGCCCTCTGGATTTGTCTTTTTGGGCTTGATCCAACAGCTTGTACAGGATAGCTGTCTAGCATGCGGAAGGTTTGCAGTTTGAAACCTGTTGCAGGTCTTACTTTTGACTGAGTTATAAGAGGCCTTTTGGGTATTCTTCCATTGCCTCTGGGTAAGTGGATCTCCTTTTAGGGATCTGTGTTTCCGGGTGATGGTTGTTCCATGCGGGGATTTTTGTTTTGCTCAGGGTTCTCCGGAGCTGGGTATTCTTTGTGCCTTCTCTTTCTTGTGTCCTCTGCTTGTGCGGAGGTGTTAGGGAGACTAGTCCTGTTAGTAGGATTTTTTTGAGCTTGAGGTATCCCTTGGTCATCCCTTCATACGACTTCTAGCCTTGCTCCTTGGAGCGTTGGACTAGCTAGGGAGGTAGTTCCTTCCTTTGGTCAGGGCTTTCGAGTTCTCTCGCTATCTGGATTTTCTGGATGTGCATTCATACCCTTGTGTCTGGCTTTTTGGCCAATTGTGGTGTTTGGTTCTAGGGTAAGGTTTGCCTGAACTATTGGGTACCCGGACCTGTTTTTCTCCCTGAGACTTCCGGTTGCTGAAGCTTCGCTTGGCCTTTTTTCTGACCCAGTCTTGGGTGGTTTTGGAATCTTGGATCTCAGGGCTGGTCGGTGGGTTCCACGGTAGTGGGAACTGGGGCTATGCCCTTCCTCCATGTACCTAACCTGGTCATGGTTGGCCAGGATTTCAGAGCATTTTTTACTCTTTGCCTTGTCCTCTGGTGGTTAGCCGTGTGGCTTGAGCCTTAATGGTGGTTGGTTCATACCCAGCTGCTGGCTTTGGATGTCCAATTTCTGGTGCGTCATAGGGTTGCATTCCCCTGGTTGGCTTGCCAGTGTTCCCGTGGATTCATCCCTTTTCTTTAGGGGATATTCTCCTCCCTATGGAGATGGAGTCCTTGCTTGGGGCTTCTCCTGGATGGGAGGCAGAAAGGTGGGATTGTTTCCCCCAGGGGTCTTGCTGACTCCAAGCAGACTTGGTGGGCCTTTATTTTGATAGATCCTTAGGTCTATGGCCTTGTTGTCTGTTTTCAGAGTCGGGTTGTACTTGTACACTGTGGGGATGGCTGTGCTATCCTTATGCTCGTTCCTGTACTTGTTTCGGGATTTTTTTTTTTCCTGTTTTTGATCTCTGAGGCTGGGTTGGTCCATCTGGCTGTGGGTCTGCAGGTCAGAATGGCAGAGCGGTCTATGGAGCTGCATTTGGTCACAGTCTTCTCCTGGATGTGTGAGCATTGTTGAGTATATCCTGTTATAGCTTAGTCTGCTAGGGTATAGATTTTCTTTTCAACTGGCTCCATTGATTTCAGAAGATAGTTTACTCTTCCTTCGGGTTCTTAGGGTATACTCTCCTTCTCGGGGGGCCTCAATTGAGGTTTGTGTGCCCCTTTTTAGGGACCTGTGTGCAGGTCCGGCGACTTAGATGTCCTGGAGCGTGCCCTCTGTCTGGGGGTTGCTTTTGCGGTCTGTTTCTTGCTTGACTGCTTCTTCTTCCTCGCAAGTATCCTCTGTGTCGTCCTATTATGGACTGTGTTTTCAAACTTGGGGTTCTCTCCTGGGTGCATTACACACTTTTTCATGGTCGGATGCCTTGCTATTCTTGACACTGGAAGAACTTTGCTTTTTCAGTTGCAATCCGTATTTGCAGGATGTTGGAGAGACGTCTGTTCTGTCTCTGTGCCCGGTCTTATACCGGGTTTCGCTTTGTAAAGGCGTGGGCCCCTTTGGGCCACTGTGAGCTGGACTCACTCGTGGAGGTGTTCTTTTTTATATTAGGGGACCTTTCGGTTTCCTTGGTTCTCCCTTGCCTTGTTGCCTTGGGTGTTTCGGCTGGTGTCTCCTTCATTTGTGGCGATGAGTGGGCGATGGTGTCTCCTGGAGGACTGTTGGCTCAGTCGAGTCAGTTTGCGGTCTCTAGTTTGGCTTCTGGACTAACTGCGAGTCAGTGTCATTGGGGCTTTTTCCTTTTTCAAATTTTCTCAGCTTCGGACGAAGCTGTGTTTTTTCTCAGGTAGAGGTTCATGCTTGGTGCCCTCAGTATGGGCCGCCTATGTACCCTCCCGTCTTGGCATTCAGTGTCCTCTATAGCTTGGTATTGTTTTCCCAAAAGTAATGAATGCAGCTGTGGACTCTTTCCATTTAAGAAGAAAAACATAAATTATGCTTACCTGATAATTTCCTTTTCTTCTGATGGAAAGAGTCCACAGCTCCCCACCCGTAATTTTATGTGTGGCGTCCTTATATTCTTCTGGCACCTTTCACCCTGATATTTTTTCTACTGTTCCTTGTTCCTCTGCAGAATGGGGGATGAGGGGAGTAGGAGGAGTATTTAAGCCTTTGGCTGGGTTGTCTTTGCCGCCTCCTGGTAGCCAGGTTCTTATTTCACTAGAGAAAAGCCAGTTAACATCCAAAGTGCATTTTTATGTGTACTGGTGGCAAAATCATGCAGTGGTGCTAATCATTAGCTGGAACAAGGGGCTGGTAAGAATAGAGGAAAAAAGATCTTAATACCAAAATATTTTGACAGAAAACCTGCTACCACCTATTAGAATGTTTTTTTGTTTTTTTAACACATAAACAGTCTGAAGGAAATGGCCAAATTAACCAAATAAGTATTCAACTGTTCTGCAAATAATGGTATACAGTTGCAAAATTAAGGTGTGTTAAGTTGATTGAGACCTTTCCAAATACACTCACTGCCTTAAACGGTACTTTCACAGTGGGTATTTTTACTTAAACATTTTTCTCCAACATTGGTGTGTCCGGTCCACGGCGTCATCCTTACTTGTGGGATATTCTCTTCCCCAACAGGAAATGGCAAAGAGTCCCAGCAAAGCTGGTCACATGATCCCTCCTAGGCTCCGCCCACCCCAGTCATTCTCTTTGCCGTTGCACAGGCAACATCTCCACGGAGATGGTTAAGAGTTTTTTGGTGTTTAAATGTAGTTTTATTCTTCTATCAAGTGTTTGTTATTTTAAAATAGTGCTGGTATGTACTATTTACTCTGAAACAGAAAAGGATGAAGATTTCTGTTTGTAAGAGGAAGATGATTTTAGCAGACTAAAATCGATTGCTGTTTCCACACAGGACTGTTGAGATGAAGTAACTTCAGTTGGGGGAAACAGTTAGCAGTCTTTTCTGCTTAAGGTATGACTAGCCATATTTCTAACAAGACCATGTAATGCTGGAAGGCTGTCATTTCCCCTCATGGGGACCGGTAAGCCATTTTCTTAGTTAAACATAAAAGAATAAAGGGCTTCAAAAAGGGCTTAAAAACTGGTAGACATTTTTCTGGGCTAAAACAATTGCTTTACTAGGCATATTATGCAGATTCTAACTAATTATTGGTATTATAATCTTGGGGAACGTTTAGAAAAACGGCAGGCACTGTGTTGGACACCTTTTTCAGATGGGGGCCTTTCTAGTTATAGACAGAGCCTCATTCTGGGACTGTATAGGGGTTAAATGTAAAAACGGCTCCGGTTCCGTTAATTTAAGGGTTAAAGCTCTGAAATTTGGTGTGCAATACTTTTAATGACACTGTGGTGAAATTTTGGTGAATTTTGAACAATTCCTTCATACTTTTTCACATATTCAGTAATAAAGTGTTTTCAGTTTGAAATTTAAAGTGACAGTAACGGTTTTATTTTAAAACGTTTTTTGTGCTTTGTTGACAAGTTTAAGCCTGTTTAACATGTCTGTACCATCAGATAAGCTATGTTCTATATGTATGAAAGCCAATGTGTCTCCCCATTTAAATTTATGTGATAATTGTGCCATAGTGTCCAAACAAAGTAAGGACAGTAATGCAACAGATAATGATATTGCCCAAGATGATTCCTCAAATGAGGGGAGTAACATGATACTACATCATCCCCTACTGTGTCTACACCAGTTATGCCCACACAGGAGGCCCCTAGTACATCTAGTGCGCCAATACTTATTACCATGCAACAATTAACGGCTGTAATGGATAACTCCATAGCAAATCTTTTATCCAAAATGCCTACTTATCAGAGAAAGCGCGATTGCTCTGTTTTAAACACTGAAGAGCAAGAGGACGCTGATGATAACTGTTCTGACATACCCTCACACCAATCTCAAGGGGCCATGAGGGAGGTTTTGTCTGATGGAGAAATTTCAGATTCAGGAAAAATTTCTCATCAAGCTGAACCTGATGTTGTGACATTTAAATTTAAATTAGAACATCTCCGCGCACTGCTTAAGGAGGTGTTATCTACTCTGGATGATTGTGACAATTTGGTCATTCCAGAGAAATTATGTAAGATGGACAAGTTCCTAGAGGTTCCGGTGCCCCCCGACGCTTTTCCTATACCCAAGCGGGTGGCGGACATAGTAAATAAAGAGTGGGAAAGGCCCGGCATACCTTTTGTTCCCCCCCCTATATTTAAGAAATTATTTCCTATAGTCGACCCCAGAAAGGACTTATGGCAGACAGTCCCCAAGGTCGAGGGGGCGGTTTCTACTCTAAACAAACGCACTACTATTCCTATCGAAGATAGTTGTGCTTTCAAAGATCCTATGGATAAGAAATTAGAGGGTTTGCTTAAAAAGATTTTTGTACAGCAAGGTTACCTTCTACAACCAATTTCATGCATTGTTCCTGTCACTACAGCAGCGTGTTTCTGGTTCGAGGAACTAGAAAAATCGCTCAGTAAAGAATCTTCGTATGAGGAGGTTATGGACAGAGTTCAAGCACTTAAATTGGCTAACTCTTTTGTTTTAGATGCCGCTTTGCAATTAGCTAGATTAGCGGCGAAAAATTCAGGGTTTGCTGTCGTGGCGCGCAGAGTGCTTTGGCTAAAGTCTTGGTCAGCGGATGTGTCTTCCAAGACAAAATTGCTTAACATTCCTTTCAAAGGTAAAACATTATTTGGACCTGATTTGAAAGAGATTATTTCAGACATCACTGGGGGAAAGGGCCACGCCCTCCCACAGGATAGGTCTTTTAAGGCTAATAATAAGCCTAATTTTCGTCCCTTTCGCAGAAACGGACCAGTCTCTAATTCTGTATCCTCTAAGCAAGAGGGTAATACTTCACAACCCAAACCAGCCTGGAAACCAATGCAAGGCTGGAACAAGGGTAAGCAGGCCAAGAAGCCTACCACTGCTACCAAAACAGCATGAAGGGATAGCCCCCGATCCGGGACCGGATCTAGTGGGGGGCAGACTTTCTCTCTTTGCTCAGGCTTGGGCAAGAGATGTTCAGGATCCTTGGGCGCTAGAAATAGTTTCTCAAGGTTATCTCCTGGAATTCAAGGAACTACCCCCAAGGGGAAGGTTCCACAGGTCTCAATTATCTTCAAACCAAATAAAGAGACAGGCATTCTTACATTGTGTAGAAGACCTGTTAAAGATGGGAGTGATACATCCAGTTCCAATAAGAGAACAAGGAATGGGATTTTATTCCAATCTGTTCATAGTTCCCAAAAAAGAGGGAACATTCAGACCAATTTTGGATCTAAAGATCCTAAACAAATTTCTCAGGGTACCATCGTTCAAAATGGAAACTATTCGAACGATCCTACCTACTATCCAGGAAAATCAATTTATGACTACCGTGGATTTAAAGGATGCGTACCTACATATTCCTATCCACAAGGAACATCATCAGTTCCTAAGGTTCGCTTTTCTGGACAAGCATTACCAGTTTGTGGCACTTCCATTTGGATTAGCCACTGCTCCAAGGATTTTCACAAAGGTACTAGGGTCCCTTCTAGCGGTTCTAAGACCAAGGGGCATTGCAGTAGTACCTTACTTGGACGACATCCTGATTCAAGCGTCGTCCCTGTCAAAAGCAAAGGCTCATATCGTCCTAGCCTTTCTCAGATCTCACGGATGGAAGGTGAACAAAGAAAAAAGTTCTCTATCCCCGTCAACAAGAGTTCCCTTCTTGGGAACAATAATAGATTCCTTAGAAATTAGGATTTTTCTGACAGAGGTCAGAAAATCAAAACTTCTAAGCTCTTGTCAAATACTTCATTCTGTTCCTCGTCCTTCCATAGCGCAGTGCATGGAAGTAATAGGATTGATGGTTGCAACAATGGACATAGTTCCTTTTGCACAAATTCATCTAAGACCATTACAACTGTGCATGCTCAGACAGTGGAATGGGGATTATACAGACTTGTCTCCGACGATTCAAGTAGATCAAAAGACCAGAGATTCACTCCGTTGGTGGCTGACCCTGGACAATCTGTCACAGGGAATGAGCTTCCGCAGACCAGAGTGGGTCATTGTCACGACCGACGCCAGCCTAGTGGGCTGGGGCGCGGTCTGGGAATCCCTGAAAGCTCAGGGTCTATGGTCTCGGGAAGAGTCTCTTCTCCCGATAAACATTCTGGAACTGAGAGCGATATTCAATGCTCTCAGAGCTTGGCCTCAACTAGCAAAGGCCAAATTCATAAGGTTTCAGTCAGACAACATGACGACCGTTGCATATATCAATCATCAGGGGGGAACAAGGACTTCCCTGGCGATGAAAGAAGTGACCAAGATAATTCAATGGGCGGAGGATCACTCCTGCCACTTGTCTGCGATCCACATCCCAGGAGTGGAAAATTGGGAAGCGGATTTTCTGAGTCGTCAGACATTCCATCCGGGGGAGTGGGAACTCCATCCGGAAATCTTTGCCCAAATAACTCAATTATGGGGCATTCCAGACATGGATCTGATGGCGTCTCGTCAGAACTTCAAGGTTCCTTGCTACGGGTCCAGATCCAGGGATCCCAAGGCGACCCTAGTAGATGCACTAGTAGCACCTTGGACCTTCAACCTAGCTTATGTATTCCCACCGTTTCCTCTCATCCCCAGGCTGGTAGCCAGGATCAATCAGGAGAGGGCCTCGGTGATCTTGATAGCTCCTGCGTGGCCACGCAGGACTTGGTATGCAGACCTGGTGAATATGTCATCGGCTCCACCATGGAAGCTACCTTTGAGACAGGACCTTCTTGTTCAGGGTCCATTCGAACATCCGAATCTGGTTTCCCTCCAACTGACGGCTTGGAGATTGAACGCTTGATTTTATCAAAGCGTGGGTTTTCAGATTCTGTAATAGATACTCTGATTCAGGCTAGAAAGCCTGTAACTAGAAAAATTTACCATAAAATATGGAAAAAATATATCTGTTGGTGTGAATCTAAAGGATTCCCATGGAACAAGATAAAAATTCCTAAGATTCTATCCTTTCTACAAGAAGGTTTGGAGAAAGGATTATCTGCAAGTTCTCTGAAGGGACAGATCTCTGCTTTATCTGTTTTACTTCACAAAAGACTGGCAGCTGTGCCAGATGTTCAAGCATTTGTTCAGGCTCTGGTTAGGATCAAGCCTGTTTATAGACCTTTGACTCCTCCCTGGAGTCTAAATCTAGTTCTTTCAGTTCTTCAAGGGGTTCCGTTTGAACCCTTACATTCCGTAGATATTAAGTTATTATCTTGGAAAGTTTTGTTTTTGGTTGCAATTTCTTCTGCTAGAAGAGTTTCAGAGTTATCTGCTCTGCAGTGTTCTCCGCCCTATCTGGTGTTCCATGCAGATAAGGTGGTTTTGCGTACTAAGCCTGGTTTTCTTCCGAAAGTTGTTTCCAACAAAAATATTAACCAGGAGATAGTTGTACCTTCTTTGTGTCCGAATCCAGTTTCAAAGAAGGAACGTTTGTTACACAATTTGGACGTAGTCCGTGCTCTAAAATTCTATTTAGAGGCTACTAAAGATTTCAGACAAACATCTTCCTTGTTTGTTGTTTATTCTGGTAAAAGGAGAGGTCAAAAAGCGACTTCTACCTCTCTTTCCTTTTGGCTTAAAAGCATCATCCGATTGGCTTATGAGACTGTCGGACGGCAGCCTCCTGAAAGAATCACAGCTCACTCCACTAGGGCTGTGGCTTCCACATGGGCCTTCAAGAACGAGGCTTCTGTTGACCAGATATGTAAGGCAGCGACTTGGTCTTCACTGCACACTTTTGCCAAATTTTACAAATTTGATACTTTTGCTTCTTCGGAGGCTATTTTTGGGAGAAAGGTTTTGCAAGCCGTGGTGCCTTCCGTTTAGGTAACCTGATTTGCTCCCTCCCTTCATCCGTGTCCTAAAGCTTTGGTATTGGTTCCCACAAGTAAGGATGACGCCGTGGATCGGACACACCAATGTTGGAGAAAACAGAATTTATGCTTACCTGATAAATTACTTTCTCCAACGGTGTGTCCGGTCCACGGCCCGCCCTGGTTTTTTAATCAGGTCTGATGAATTATTTTCTCTAACTACAGTCACCACGGTATCATATGGTTTCTCCTATATATATTTCCTCCTGTCCGTCGGTCGAATGACTGGGGTGGGCGGAGCCTAGGAGGGATCATGTGACCAGCTTTGCTGGGACTCTTTGCCATTTCCTGTTGGGGAAGAGAATATCCCACAAGTAAGGATGACGCCGTGGACCGGACACACCGTTGGAGAAAGTAATTTATCAGGTAAGCATAAATTCTGTTTTTTTCCAAGAAAGTAAGATTTTTTTCAGTTACATATAGCTGATTATAAGATCCTTTAACCCCTTAGTGACCAGACCACTTTTTAATTTCTCTTGTAAGGTGTATCCAGTCCACGGATCATCCATTACTTGTGGGATATTCTCATTCCCAACAGGAAGTTGCAAGAGGACACCCACAGCAGAGCTGTCTATATAGCTCCTCCCCCAACTGCCATATCCAGTCATTCTCTTGCAACTCTCAACAAACATGGAGGTAGTAAGAGAGAAGTGGTGAAATGTAGCTGTTATTTTGCTTCAATCAAAAGTTTATTATTTTTAAATGGTATCGGAGTTGTACTATTTTGTTCCAGGCAGAAAAATAGAAGAATCTGCCTGTGATTTCTATGATCTTAGCAGGTTGTAACTAAGATCCATTGCTGTTCTCACACATGACTGAACAGAGAGATAACTTCAGCGGGGGAATGGCGTGCAGGTTATCCTGCTATGAGGCATGTGCAGTTAAGATTTTTCTAGAAGATGTGAATGCTATAAAATGCTGCTGATGCCAAATTTATGTAAGGTAAGCCTGAATACAGTGATTTAATAGCGTCTGGTATCATGCTTACTTTCTGAGGTAATACTCTTTTATATTTACAATATAAAACGTTTGCTGGCATGTTTAAAGGGACACTGTACCCAAAAATTTTCTTTTGTGATTCAGATAGAGCATGCAATTTTAAGCAACTTTCTAATTTACTCCTATTATCAATTTTTCTTCGTTCTCTTGCTATCTTTATATGAAAAAGAAGGCATCTAAGCTTTTTTCTTGGTTTAGCACTCTGGACAGCAGTTTTTGATTGGTGGATGAATTTATCCACCAATCAGCAAGGACAACCTAGGTTGTTCACCAAAAATGGGCCGGCATCTAAACTTACATTCTTGCATTTCAAATAAAGATACCAAGAGAATAAAGAACATTTGATAATAGGAGTAAATTAGAAAGTTGCTTAAAATTGCATGCTCTATCTGAATCACGAAAGAAAATTTTTGGGTACAGTGTCCCTTTAAACGTTTTTATATATACTTTGGTGATAAAACTTTATTGGGACCTAGTTTTTCCACATGGCTGGCTTAAATTTGCCTAGAAACAGTTTCCTGAGGCTTTCCACTGTGTTACTATGAGTGGGAGGGGCCTAATTTAGCGCTTTTTTTGCGCAGTAACTTTTACAGACTGAGACATTCAGCTTCCTCCAGGAGTCCCCTGAATGCTACAGGACATCTCTAAAGGGCTCTTAGGCTTTCCAAAATCGTTTGTTGGCGAAGGTAGGCCCACAGCAAGGCTGTGGCAGTTTGGTGTGACTGTTAAAAAACGTCTATCGTTTTTTTGATCCGTTTTTTGAACTAAGGGGTTAATCATCCATTTGCAAGTGGTTGCAATGCTCTGTTAGCTTATTATACACACTGTAAAAATTTTGTTTGATTTACTGCCTTTTCTCCTACATTGGTGTGTCCGGTCCACGGCTTCATCCTTACTTGTGGGATATTCTCTTCCCCAACAGGAAATGGCAAAGAGAGCACAGCAAAAGCTGCCCATATAGCCCCCCCTCTGGCTCCGCCCCCCAGTCATTATCTTTGCCGCTCTGAACAAGTAGCATCTCCACGGGGATGGTAAAGAATATGTGGTGTTAGTTGTAGTTTTATTTCTTCTATCAAGAGTTTGTTATTTTAAAATAGTGCCAGTTTGTACTATTTACTCTACAACAGAAAGTGATGAAGAGTTCTGTTAAAAGAGGAGTATGATTTTAGCAACAGTAAATAAAATCCATTGCTGTTCCCACGTAGGACTGTTGAGCCCAGAGAACTTCAGTTGGGGGGAACAGTTTGCAGACTTTTCTGCTCCAGGTATGACTAGTCTCTTTTCTAACAAGACATAGTAATGCTAGAAGACTGTCATTTCCCTTTTGGGATCGGTAAGCCATTTTCTTAGACTCATAACAGAATGAAGGCTTATAAATGGGCTATATACTGGTTGACACTATTGTGGGCTAAATCGATTGATTTATATAATATTTATATGATTTTTGGAGTGTTTTGAGACTTGGAAACACTTTTGGGAACGTTTTATTACGCCTGGCAGTTTGTTAGACACCTAATCTAGTCAGGAAGGCCCCTTCACTCTGGTATGCAGAGGGAGGAAGCCTCATTTTTGCGCCTTAATTGCGCAGTTACTTCTGGAAGCAGTACATGCAGCTTCATGTAAGATAACCCCCAAGGAAGGTAAAGCCGCAACAAAAGGCTGTGGCAGGGACTGTAGTGGGTTTAAACTGCTAAATTGAACAATTAGCTCCGGTTTGCTCATTTAAGGAGTTAAAGACTTGAAATTTGGTGTGCAATACTTTCAAAGCATTAAGACACTAGGGTGCAAATTTCGTAAAAATCGGATAATTCCTTCATAGTTTTTCAAACATTCAGAAATAAAGTGTACTCTGTTTATTATTTAAAGAGACAGTAACGGTTTTGTTTAAAAACGTTTTTTTTGCATTAACAGCCTGACTAAGTCTGTCTAACATGTCTGTACCTTCAGATAGATTATGTTCTGTGTGTATGGAGGCCAAGGTGATTCCCCCTTTAAATGTATGTGAAAATTGTGCCATGGCGTCCAAATAAAGTAAGGACAGTAATGTCACATTTAATAAGGTTGCCCAAGATGATTCTTCAAATGAAGGTAGTGGGCATAGTTCATCATCCTCTCCTTCTGTGTCAACACCAGTTATGCCCGCGCAGGCGACACCTAGTACATCTAGCGCGCCAATGCTTGTTACTATGCAACAGTTAACCGCAGTAATGGATAATTCTATAGCAAATCTTTTATCCAAACTGCCAACACTTCCCAGAAAGCGTGATTGCTCAGTTTTGAATACAGAGGATGAGCAAGTGGGCGCTGATGATAGTTTATCTGTAATACCCTCACACCAGTCTGAATTGGCAGTGAGGGAGGGGCTGTCTGAGGGAGAAATTTCTGATTCAGGAAAAGTTTCTCAGCAGGCAGAACCTGATATCGTGACGTTTAAATTTAAGTTAGAACATCTCCGCGCCCTGCTTAAGGAGGTGCTAACTACTCTTGACGATTGCGACTCTTTCCAGAGAAATTGTGCAAAATGGACAAATTCCTTGAGGTCCCTGTGCACGCTGATGCCTTTCCGATACCCAAGAGGGTGGCGGACATAGTGAACAAGGAGTGGGAGAAGCCAGGTATACCTTTTGTCCCACCTCCTATATTTAAGAAAATGTTCCCCATTGTCGACCCCAGAAGGGACGCATGGCAAACAGTCCCTAAGGTTGAAGGAGCAGTTTCTACGTTGGCCAAGCGCACGACTATTCCCATTGAGGACAGTTGTGCTTTCAAAGATCCTATGGATAAAAAATTGAAAGGATTGCTTAAAAAGATATTTGTTCAGCAAGGTTTCCTTCTTCAGCCAATTTCGTGCATTATTCCTGTCACCACGGCGGCGTCTTTTTGGTTCGAGGAGCTAGAAAATTCGCTCAATAAGGAGACTCCATATGAGGAAGTCATGGACAGAATTCACGCACTAAAGTTGGCTAATTCCTTTATTTTAGATGCCGCTTTGCAATTGGCGAAATTAGCGGCGAAAAATTCAGGTTTTGCAATTGTGGCGCGCAGAGCTCTTTGGCTAAAATCTTGGTCGGCGGATGTGTCATCCAAGACCAAATTGCTTAATATTCCTTTCAAAGGTAAGACCCTTTTTGGGCCAGAATTGAAGGAGATTATTTCAGACATCACTGGGGGAAAGGGCCATGCCCTCCCACAGGATAGGCCTTTCAAGGCTAAGAACAAATCTAATTTTCATTCCTTTCGCAACTTCAGGAACGGACCGTCTCCTAACTCTGCAGCCTCTAGACAAGAGGGTAACGCTTCCCAGGCTAAGCCAGCATGGAAACCAATGCAAGGCTGGAACAAGGGTAAACAGGCCAAGAAGCCTGCTGCTGCTACCAAGACAGCATGAAGGGGTAGCCCCCGATCCGGGACCGGATCTAGTAGGGGGCAGACTTTCTCTCTTTGCTCAGGCTTGCGCAAGAGATGTTCAGGATCCCTGGGCACTAGAAATAGTCTCTCAGGGTTATCTTCTAGAATTCAAGGAACTTCCTCCAAGGGGAAGTTTCCACATGTCTCGCTTATCTTCAGACCAGATAAAGAGACAGCATTCTTACATTGCGTAGGAGATCTATTAAAGATGGGAGTGATACACCCAGTTCCAACAGATCAGGGGTTTTACTCAAACCTGTTTGTAGTTCCCAAAAAAGAGGGAACTTTCAGACCAATTCTGGATTTAAAAATTCTAAACAAATTCCTCAGCGGTCTGGGACTCCCTGAAAGCTCAGGGTCTATGGTCTCGGGAAGAGTCTCTTCTCCCGATAAACATCCTGGAACTGAGAGCGATATTCAATGGCCTCAACAATTCATAAGATTTCAGTCGGACAACATGCCGACTGTAGCTTACATCAATCATCAGGGAGGAACAAAGAGTTCCTTGGCGATGAGAGAGGTATCCAAGATCATCAAAGATGATCAAATGGGCGGAGGATCACTCCTGCCATTTATCTGCAATTCACATCCCAGGAGTAGACAACTGGGAGGCAGATTATTTGAGTCGTCAGACTTTCCATCCGGGGGAGTGGGAACTCCCCCCGGAGGTCTTTGCCCAGTTAACTCAATTATGGGGCATTCCAGACATGGATCTGATGGCGTCTCGTCAGAACTTCAAGGTTCCTCGCTACAGGTCCAGATCCAGGGATCCCAAGGCGACACTGGTGGATGCATTAGTGGCACCTTGGTTGTTCAACCTAGCTTATGTGTTTCCACCGTTTCCTCTCCTTCCCAGGCTCGTAGCCAGGATCAAACAGGAGAAGGCCTCTGTGATTCTGATAGCTCCTGGTATGCAGACCTGGAGAATATGTCATCGGCTCCACCATGGAAGCTACCTTTGAGACAGGATCTTCTAGTACAAGATCCATTCCAACATCCAAATCTAGTCTCTCTGCAGCTGACTGCTTGGAAATTGAACGCTTGATTTTATCTAAGCGTGGGTTTTCAGATTCAGTTATATATACTCTGGTCCAAGCCAGAAAACCTGTGACTAGGAAAATTTACCATAAAATATGGAAAAAATATATCTGTTGGTGTGAATCCAAGGGATTCTCTTGGAGTAAAATTAAAATTCCTAAGATTCTTTCCTTTCTCCAAGAGGGTTTGGATAAAGGGTTGTCAGCGAGTTCTCTAAAAGGACAGATATCTGCTTTGTCTGTTTTGTTACACAAACGCCTGGCAGCTGTGCCAGATGTACAAGCTTTTGTACAGGCCTTAGTCAGAATTAAGCCTGTTTACAGACCCATGACTCCTCCATGGAGTCTAAATTTAGTTCTTTCAGTTCTTCAAGGGGTTCCGTTTGAACCTCTACATTCCATAGATATTAAGTTACTATCTTGGAAAGTTCTGTTTTTGGTTGCTATTTCTTCTGCTAGAAGAGTTTCTGAATTGTCTGCTTTGCAGTGTGATCCACCCTATCTGGTATTCCATGCAGATAAGGTTTTTTTGCGTACCAAACCTGGTTTTCTTCCAAAAGTGGTTTCCAACAGGAATATTAACCAGGAAATAGTTGTTCCTTCTCTGTGTCCAAATCCAGTTTCGAAGAAGGAACGTTTGTTACACAATTTAGATGTGGTCCGTGCTTTAAAATTCTATTTAGATGCAACGAAGGATTTCAGACAGACTTCATCTTTGTTTGTCGTTTATTCTGGTAAGAGGAGAGGACAGAAAGCTACTGCTACCTCTCTTTCTTTTTGGCTGAAAAGCATCATCCGATTGGCTTATGAGACTGCCGGACGGTAGCCTCCTGAACGAATTACAGCTCACTCTACTAGAGCTGTGGCTTCCACATGGGCCTTCAAGAACGAGGCTTCTGTTGATCAGATATGTAAGGCAGCGACTTGGTCTTCTGCACACTTTTGCCAAATTTTACAAATTCGATACTTATGCTTCTTCGGAGGCTATTTTTGGGAGAAAGGTTTTGCAAGCCATGGTGCCTTCCGTTTAGGTAACCTGACTTGTTCCCTCCCTTCATCCGTGTCCTAAAGCTTTGGTATTGGTTCCCACAAGTAAGGATGAAGCCGTGGACCGGACACACCAATGTAGGAGAAAACAGAATTTATGCTTACCTGATAAATTTCTTTCTCCTACGGTGTGTCCGGTCCACGGCCCGCCCTGGCTTTTAGTCAGATTTCAAATTTTTTCTTTCTATACACTACAGTCACCACGGCACCCTATGGTTTCTCCTTTTTCTCCTAACCGTCGGTCGAATGACTGGGGGGCGAAGCCAGAGGGGGGCTATATGGGCAGCTTTTGCTGTGCTCTCTTTGCCATTTCCTGTTGGGGAAGAGAATATCCCACAAGTAAGGATGAAGCCGTGGACCGGACACACCGTAGGAGAAAGAAATTTATCAGGTAAGCATAAATTCTGTTTTTTCACTGTTTTTCAAATTCTGACAAAATTTGTTTCTCTTAAAGGCACAGTACCGTTTCTTATATTTGCTTGTTAACTTGATTTAAAGTGTTTTCCAAGCTTGCTAGTCTTATTGCTAGTCTGTACAAACATGTCTGACATAGAGGAAACTCCTTGTTCATTATGTTTAAAAGCCATGGTGGAACCCCCTCTTAGAATGTGTACCAAATGTACTGATTTCACTTTAAGCAATAAAGATCATATTCTGTCTTTAAAAAATTTATCACCAGAGGAATCTGACGAGGGGGAAGTTATGCCGACTAACTCTCCCCACGTGTCAGATCCTTTGACTCCTGCTCAAGGGACTCACGCTCAAATGGCGCCAAGTACATCTAGGGCGCCCATGGCGTTTACTTTACAAGACATGGCGGCAGTCATGGATAATACACTGTCGGCGGTATTAGCCAGATTACCTGAATTTAGAGGAAAGCGAGATAGCTCTGGGGTTAGACGAAATGCAGAGCATACTGACGCTTTAAGAGCTATGTCTGATACTGCCTCACAATATGCAGAAGCTGAAGAAGAAGAGCTTATTTCTGTGGGTAATGTTTCTGACTCAGGGAAGATGATTCAACCTGATTCTGATATGTCTACATTTAAATTTAAGCTTGAACACCTCCGCGTGTTGCTCAGGGAGGTTTTAGCTGCTCTGAATGATACAATTGCAGTGCCAGAGAAATTGTGTAGACTGGAAAAATACTATGCAGTGCCGGTGTGCACTGATGTTTTTCCAATACCTAAAAGGTTTACAGAAATTATTTCTAAGGAATGGGATAGACCAGGTGTGCCGTTCTCTCCCCCTCCTATTTTTAAAAAAATGTTTCCAATAGACGCCACCACACGGGACTTATGGCAGACAGTTCCTAAGGTGGAGGGAGCAGTTTCTACTCTAGCAAAGCGTACTACTATCCCTGTCGAGGACAGTTGTGCTTTCTTAGATCCAATGGATAAAAAGTTAGAGGGTTACCTTAAGAAAATGTTTATTCAACAAGGTTTTATCCTACAGCCCTTTGCATGCATTGCTCCTGTCACTGCTGCTGCGGTGTTCTGGTTTGAGTCTCTGGAAGAGGCTTTACAGGTAGCGACTCCATTGGATGACATACTTGACAAGCTTAGAGCACTTAAGCTAGCCAATTCTTTTGTTTCTGATGCCATTGTTCATTTGACTAAACTAACGGCTAAGAATTCTGGTTTTGCTATCCAGGCGCGCAGAGCGCTATGGCTTAAATCATGGTCAGCTGACGTGACTTCAAAATCTAAGCTGCTTAACATTCCCTTCAAGGGGCAGACCCTATTCGGGCCTGGTTTGAAGGAGATTATTGCTGATATCACTGGAGGAAAAGGTCATTCCCTTCCTCAGGATAGGTCCAAATCAAGGGCCAAACAGTTTTCATGCCTTTCAAAATTTCAAGGCAAGTGCGGCATCAACTTCCTCTAATGAAAAACAAAAGGGAACTTTTGCTCAGTCCAAGACGGTCTGGAGACCTAAACAGACCTGGAACAAAGGTAAGCAGGCCAAAGAGCCTGCTGCTGCCTCTAAGACAGCATGAAGGAACGGCCCCTATCCGGTAACGGATCTAGTAGGGGGCAGACTTTCGCTCTTCGCCCAGGCGTGGGCAAGAGATGTCCAGGATCCCTGGGCGTTGGAAATTATATCCCAGGGATATCTTCTGGACTTCAAAGCTTCCCCCCCAAAAGGGAGATTTCACCTTTCACAATTATCTGCAAACCAGATAAAGACCTCCTAGTTATGGGAGTGATCCATCCAGTTCCAAAGGAGGAACAGGGACAGGGATTTTACTCAAATCTGTGGTTCCCAAAAAAGAGGGAACCTTCAGACCAATTTTGGATCTAAAGATCTTAAACAAATTCCTCAGAGTTCCATCATTCAAGATGGAGACTATTCGTACCATCCTACCTATGATCCAGGAGGGTCAATACATGACTACAGTGGATTTAAAGGATGCTTATCTTCACATTCCGATACACAAAGATCATCATCGGTTTCTCAGGTTTGCCTTCCTAGACAGGCATTACCAGTTTGTAGCTCTTCCCTTTAGGTTAGCTACAGCCCCAAGAATTTTTACGAAAGTTCTAGGGTCGCTTCTGGCGGTCCTAAGGCCGCGGGGCATAGCAGTGGCCCCTTATTTAGACGACATCCTGATTCAGGCATCAAACTTCCAAATTGCCAAGTCTCATACGGACATAGTGTTGGCATTTCTGAGGTCGCATGGATGGAAGGTGAACGAGGAAAAGAGTTCTCTATTCCCCCTCACAAGAGTTTCCTTCCTAGGGACTCTGATAGATTCTGTAGAAATGAAAATTTACCTGACGGAGTCCAGGTTATCAAAACTTCTAAATTCCTGCCGGGTTCTTTATTCCATTCCTCGCCCTTCGGTGGCTCAGTGCATGGAAGTAATCGGCTTAATGGTAGCGGCAATGGACATAGTGCCGTTTGCACTCCTACATCTCAGACAGCTGCAACTATGCATGCTCAGTCAGTGGAATGGGGATTACACAGATTTGTCCCCTCTACTAAATCTGGATCAAGAGACCAGGGATTCTCTTCTCTGGTGGCTATCTCGGATCCATCTGTCCAAATGTATGACCTTTCGCAGGCCAGATTGGACAATTGTAACGACAGATGCCAGCCTTCTAGGTTGTGGTGCAGTCTGGAACTCCCTGAAAGATCAGGAATCGTGGACTCAGGAGGAGACACTCCTTCCAATAAATATTCTGGAACTGAGAGCGATATTCAATGCTTTTCAGGCTTGGCCTCAGCAACTCTGAGGTTCATCAGATTTCATTCGGACAACATCACGACTGTGGCTTACATCAACCATCAAGGGGGAACAAGGAAAAAAGTTCCCTATCGATGTTAGAAGTCTCAAAGATAATTCGCTGGGCAGAGATTCACTCCTGCCACCTATCAGCTATCCATATCCCAGGTGTAGAGTACTGGGAGGCGGATTTTCTAAGTCATCAGACTTTTCATCCAGGGGAGTGGGAACTCCATCTGGAGGTGTTTTCTTTCAACCTGGCTTATGTGTTTCCAGATAGCGCCTGCGTGGCCACGCAGGACCTGGTATGCAGATCTAGTGAACATGTCATCCTTTCCACCTTGGACTCTGCCGTTAAGACAAGACCTTCTACTACAAGGTCCTTTCAATCATCCAAATCTAATTTCTCTGAGACTGACTGCCTGGAGATTGAACGCTTCATTTTATCAAAGCGTGGCTTCTCCGAGTCAGTCATTGATACCTTAATACAGGCACGAAAGCCTGTCACCAGGAAAATTTACCATAAGATATGGCGTAAATATCTTTATTGGTGTGAATCCAAAGGTTACTCATGGAGTAAGGTCAGGATTACCAGGATATTATCCTTTCTCCAAGAAGGTTTGGAAAAAGGATTGTCAGCTAGTTCCTTAAAGGGACAGATTTCTGCCCTGTCTATTCTTTTGCACAAGCGTCTGGCAGATGTTCCAGACGTTCAGGCATTTTGTCAGGCTTTAGTTAGAATCATGCCTGTGTTTAAACCTGTTGCTCCGCCACGGAGCTTAAATCTGGTTCTTAAAGTTCTTCAAGGAGTTCCGTTTGAACCTCTTCATTCCATAGATGTCAAAC